>NW_005842296.1:976613-1026067 GCF_000455745.1 Alligator sinensis | reverse complement strand
ATCAGGAAAGCTAAGGCGGTGACTGAGTTTAAGTTTGCCAAGGGAGTCAAGGACAATAAGAAGTCCTTCTTTAGGTATGTAGGGAGCAGAAGGAAAACAAATGGAAGCGTGGGGCACTTACTTAACATCTGAGGACAGCTGGTAATGGACACTCAGGAAAAAACTGAACTCCTGAATGCCTACTTCGCTTCAGTATTTCACCAGACCAAGGGGAAAGACAAGCGAGATAAGGATCACAGGGGGCATCGTGGGAATGGTAGTCTTACCACTGTAGCTGCTGAGCTGGTGCAATACCAACTAGAAAAGCTAGACATTTATAAGTCAGCAGGACCAGATGGACTTCATCCAAGAGTGCTGACGGAGCTGGCTGAGGTCATTGCGGACCCCCTGGCAAAACTCTTTCAGAAATCATGGCGCTCAAGGGAGACCCATGAGGATTGGAAGAGGACCAACATTGTGCCCATCTTCAAGAAGGGGAAGAGGGAGGACCCGGGCAACTACAGGTCAGTCAGCCTTACCTCCATCCCAGGGAAAATCCTGGAAAAACTCATTAAAGAATCTGTGTGCAATACATTCGTTGAGGGTAAGATTGTGAATGACAGCCAGCATGGCCTCATCACAGGTAGGTCTGGTCTTACCAATCTCATCTGCTTCTATGAACAGGTCTCTCACCACCTGGACACAGGAGACAAGGTTGACATTATATACCTAGACTTCCAAAAGGTTTTTGATCTAGTATCCCACAATATCCATGTGGAAAAATGGGAAGATTGTGGACTTAACTGCTCAACAGTTCAGTGGGTGGAAAACTGGCTGCATGGCAGGACCCAGAGAGTTCTCATGAACTGATCTGTGTCATCCTGGTGAGAAGTGGCCAGTGGTGTCCCTCAGGGGTCCGTGCTTGGACCGGTGGTTTTCAACATCTTTATCAATGATTTGGATGTGGGAGTGAAAACCTCGCTCGCCAAGTTTGCGGACAACACCAAGTTCTGGCATGGCCACGTCCCCCAGAAGAAGGTTGCAAACACAGACAGACCTGGACAGGCTGGAGAGTTGGGTGGACTGAAACCAGATGAAGTTTAACACTGGAGGCAAACATCTTGGGGCAAACAATCCCCAACATACCTAAAGGCTCAGTGGTGACAATTTGACTTGCACCATGGTCAAAAGGGACCTCGGGGTAGTGATTGAACATCGCGTGAACATGCTGTTCACCAGGACACCCCTGGGGAAGACCAGGATCAATGGATACAAATGCCTGGAAGGCCGCTTCAGGCTCAATTCCAGGAAAAACTCCTTCCCAGTCAGGGTGTCCAGACTGTGGAATAAACTCCTTCCAGAGGTGGTGCAGTCACCTGCCCTGGAAATCTTCAAAAGGAGACTGGACAGTCACCTCGCTGAGGTCACTTAACCCCAGTTGTCTTTTCCTGCCTAGTGCAGGGGGACTGGACCTGGTGATCTACAAGGTCCCTTCCAGCCCCTGACAATCTACAAATATTCCAAGGATTGGAAGAAAGTGCCAAAAGTTTAACTGGATAAATAACCTGATTAATTACACGCTTATCATTCTGACATTGATCACAGGCAAAATAATGAAGTGACTCATATGGAACTCCATTAATAAAGAATTAAATGAGCTTAATGTAATTAACATTAATCCATATGGGTTTATGGATAATAGGTCTTGTCAAACTAAGTTGATATAATTTTTTAATGAGATTTCAAATTTGATGGATAAAGGCAATAGTGTTGATGTAAGAGACTTCTGTAACATGTTTGACTTTTTACCACATGCATTTTGATAGATTAACTAGAAGGATAGGAAATCGATGCGTCTCACAGCAAATGGATTACAAACTGGCAGTGATGGTAAAAGGGCATCCTCAGTGAGTGGATGTATTTCTAGAGCGGGTTGCACAGGGATGAGTTCTTGACCCCACAAATAGTTATCAGCTGAGAAAAAAACATCAAATCATTACTGAGAGATTTTTGTTTTCAAGTGATGCAAAAATTGGTGGTAAATTGAGGTAAATAATGATGATAATTGGTCATTGATGCAGAGATCTGGTTTTCTTGGTGAGTTCAGTACAAGCAAATAGTAGGCATTTCAGTATGGCCAAATATGAGGTCATATATCTAGGAACATAAGCATAAGTCATACTTTCCAGGTGGCAAACTCTGTTCTGGCAAGCAGTGACTGGACAAGACATTGCAGTCCTTGCTAATAACAGGAGTTTCCATTGTGATGGGTTGATCCAAAGAGTTAATATAATCATTGTTTGTACAAACGGGGAAACCTTAAGTAGAAGTAGAAAGATGTTGTTGCCTCTGCATTTGGCAGTGGGACAACTGATACTAGAATGTCTTGTCCATCTCTGGTACTCCCACTTCAAGAAGGGTGTTGAAAAATTGTCCAAGATTCAAAAAAGAGCCACAAGAATGATTATGGGTATGGTTCTCAGGAGATCTTAATCTATAGACCCCTGCATGGCTTGAGACTTAGCCTGTCCCAGTGCCTGTCCCAGTGCCATATTGCCACCCACAGCTTCTACAGATAACAGAAATGCTCAGAGAAGTCCCCTCCGTACAAAAGAGAAGGGGCAGCCAGTTTGTGTGATCTATGATGGTCAGTTTGTGTGATCTGTGATGGGTACGCAACTTTGGAAGCTTAGCTTGCAACAGCCAGACTGCCCGGCCGTGCCACGCAGCTTACCTGTCTACCCTGTCTTTTGGAAACCAGGCTGATAGTTGAGAGAGGGAAAAGGGAAAGGAAGAGAGTATTGCTGGTTTGATTTTTACTCCGTTTTCTTTTGGTCTGGTGTGTCGTGTGGGTGATAGAACCGCTCCTTCCTTTTCTCTTCGTTTTAGATTACATTTTTAGCCAGAGCACCTGGGGCTGACAATAGAAAATTTTCAAGAGTATATTTTTATGAATCTAAAAATAAAATAATGAAGCAAAACATAAAACTAGGCGTGTGGTTATCTTCAGACGACACCCTGAGGCCTTACTATTGTGTTTCCAGCTGCATGAACCTATGAACCTAGTCATAAATAGGTGGGCATGGGAAACACAAAGAAGCACAATCTCTCTCTCTCTCCTGCACAAATGCTTTACAGGGAGATGAGAAAATTCCTGCGGTTTTCAAATCCAGTAGCACTTTTACCTGAGTGAAAACTGAGTATGTAAAGACTTCAGGACAAAAACAGTGTCCACTGCAGAGTGATCCTGATTCTGCTCACATTTCTCCTAGTGCAAACAAGTAACTTGTGAAGTCAGTGGAATTAAAACAAAGTGCTCGGCTTACATCTTTGTCACTAGAGTTTAAGAAGAAATGCTGCTATCTCTAATTGTACCCTAATATTTTAGCACCAGGCTGCATGATAACTAAACATTTAAATACACTATACGCAAGAATAAGCAAGACTTGGGCAGCTGGCTTTAATTCCACACAGGTATACTCTTACGAGAAATACCCTTGCAATAGCTTTTTATATCCTTCCCTTTTCATGTCCTTGTGACAGGGGACTTAGCAGAATTCACAGATTTGTTGGAATATGACAGGCTGCACCACGAGCACTTCGGCTATGGCTTCAAACTTGCAACCTCTGGCCTGTCAACTGTGTACCTTAGTGCCGGCACCACCCAAGCCCCCTGCTTTATTTATAGATAGATAGATATAGATATAGATACATGTAGATATATAGATATAATTCTATAGATATATATACATATGTGTTTGTGTGTGTGTATCTATGTGTGTGTATATATATGTGTGTGTGTGTGTGTATGTATACACACATGAATATAAATGTTATTTCTATGAAGTTTTTGAGGAGGAATTTTCAGAGGTGCAGAACTGCTGCCATTTAAGCCATCCACAGACCTAATGTGATTTCAAAGATTATGCAGGTTTTTTGTAGCGCTGTGTTAAATCCATTGGTCTCTGCTGGTTAATTTGCGGCAGTAACTCACATCATAACACACCAGTGAGGTCAGAGAATAGCATATACCTTCTGATTTGGAAAATATCATGCACTCAATGGCTGTAAAAGACATAAAGTTCTCTTTCACCTGCTCTCACATGATCATTTCCTAGAAGAGATATGGGGTCCAACCCCACCATAGATTTGCACGTGCAGCCTCCCACAAAGTGGAAGGGATGAATGCTTTGTTTACTGAATTGTTTTTGAAGCCATGTATAATGATGGAAGGACATTGCGACAAGTTGTCACTGCCAGCTTCATTCCCCATGATACAGGCTGGGGCCATTGCATGGTGTTGGTCATTTTTTTTTTGTATGCTATTTGTGGTACAAAGAAAGGGGAGGTTTTTTCATTTTTAAGTTCATCAGGGTGCTTAGATTAATATGGAAAATGAACTGTCTGATACGAGGGCATCCTGATACTGGAGCACTTGCACTCCTTCATTAGAGGGAGGTAGTATCATAGTAGCTAGGGTCAGGAGGGACCTGAATAGATCATCTAGCCTGACCCCCTGCCACAGGCAGGAATGAATGCTGGGTTCACAAGACCCCAGACAGGTGATCGTCCAACCTCCTCTTGAATTTGCCCAAGGTAGGGGCTAGGACCACTTCCCTGGGAAGTTTCCTGAACAGCTGAGAGGGAGTTAGCAGGTGTCCCCAAGCAGTGACTCACGGCCCTAGTGTTTCTTTTTCACTTGTAACAAGAAGTGAGTGAGATTTGGGAGAAGTGCAGCCTGTATCTAGAGCAGGTGCAACAACAGCAAGCACCACCAGAGATTCACTTGCCCAGCTGAGTCGGTGCTGATTCTATGCCCCAGCCTGGAGTAAGGGGGCACAGTGGTACTGATGGTGCCACATGTGCCTTCTTTTAGCCGAGATGTCCAGCAGAGATCCTGGCCCTCTGTGGTGTCATAGGTAATTCCCATCGGGGAAGGATTGTACTGCCTCTCTGTCTAAGCAAAAAGCCAACTGGAATTACTATGCACACATTTCTCACTATCAGCTTTGCAACATTCATGTCCTGCCACTCTGCCCAGTTAGTCCTGCAAGGAATGCCAGTGGAAACTGTCAGCTGTTTCTGTTTGCCTATTCAATTTGGGGACTCAGTAATGGGTTTGACTCTATTAATCCACAGGCAGAAGCCAGCAGAAAACAATTGAAGGGACCCCGTGAGAGTCCACTAGATGTATGTCAATGTCCACACTAGAGGTCACTATATTTCTTTATCATCCTCATCACCATCATTATCAATTAGTTAATTTATCAAGAGCCAGTTGTGCTAAGGGTCCTGCATACTTCCAGAAAGAGACTGTCCTGAAGAGTTTATAATCTGGAGGCAAAGCAGCTGGAGGGTAAGAGTTACAGTATGCAAGCTGAAGACTGGGCACTGAAGCATAGGGACGTCAAAGGCCAGTACCTATAATTCACCTGGAACAGAGGATTCCTGATTACCACTCCTGGTCCCCAGAGCTCTTTAATGCAAATGGATAAGCAGGGCTTGGCACCCTCTTCAGCTGAGTGCCCTAGCTACAAGCCTACAGAGTCACGCACTACTGGTGCTTTCTCTCTCCCTGGCTCAATAAGTCTTGAATTCTCTACTGCACGGGGCTTGGTTTCAACAGGAGGGTGGAGAGCACCTGCACGCACATCAGCCTCCGAGCCTGGAGGGCAGAGTGCTCTCCTCGGAGGGGTGGGTTTGGATGCCTGCCTCAGGCTGAGGCAAGAATTGCACCCAGGCCCCCACTTCCCAGGACCAATGTATCGGGGCAGGGAAAGCATCTTGCTATGGCTCTAAAAGTCAGAAGATGAACCTTGTTCTGGGCACCTGCCAAAAGTTGCCTCTGAGCACCACAAACATAAAGGGAACCTGGCTATTTAGAGTGGGGAGTCAGAGGTTGCTGGACGCAGTGCTAGGCTCATCCCTGGCATGCTGTAGGCCAGAAAAGCTGGCTTTTCAACCCTTTTAGGCAAATGCATCCCTTCCTCAGTGAGGACCCTGTCACTGTGGGTTAGTTTTGCTCTAGTAATACCTACTGCAGGTGTGACCAACCTGTGTGGCATGTGCCACAATTGGCACAGGCAGCCTCTATGTGGGGCACATGGCAGATCAAGGAGGGAACGGGCAGCAGAGCAGCAGATGGGCCAGACGCAGAAAGCAAAGCAGCAAATCAGACAGGGAGCCCAGGGAAGGAAGCAGAACACAAAGCGGCAGAGCAAACAGAGCATCAGGCTGGGAGCAGAAAGGAGAGCAGCAGATCAGGCAGAGAAAGGAGAGCGGAGTGGCACTTTGGGTGGGTGCAGGGCTAATTTGTGGCACATCTGTCAAAAAGATTGCCCTGGTGGATCCTGAGTCCCCCTGGGGGTGTAAGCAGAGGACTCCCTCATTTCTACGAGGCTGAGGTGTGAGCCAGGCATGGAGCTGCTGAGCTCTGTTGAGACTGGGGAAGCTCTGTGTCAGGGCTATACCCGTGGGGTTTAGGCAACTGCTAAATGGGGGTTTTCAAGACTGACGTTTTACACTGAGGTATTTCAATCCCACCTAACTCCTTTATTGGCCCTGACCCTACATGATTTGCCCAAGAGCATGTGGGAAGCCTATGGCAGACCCAACTGGCTTTTGCTTAGGTAAGCCAGCAGCACAACCCTTCTGCTTGAGAGAATTGCCTGTGGGAGGTCAATATATCTCTAAGGGCCAGAAAATGCAACCAGAACTCATAGATCTCAGTCTAGTGCATAGGCCACAGCAATGACTCCTAGCCATTGTATAGCATTTTTCCTCTGTAGGCTTCAAAGTGTGAAAAAGTATCATTTGTTCCAATTTTCAGATGGACTAAGACATGGAGGAGCAAAGTGGCTTGATCACGGTCATCAACAAGACCTTTTGCAGAGTGAATCGACCCCAAGTGTGCAGAAGCCCACACTAGTGCCCACCCTGATCTCAACTTGCCTCTTCTTTTGGGTAGTAGGCAGGGAGCTTTGAGCAACCTTATGCTGTAAGGTGCCATAGAAATGTAAGAGTTCACATGAGTACAAGCAGGGGCACAACAGGCTTTCTTGTTCTCTGCTTGCAATGTCAAGACTATGATTTTCTCCTTCTAATGTCAACAGTTACATGCAGGACCCAGCGAGAGAAAGAAAAACACGCCCCTCGAGGTATCATCAAAGGCTGCCATCTCAGAAGAAGGTGAAAGGGCCGTTGCCCAGGCCTTTCACTCACGCTGAGCCCCTAAACCATTGCTACAGAGAACAATCATCCGTGATCGTTGAGCTTCTCCATTTGTGGTTGTGTGATTCAAGAACATAGTTATATTCAGCAGTAGGGGGAGACGGCAGCCTTATCTTGTGAGCCTGAGGAAAGACCCGAGAAAATATCTAGACTGAAGGGGGTAGAAGCTCAGTGAGAGCCAGTAGCAGATCCAGGGGTCTGCAGTGGTGCAGTTATACTTGTCTTTCCTTCCTGCTCCACCCAAAGTTTAAAACCCACTGCACAGGAGAGGCAGTGGCATTTCTATTCGAGCAGCACTGAAGGACTGAATTGATTTCATGACTCATTACAATCTACCTGATTCCTGCTAATCTCTCTTGACTTCAGAGGTGTTAAGGACCCTCTCTCTCTCTTAATAGTCTTGATGTTCTGCTTTTCTTTTGCCTTCTTTCTTCTGCATTTCTGCTGTCTGCTAGCCATCCCTAGTAATATCTCTCTTCTGTTTCGTAGTTCTGTAGACTGTTTTTAGCTCTAGCTAAAAACGTAAACTTAGGTGTGGTAATTTTAACTCCAGTGTAGAAATGACTGGCACTGAAGTACTGGAAGCACTGTCAAGATGCTCAGTAAAACTAGATTTTGTTTTATGAATCAGAATGAGATATGAGTTAACTAGAGTGACTACAGGACTAATGACACAATATCTTTTGACTATTTTTTGCCTCGTTTGTGTTAAATTTAATGTATAATTTAGCAATTTGGTACCCATTCCAGTAAAATTATATTTGTTTTTACTTTGATCTTAAGCTGAATAATGTAGCACTAGGCTTTTAGCATATTAGTAAAGCTTTTAGTTTCTATTTAACTAGAGAAAAATGTGTTGTGTTGAACATGATGCTGTGCCACACCACCTGCACCCCCTCCCCCACTTTTAAAATCCTAGATCTGCCCATGGCAAGAGTAAATGTTTGTAGATCCCATTGGATCAATGGAGCCAATTTGCACCAACTGAGAATCCATGCAAAGCAACGTAGGACCAGATCCTTGGTGTACATTGGCACAAGTACATTGATTACAATGGAACTGCACTGACCTAAATCAGCTAAGCATCTGGTCCCAAATATTTATTGCTCCTCTTGGGCACTCCAAGATATACTGCAAAGGACCCCTTGCTAAAAATAGAGCATCTTCCTCCCAGGAAACAGTGAGAGTACAAGCAGCCCAGTGATGGGGCCGGCTAAATAGATAGACCTTTACATGATGATAATAAAAAATAAAAGAATTACGACACTGGAAGGGCTCCAAGTTATATTTTCCTTCCCAGAATAGAGATCTGGGATATTTTAGTTCACATCTTGATAGTTTTTATTGGGCGATAATTTATAAAGCAGCTGATGCCGGCATAATCAGCTTAGTACTACTCCTTTTTTTCTTTTTCTGCTCAGTAGTGTTATATTTATTGGCCTGTTAAGCTTGATTTTAGCAAGGTGCCACTTAAGCCAATGGGACCGGACTTTGAAAATCTTTTGCAAGTGCCATTTCACTGTGCATTTCTCCTCCTCGGTCATGCTTATATCCCCTTCTATTAAAGGGGTCCAGTGTCCTCTTCTAGCTAAATAGCCATATTTTCCCCCTGAAAATCCTTGATGACTTTGAATTTTTAAAAACACTTGTGGCCCTCTCTCTCTTCTTTGTCTGAGGAAATGACAAGATGAGGGAAAAGCCAGAGTGACGAGCGTACATGAGACCTTTCACAGCTGTAGAGGCACAGTTCAAATATTGTTAAACTGACTACAGAGGTCTAAGCAGAGTTCAACAGGTTATCATTTTCCTCTTGCTTGATTTGTGGTTATACTGATTCAGTAACTGTAAAGAAATTAGTTCCGGACGAGACAGGAACTGGTAAGAAAAAAGCCAGCAAAGACAGAGGTGTTACTAACGAGTACACTTTATTTTCCTTTCCTACAAGGGAAATTAGCTCTGTCTTGTCCTAATATGTCCCTCCTCAACCATTATGTACTAATTGCTGGCAAGGCTGTTTTTTGAACATGGGCAGGGAAGAAGTTTGTTTTAGAGTCTTTTTCAGCAATTTCCCCGTTGTGTCTTCAGTCATCTGCCACTGAATACAGAGCTGATCAGCTGCCTGCTTTACGTTTCCATCTTCCACCAAGCTGCTGCTTGATTGCTAGGTATGAGTGGGTACGTATGTGCACGTGAGGCACAGAAGAATTAGGTATGAATGAAGCTGTCGGGTCTGAAACACTGCTCAACTTGTCTGAAAACCAAACATGAATCCCAGCTGTACAGCTGATCCAACCACAGGCCCAGTATAAACTAATGAGCTCCACTAGTTTAGTTGTGCCCACTCACTGTACAGCAATAGGGAATTGGACCTCCTGCCTATATAAAAGACCCGTTGTACCTTCCATCATGCTAACTTCCAGGGTGTGGTTCTCTGCTGGTATAAATAAACTGGACTTCAGTGGAGCTACAGCTATTTACATCTGCTAAAGCCCCAGTGTTTTAGGTAGATGTAGACTAAGAAAGAATGAGGATGAAATCTTTGCATGAGTGTAGCATATTGGGACCCAAGGGGCAGCCGTGATGGCCCCTGGTGGCTACGTAACCATGCCCCCTCTGCCTCTAGGGTGCCTTCCCTTCTGTCCCACCCACCATGCCTTGATGTGATAATAGGATTAAAAGGGAGGCTGTCCACAGGCCTTAGCGTGTGCCCCAGTCAAGCTGAACCTGCACTGGGGTTCCCTGGCACCCTACTGGTCTTGACTACTCTACTCCCAGGTCTCTTACTGGGCCTCCCTTGACCATGCCACTGTAGGGTACCAATAGCCTTAGGGGCTAATCGCATGGCTCCATTCCTCCCCTACACCATGCCCCAAGCCTCGTGGGTGTTGCTGTATCATTACTCCTGTTGGGACTTCGGCCTCCTTGGCCACCCCCACCTTTTTCTTTTAGCCTGCACCCATTGTATTGGACCTAGCTGTAAGGCACCAGCTCTGGCCTAGCCCTTTTGGGCACTGGACCCCTGTCCAGCTGCACCCCTCTCAGGCACCAGTTCCCTGGCCTCTGTCTGGCTGCCCCCCTCAAGCGCTGGACGCCTGGCCCCTGCCTGACCTCATGCTCTGCCCTGCTCCAAGCTCAACACTCACTTGGGTCTTGAGCCTGCCCCTGGCAGGGATCAAGGTGATCACATGTCCCCAGGGTATTAATGGGACCTCCAAACCCCTCTTTACACCCAAACCCAAGCCACCGGTGCTAACTGCAACCTAAACAATAAACCCCCGGGTTATAACATAAACAGTCCCCTCCATGCCCACCAGCATCACACAAAAAGGAGAAGCAGCCCTATTCCCCTTTAAGAGGGAAAACATCCCTTCACCCCAGGTGCCCGCATAGCTTCCCAGCTCTGGGGTTATACCCCCGTGAGCTCCCCAGGCCTCACTGGGGATCCACAGGCAGCACCGCCGTCCTGCCAGCATGGTCTGGCAGCTCCCCTGGCCAGGAGCTCCTACCCCTGTGGCTTGCAGGGCTAATCTAACTTGCCAGCTCAGGCCCTGGACTTATATGTCTCCCACGGCCTGGCCCCTTTCTGGTTAGGAGGCTACCACGGGCTGCCTGCAGGCACCTGCTAATTGGCCTCATTGCTATGGCACCCTGCAGCTGCTGCACCCTACCTGTCCTGCAGTGCTTCCTCTCTGGGCTGCTTTTCTCCCTGAAAGGAAGAGAGAGCCTCAGGCTCTCTGTTGCAAAGAGGAAAAGCAAAAAGCACCCTTCATGCTCTTTCCTCCATGTTTCATTGACCCCTATCCAGTCATCAAGCAGAAAGCAGAGCAGTTGCAATATCCTGTGAACATTTTTGTGATTTTGAAAATTTTCCCCATCCCACATTGGGACAGATGTCCAAAACATCAGGGGGAAAACTGAAAACAAAACAAAGCAAACAAATCCTGTGTCATTCAAGCCATTTTGTTCTGATAATTCTCAATTGTTTCTATGCTGATCAAGTTCTATTTTCAAATTTGTTTTACCATATTAGCCTACATTTTGAAGGGAAAGCAAATGCACAAAAACGTCAGGCTGGGAATGCACAGAAAGAAATAGTGCAGGAACGCATAAGTCAAATTTGACTGTAGAAGCAAAGAATATGAAGCACATGGTCAAAGTCCCACCAAGAGTATCCTGCATATGATGGGACCCCATAAAGGAGTACAGGTATCTTTCCCAGCCTGACAATAGGCTTTGTGGAAGCTGCCCAAGGCAGCAGTTGATGTGGCAGAGTGCAGTAGTCATCTACTGCACAATACTCCCATGTATAAACTGAATCATGAAAATTAGACCTGGAAAATACTATTAGGTCATTTTGACCATTCCCCTACTGTTGCACAGTTGCTCCCTACAATATGTTCTTCATTGCTTTGTCTAGTCAGCTTCCCCCATTTCCCCGGGGAGATCATTCCACAGACTAGCAGACCTCACTGCTAGGAACATTTTCCTGATGTTCAGCCTAAATTTTCTTTGGCTCATTTTCATCCCACTACTTTTGTTAAAGCCTCCTGTGCCGCCCTACACAACTTCTTCCACTCCTTGGGTTGCATTCTCCAGACCCTGAATGAATGTAAGGCAGTCCCACTGAATTGAGGCCCATGGGTTTAGCAAATGATGATGGTAATACCTATTATGGTAGTGGTAATGAAATATAAAATAGCAGTGACAGTGCATATAGTGAATAGATGCAGTATATTGTGAATAAAAAGTATTGACTTAGATATAAAAGTAGGGATAAAACATAAAAATTGTTCCTAGTTATATGAAACATAAATAAAAAAAAATGTTTGCTTCTATCACTTGTCAGCAGACTTGATTTCATGAGCCCAACATTATCCATGGTGTTTGACAGCTAACGTCTGTGGGGCCTGATCCACATCTGGTATACAGTGGCATACCTCCGCTGAGGTCAGCTGAAGCCAGTGGAGCTATGCTGATTTACATTGTCTGAGAAAATGACCCATGAGCTCCAGATTTACATAAAAGAGCCATATGTGACCTGATCAGTAATGAATGGTACAGCATAGGAGACCTATGGGCATCAACAATTTCAAGACCTTTGCTTTCCCCCCTTACAGAAGCTGCAGGAAGTTTTGAGACTGGGATTCCTATCCCAGGTACCCATCCTATGATGACATTTCCTAATGGACTGATTTAGTCTGATAGACATTAGCTTCGTTATTAGAAGTTCTGTGTGAATAACTGCTTTTTCAGTTCCATTGCAGTTCTAAAAAAAAACAAACCCTAATTTTTCCATCAGTCTAATCAATGAGTTGTCAAAATGCCTAGTGAAAGAACCAGTAAAAAAAGTACTGTGTGTCAAAAACTGATCAAATGTTTCATGAGCTTTTTAAAACACTGCTAGCAATTTTAATAAAATTAAGATATATTTCTAAACAAGATATCCTTCTAAATTTAAAAAATGGCAGAACTGACCATTTTGACTTTTCTCATTTTTTCACATTTGTTCTTTACCACGATCAGCAGAACTTTGCAAACTGTTCCATTTAATTCAAATCTACATTTTTCACAAAATTTCATCCAAAAATTCCATCCACCTCTAGTGACCAGATCTGTCCAGGGCCATCTGAATAAGACCCATGTTAGCATGAAGTATAGACTGTGTTAGCATAAATCCAAATTAATAAGGAATCAAAATGGAAGAAAAATGTCAACATTTTCCCCAGAACTACAAGAAGACTGAACTAGCTATAGAGGAGCAAGTGACTTGGAAACTGTCTAGACAGAGCACCTGCTGAGCAGTGCAGATCAGAGATTCTTACAGAGAAAATGCAGTAATTAAGTGATGTGTACAGTCTCACGTAACTGTGAAGCACATCTACGAGCAAGAGCTACAGAGATAAGTTACTATTTCTGGCTAACCTATTTCTGAGATACAGTTTGAAACAAAACCCAACAAGTGTTTGTGGTATCTTCCTCTGAGCTGAATTTCTGTACCACTGCGTTCTTGCTCGAGATGAATGCACTCCCAGGGTTCTCGTTAATTATTATCATCATTTGTATTATCACAGCTCCAAGGAAGCAGAGTCAGGAACCAGGATCCCATTGCACCAGGCACTGTACAAATACAGAACAAGAAGATTGTCCCCGGCTCAAAGAGTTTACAAATCTATATGGTAGTGTCAGAGTGATGTTGTGGCTCTGATGGTTCATAAATTATGTGAGAGGCAAGGATTGTTTGGGTGATATCTTTTATTGGATCAACTGTGTTGCTGGAATAAAGTTAGAGGTATTTAGCAGGGTATACATGCACCTTTATAGATTAACCAGAAAGAGAGAGAGAGAGAACACAACATTTTGCAAACCCAAGTTCATTTCATAAGATGAAAACATTCATTTGAAAACTTGCCAGACTTGATCCCAACTTTATCCCGAAGATGTCACCCCCAATATCCTTGCAATTTATGTGTAAGGCAAAACACAAGCAAACCAGCCGGGAGCAATTCCTAGAGAAAATAAAACTGGTCAGCATGATGGTAAGTGGTCTTAGCATACTAGCAGCTTGCAAGGACAATGGAAAGACCGCCTACCAAGGGAGTCTCTCTTACTTACTGCTTTATTCACCTCTAGTCCCCTGGTCCGCAAGCACCAACTGCCTTGTTTCAGTTCATTTTGTCTTGCAGCAGTGGCGATGAGATCATTGGTTTAAACAGCGCATGGTCTTACCCTGTATGGCCAAGCAAAGAGGAGAGTTTTGTTATCAGGTGATCTAGGTGAAGCATAAAGAAAGGAAATCACCCCGACCAACCACTGAGGCTGAAACTCCGAAGCTCTTTCATGGAGTCTGAAGTGCTCCAGTGGGTCAAACGCCTCCGGTTCTCTACTTCCTGACTACCCCACAAGGTGAACTCGCTCCGTCAAAGCCACATAGCAGGAGACCTCCCACGAATCATTTAGAGCGCACGCTCTTTGAAGTGGCTTCTGTGTACTCAGGGGCTTAGACATACCTAGGTAAACGGTGAAGCTGGTGGTCACTTCTCTCTCCTAAATATTTCTTTTTTCAATGAGACATAATGTCAGGGGAGGCAGTGGAAGATGGCACGGACAGGGTGAGGAGGGGGTTGACTTCTACATGCTCCAAGGTAACTCTGTGCTCCTGGGGTCAAGGTGGGACCGGACTGTGGTGTCCCTTCTGGCTGCAGAGGGACATCCTGATCTGCCGTACCCGAGGGGATAAAAACTACTGTGAAAAGTGGCCAGAGGGAACCCATTCAGAAAGCCTGTGGGCCTAGGCTTTGCTCAGTATCCAGGATTAGTCCCCAGGGTTGTGGATAAGGCTAATACAGTGCTCTGACATGGGTGGCCTGGCCAGCGGCTCAGTCTGAAATAAATTAAACAGAAGCTCAAATGATTTTGAAAGATGCTGTGGTAAAATGTCTAATAGGAAGCTGGAGGCATGCAGGCTCTATTACTTTGTGGGCTGGGAGAAGGCTCCACAGGAGCATCTGCAGACTGTACCTGCATTATACTTCACAGACAAAAACACACTGAATAGCCATCTTATCCCGAGGACTGAACCCGCTTCCAGGCTGGATGTGCTGCCAGTTTTCAGCTGGGCTAATGCAAGAGGAATGCATCCCCAGCACTGGTTCTTGTTTTAATTATTTTTATTGGAGGACTTGAGCGCAGTTTTAGGGAATGTGTATACAAATATTAGTAGCACAATGCACGCTGCATAAAACAAAGTGAAAAAACATGCCTCCTTCAATTTCTTATTGAGTAAACCTGTGATTTCCCCCACCTTCTTGGGTTGCAGTCTAATACGCTACGTACAGCCTCTTACCTCCTTGCAGAGCTCCCACTGGAATTACTGGAAGCTGAGCACATCAGTCAAGCACAGCGTAGAGCTGCTAAGCGTCCAGTTCCACTTTTGAGACCCTAACCTCTAAAAGAAAGGAAAGGCAGAGGAGGCTTTCAGAGGCTTGCCACAGTAGCAGAAGTGCTCTCTTGGCTCATGAGAAGGGGTAAGGTTGGACATTTGTTTTAAGCACAAGTTTTCACTTCCACTATCAGTTCCATCCTCGGGAGTTTTCAGTTCTACTACCCCAGCAGAAGGGTCAAGGGCCTCCGACGTCTCGGTGCCGTCCCAGTCGGAAACACCATAGATCTGTTTGTGGGGGATGTATGGAACATGAGATCACCAGTTTTTCTCCCAGAAAAAGCATTGATTCATAGGTTTTTAAAGCCACAAGGGACCACTCTAGTCATCTAGCCTGGCCTCCCGCATAACACAGTCCAGACAAGTTGACCTACATTGAGTTTGTAAGTTCTTGAGGCGCAAGAATGTATCTCGGTTCCTTTGCAGGACGCTTGAGTCCTGTGACTTCTTGAGCAGAAATCAATGCCAATAGCAATATCAGTAGCGATCTCCATATGGCTTTATTGTGTCATGGTGGAACAAAGAGTGAATGAGTCTGTGGGACCGCTGGGGAAGTAGCCTCCCCAGGGAATGTCCAACAGGGGAACACTGTGCTGGGCTGAGACCATCAGTTCATTTTATGCAGTCTACTGCATCCTTGCCAAAGATATGTACTTAAAATATCGTCTTGGAGGTGAAAGGCTCTGTATCTCTTTGCCCATCCCTGTAGCCATCAATTATGATGCTGCTGTACAATGGTGTATAGGGAACACAGACCCAAATCCAACTCCACTTATGCAGATTTTGGAGCCTATTTTTCCAAGAAGGAGGAAAAGAGGGGGGAGGATGGTCCTCACACCGTTTAGCCCAGTAGTCTAGTTTTTAGAGCACTTGCCCGGGGGCTGGCCAATTTTAGCCCCCACCCCTCACATAGACGGCATTTGAACCTGGACATGTCGCACTCCTCAGCCAAGTTCTCTAAGCACAAGGACATGGGCTGGCTGTTAGCAAGAGCGCCCACCACCGCTCCTACTGAAGGTGGCTCAGGAGGAGAGCCAGACAAAGAAAATGTGGTTCTGATACTATGCTACTGTGCAGCTGCTGTAGGGTATAGCTTAGCCTGAGCTACAAAACCAACCAGATGAGTTGAAATATAAAATCATTAGAAAATCACTGCAATACACTGAGCAGGACATGAGATAACTCAGTCTTGTTTATGTGAGCTGTAGTCACTTCAGCATAGAGATGTCCACAGACTAATTTGCTGTATTATCTGTTGGCCATTGAGGTACCAGTTTAACACCCTGGACTGTTTCCATGTATCATCTGAAAGTCATTGGGTCCATCTAGAAGTTCTGGTCTTGTTTTATTTTCAGCAGGTCCCAGGAATAAACCTCTAGGACTTCAGTCTGTTTCTTGTTTATCGGGTAGGGGCACCTTGAATTTTATTTCTTTGACCGTGACACTGGAGAAGCCTCACCCTTTTTGGAAGGAGCTTCAAGATATACTTCCCTTCCCACTCCTCCACCACCCTCCCATAAGGGCACACTAATGCATGTTGAAGGGCCGTCATATAAAATGTATATGCTGAAGAGCCAGCATATAAAAATCATGGGCAAAACTGACAGCTGTGTTAGACACATCCAAGTGGCACATACACAGCTCAGAAGCTGCTGGGATCTCGAAAGAGAGACAAAGATTTCTGCTGACATCTAAAGCCAGGGATCAGGCTAAGCCCAAGCTGTGATTCCAGCAGAGCCAGCTTAGTTTGCAATGCTTGTAGACCAAGAATGGATGTTGTTCTCTGCAGTACCGCAGCTGAGCTAGTCGTTCCCCAGCCTGTATTTGTGCCTGTGACTTTTTCATTCCAAGAGCAGGACTTTGCACTTCTCCTAGTTGAATTTCATCGGGTTGATTGCAGACAATTTCTCCAGTCTATCCAGGTCACTCTGGGTCTTGGCCCTACCCTTTGCAGTAATGCCACTCAATTTGGTGTCATCTGCAACTCTACTAAGTGCGTACTCAATCCCAGCATACAACCCATCAGGAATGTCACTAAAATGATTCTCCCACTCTATTCAGCACTGGTGAGGCCTGTGTCCAGTTGTGGGCCCCACACTTCAAGATGGGTGTGGGCAAATTGGAGAGCTCAGCATAGAGGGAAAACATGATTAGAGGCCGGGGGAGCAAGATTTATGAGAAAAAGCTGAAAGGTCTAGGGTTATGTATTCTGGGGAAGGGAAGACTGAGAGAGGGATTTGATAACAGTCTTGGAATACCTGAAGGACAATTATAGAGAGGATGGAGATGGGCTTTTCTCTATGGCCGTATGGGACAGAACTAGGAGCAATGGCCTCAAGCTGCAACAGAGGACATTTAGACTGAAGATTAGGAGGAACTTTCTGACTATGAGGGTGGCCAAACATTGGAACAAGCTACCTAGAGAAACTGGAATCTCTATCCCTGGAAATTTTCAGGAGCAGGTTGGCTGGGATGGTTTAATCAGGAATGATTGTGGCTTATACAGGGGGCTCGACTAGATGACCTAATGAGGTCCCTTCTAGCTCTACTTTCCTGTGCTCTTATGCCAGAGAGAACATCTTAGATTGGCAACTAAAATCCTGGGATGATACCATGACAAGGGGTGTTCAAAGCAATTCCCTAGAGCTGTGTACCGGCAGGAAATTTTGTCGGCTTTGACATGATCTGTGAATATCATCAATGCGTCCATACATTCTTTAGGCTTAGTGATCAGGGAAAAGGATGCTGAATTCTCCAATACCTAACAGGCCGTCATGGATCAGAGCAGAAATTGGCTTGTTCACCTTAATAGAGAAACAGAAAATGGAATATATGCCTGTCTTCACCAAAGCAGCTTTTATATGACATGGCCAGGACACAGATGGCTCGTAAAGGTTTCATGTGATAGCTGGGTTACCCTCTGGGTTTTATAGACTGGAATTATACTGAAAGCCGAGGCGTTACCAGGTTGTTGATGGCAAGGAAAAACTGAAAGCCTAAAAACATGTTTGCGATCCTGAGATTAACTTGTTTGCAAACGACTTGCTGCTTTTAGAACATTTACAAGACATTCCTAGCTCAGACGCAAATTATCTGCACTTTGACGTTGAGATTGCATGGCATAATGAAATGGTCCTTTACTAGATTTAGCTGTAAATACAGGCCAAAATGACAGTTAAAAGGTATTCCTTTTACCACTGCAACTCAGAGCATGGTTATGTATGTGAGGAGCAATAACCAGAAATGGTAGAATAAAATGTCAATATTTTCCATGAGAAATGTTTCAGTACAAACGTTATGTAATTTGTCCACAATTATTTGACAAAATAATTGGTTCTTTTGCATAAGAAAATTAACTTAATTATACATTTCAAGAGCTGAATTTGTTGTAGTTTTTGCTTTTTGAGTTTGCCTCTGTTTTGTCTCTCTTCCCAATTTTTTCAGTGGAAATAAAAGGGAAAAGTGGTAACATTAAAGGGGCGCAGGGTAGGCTCCCTCTTAACTTCTTTCCCTTTTTCAGAAAATATCATAAAAACCATGTTGGAAGAGCCAAAGAGAGATATTTCATTTTTGAAAAATAGAAAAGAAGTTTCTGTTGAAACAAAAGGAACATTAGGAAGAAAGTGGAAGTTTTCTTGGGGAAATTTTTTACTCTCTCTGGAAAAGTCCCCCTCAATTTTTTTCATCAAAAATCTTTTGGAAGAAAATGTTTCAGAGCAGTGGTAGAGAAAAAAGATAAACCACTGCAGCTGGTTTCTCTCTCATGCACATAGACACATGCACACAAATATATGGATAGGTTTATTTATAAATATGTACACAGTAACTGAAACCTCAAATTCAAATACACCTGAGCTTTGGGGAAGTTTGTATCTTCATTCAATCTTTGTGGCTTAGGTTCATCTGTAACAGAAATATCTACAAGTAGACAGTACACTTCCTCTTCGGTCTTATCTTTCTGTCTGTCTATCTACATTTTTTTTCTGCGATGCCTTCCCATCAGGGGCACCGAACCGTTGAGTGTCTACATTAGCTTGGTATGACAAGTTCATGTTAGCCTTCACAAAGGATCCTTCCCTTCCCCTCAACCCTTCCCAAGGAGTTGTTTCCTTTAAATATCAGATGTGATGGTAAAGATTGATGGGTCGTGTAGTGTCTAATTCAAAGAACATTGCTCAGTCTAATCTTCCATAACTTGCTCCATGTATGAACCCCCTTGAAAAAGAGCATTTTATCTTCACTGGGTGCATCTACATGTACATTAATGCACTGTCATTACTGCGCATTAAGTTTAGTACTTGGTTAACCAAGTACTAAATCAATGTGCAGTAACTCGCAGTACTGCATGGTAGTGCCGGTGCATGGGTTTGTTAGTGATGTTTACTACACAGTAGCCTAATACTACTGAGCAGTAGCGTATTAGCACGGTTTTGCCCAACACACTACTGCACGGTGTTATTAGGCTACTGTGCAGTTAGCATCTCATGTAGATGTGCCCACTGTCATGCATTTTCTCTACAGGTGCATTAACACTGAGGAGCATAATTTTGCTGGGGAGAAGTTATGCGCCCGCTACCCCATGGCTCACACACACATGTGAACCCCTATCCATCTCAAACCATCTACTTTACTGAAGTTGCCAAGTGCCTTTTATGTCTGGGTCAGCCTGGACATCAACAGCCCAACACCAAACTCTGCCCCTTGGAGATGTAGATCCTGACATAGCAGCATGCACAGCTAATTCCTTTCCCCAGAGGCAAAAATGCAGCTCAAGTGCTTATCTGCCACTTCTTGCTTTGGAAACTACTTTTAGGCAGCATGGCAACAGGCTAGGGAGGATGACATGGCAAGGAACCCAGGATCTGTTTGCATGTAGTGGTCTAATTGCTGTAAATTGGCTTAGTCTACTTATGTCCTTGAAGAATCCCTAATACAGTATTGGCAACTATAATGGGTAGAGTCCTGCAGGTATATTTAATGCGCCACTGCCTTTCATTTGCACCCTGTAGGAGTAATGAGGCTGTTCAGCAGCCATTTAGGCTGAACGCTGGTATTGCTTACACAACTGGCTTGCATTGTTTTGCAGCTGTTTATCGCAGACCTTACCTGTGTCTGCAATGATAATTACCTCTTAACTTTTGTGAGCTGGGAGGAGTTCCAAGTTTAGTGGTGCTGTGCTACCCGAGTGCTGTTTCAAGGGAACCAGCAAGGCAATAGGAGAACTAATCTCCTCTCCGCGTCTGTGCTCTGTTCTTTCTTGCCTTTCTGTTCTCTTCCTTGTTCAGCAGTTTTCGTTGCCTCCCATGCAGCTAATCACTAGTAACTGTTTGTCACCTTGGATTCTCTCCTCGTGCCTCCTGTTCTTTCCACATTCTGCCTCCCCATATTTTCTGTGCAAGGTCTTGCTGACTTTCAGGTCCAGTGATGCCCATGATGGCAAAAAGATAAAATGAGGGGAGTGACTAAGCATGAAAGGTATGTAAAGAAATATAAACCATTTTATTAACTCCACAGAACAATTTTCTATATGCAGCAATTTACAAGGAGGAGGAAAGAACCATTGCCAGGGAGACACGATAAGTACCAGGACACGATAAACAGTCACAGACCATTCAGATCTGCACAAGCCCTCTCTCTACTATTCCTCCCCCAGTGACACTTCCTGACCAGCTCATTCACTCTTGCAAGGACAGTAAGATGATGTAGAGTTCAGTACTAGGGAGCTGGGGTATCTGTACAGTCCTGCTGTGGTGCTAAGGATGACGCTAGCTGGCTAAGGGCTCTAGCGATAATGGAAAGGTGGCTGTTCATTGTCCTCAACTCTGTCAATATGTCTCCTACACTTGGAGGTGCCTGCCCAGCACTTGGGGGGACGTCGTGGGCAGCTGGTGGTGAGCAAACTGCCTCGGGGGGCAGCTCCTCCATTGATTCTGCCTGGTCATTTCCCTGCCCATAAATGTGCAGAGGTGGGCTCCCGCATCTTTTCACGCTCTTTGTGGGGCCAGACCCTGCAGACGGTTGTTCTTCCTCCTTTCCCCGGGTGGTGGCTGATGTTGCGGAGGCAAGGTAGGGCAGCCAGTCAGGGAGGTGGGAGGCACTGCCAGGTGAGTAAAGACTTGGGTGAAGGGCTGAAGCAGAGACAGGCAGTGGGGGACCAGGAGGATGTGGAGTGGCTATGGAGGCAGCTGCTGGGGCGGGTGGTGGAACCGTAGGCAGTTCAGGCTGGAAACCTGAGATGCGGGTAGATAAAGGTGGTGAAAAAGACGGGGCACCATGGTCATAGGAAGAGGATGGTGATGGTGGAGCTGTGAAAGGTCCCGGTTCTTCAGACGTCGACGGTGAGGCAGTGGCAGATGGGGTGTCGGGAGTGCAAGGTTCGGAGTCTGCAAGAAAAATCAGTCATGAGTCACTTGGCATACCGCGTGTGAAGCTATAGGTAACATTTACCAACATGTACGACTGTACACCTGATGTACATGGAGAACCAAGGCGAATCGACATGAGTCCAGCACTTAAGTAAGCACAACTTAATCGACTTCACTGGGACCAGATGCTTTGGTTTCAAAAGTGCGTATCTGTACCAACAGAGCTGAACGAGGATGTCTTTAACTATCAGTGGAACAGATTTCATTCTCTTTGTGCCAGTCAGGAGGGGCAGTCTTACTTAGACATGCAGGGACTCAGCCTATCACCCACTCAGAGTATAAACTACTGCTCATTCTAACATAAGCAATGCATTGTGGTATATGTTCAAAACCTCTCTCTTATCTTCCTTCCCCAAACTCACATTCTGGCCCAACGTTCTTGGTACACATCCCCTAGTTAGGTATGATGTGAATCTCTGGGTAGACATGGAACCAGATCATAATGCCCTCACTCATGCAAAATCCCCTTGGAGGTTTGAGTGCTGGAGGCTTCGTTTTGGAGCCAACGTTCACTGCTGCTGGGTTTAAAAAAAGCTTGTGGAGCCCTGGCTTGAATGGACAAGTCAGCAGCAGAAGCAGCAAAAATGAGTTTGAGGATTAGCTGTTCAATGACCACTTTCTGCCTGGAGACAAGGCAAACTGAAGAGTTTACCACTTGAAATTGGATGAAGACTCCTGCTGGCTGATAATGAGTGGTTTCAGCCGTAAAAATCAACACAGAATAAACCAAGCAGTCAAGTCAGCTTGACACACATCCCTATCTGAGAGCAATCTCCCACTGACGTGCCCTACTGCTTAGCATTAGGCCCACGCTCCATGGAAGGTGCCCAGGTACTACAGGGCAGCAGCATAAAGCCCTAAAATAGACGGGTGCCCGCTACCCCATCTCTCACTCACATCGCCCTGAGCTTCCTTGCTGTTTCTTCTCAACCCATCCACTTTGCTCGTGTTGCCAAGTGTCTTTTATACGTAGGTCAACCCAGACAGCCCAACACCAACCCATGTATAAATCTACCTTAGTTGAGCGGAACTGCCAATGTTAAGGAACTGCTCTGGATACAAAGACACAAAGCAATAAAGATTCATCCAGTTTAAGACACTGCAGGGTTTGGCTTTCCCTAGCTTAACACCATCCTATTGTTATTTTTGACATCTGAAAAATGTGATGCTATGAAGAAAATGGGGGGAGGGTTGTATTCCAGTGAAATTACACTGAGTAAATGAAACCCCTCCCTAGTCACTGCTGTGGTCAAGTTATATGGAAACAGGTAGTCATTTGGCTCTTCAAAAGTCTGCCTGTTCCGCCTGAAAATGCCACCTTTTTCCCTAAACAAGTAGCATGTGTGGATTGAAAGGGGAATACAACACAAAAATGCAGTGATTCACTTGTATCATTTTTTATGGAAAGCTACAGCAGGTTGCTTGAAAAGTTCCCCTTCGTCTGTGCATTAGTGTCCTTTCTAGCAGAAAGACCTGGCCTACTGAGAGTTCAAAGCATGTTAACTAGAGATGGGCTGAGGACGCTGGGTTTGACCTTACCCCAAAATGTTCAGTTCTGGCTTTGCAAAACCAAAACCAAAACAAGAGGCAGTTCGATTTCAAGTTCCATTTCTGTCCAAACCATCAGCGTTTGTGAAGGTTAAGATGAAAGCTTCGGGTTTGGCCTGGCTCTAGCGTTAACCAGATCAGTGTTTAGGACCCATATATAGTACGGTTAATCCCCGTATGCACCAGCCAAAGAAACCTTACTAAGTGTTATGTGTTTCCATACACTGAAGATCAGAGCAAGGAGTAATGCCACAACCCTTGAGGCAATCTGGTTTTGAGCTACGGCAAATAAGAGTTACAAATGGTCTTTAAAAGGAAAACAGGCAACCTTTTATCAAATACAAAGTCTAGTAACCAGTTCAGACACAAATCTGGTCAACCGAAGGCACCTCACCTCATTAATATTTTAAAACAAAGCTTATCCTCCCTATCAAAAGCCACAACCTTGATATCTTTTGTATCTTTCCTTAAGGCTATCTCTGCCATGATGCCTGTAAAATACAGCTCTCTGACCTCATCTAGGCAGATGGCTAGCTGAGACAATTGCTTATTATATACAGTGTGGTCATTTTATTTTCCTTATACTTCCCTTCCTCACATGTTGCCTGTTTCTTCTACCTGTTGCATCTTGTAGGAGCCCCTAGATTATAGCATGGGCTGTATTTTTTTTTTTTTTTTACTTGTCTACACAGTGCTTAGTGCAATCATTTCTGGTGCTTCATTGGAGCCTTTGAGTGCTATTGAAGTGTTAATAATAAATCAAAGTAATATGCTAAACACATGCTAATTCCAGTTAAAGGGGACAGGCTACACCCTAGGGCACTGGAACAAGGAGTAGAGAGGGCTGGGGCTGATGGGATGAGGGGGCAGTTTCCTTAGGGGAAGGAGATCAGACTAGAAAATGAGTATGGTGACCTTCAGGAAATATACAGTGCACTGGTCAGGGTCTGTAAGTATTTTCCTGTGTGCCCAGTCTACACCAGATGGGAGCCCCAGTTCCCAGGTACAGAAGCTGATTCTTCCGCTCCAGCTTTTGCTTCTGGGGGAAAGATGATCCAGTGATTCTGTTAGGCTTCCTATAGTTACTTAATTGCTTTGTGCCTCGGTTCTCTGTCTATGAAATGGGGACAATAGCATTCTCCTAGCTCATCGTTTGCATGGGGATAATTACACGCAAGATTGTAAGCTGCGGGGATAGTTCGGTAATTGGAGGCATGCAGTCACTGGTAGATAAGTCCTTCATGTGTTGGGCAAGACAATGGCTGCCGAATAAAAATTAATAAAGTGTAGTTTAACAAATTGTGAAAATGTGGGTGAGCTATTTTGTCTGACCTAATTCAGCTTCCTCTGAAGCAATTAATGTAGTGTAGTGTGTGAGCAGAGACTGTCACCTTTCGAGGAGATAGCTCTATCGAGCGTTTGCTTTGTCTGTTTTTGTTTGATCGTTATCTCCTGCAGCCCAACCACTGCAAGCTGCGACCTCTTTGGGTAAAAACAGACATTGGGGCTCATCCCGGGTCTGATCTGGGCAAAGCAGACACAGGACAATCCTTTACAGGGGCAACCTGAATAGCTCTTACCTCAAATTAGTCCTGATTTTCCCAGGGAAAAAGTGTTTGGATACTTCACAGGTACTTAAAGTGGGACAATGGGTTTATATGTCTGTAGGATCCCAAAATAAAAGGCTTTGTCCCAGAAGAAATCCAAGTCTGTTTTCAGTCTTTCTCCCTCCTAGAAAGCTCGATTCTGGTGGAAGGGAAACTGTGAGAGAAACTTGATTTTGATTTTCCATTGCCATGCCATTTGCTTAGCTATGGGCACAGCCAGGAATCAAACCAGTATCTATTTACTATGACCTCTTCCCTCTTTTTGCATGGGTTTGACTGATGGCAGAAGGCATACTAGTCTAAAAAGAGGCTCAGCTTGCAAGGAAGTGGAGAATTGTGTCTCCTTGAGTGTTTCGAGGCAGAGCAGTATCTGCTGCTGATCTGTCCAGGTCAGTCCTGGACCATTGCTCCATTACAATATTCAGAGGTGCTTTGCTGTAAGGTATTTCTCAACAGAGTACTGAAATGAGTAACACAGTCTCCCGTAATAAGGTACCACATTACAGGATGTCTTTGTGTCCTGTGGCCTCTGCTTGTGCAAATTGTCAAATGTTAGTTTGAGCCTGCCCTGTGTGCGACTGCATGTGCATGCCTACATGCGCTCCTGCTTCACACAGCAGCTGCTCCCCAAGAATGTCTAAATATACCACAGCCTCCTCTTTCTGGCAAGAAGTGAAACCAAAGTCCTCACTGCTTGTGGTAATTGAAAATCCCATGCTATTTTTTGCATAAGCAAAGGTGCTAGTTCTTTGTCACAGCCAAACCCCAGCATTGGATTCGGCTTCTCCAAACCTCTCTACCTTGAGCCCCTTGTAGTTTCAGGTGAAATACAAGGCTCTGTGCATCTCAGGGATTTTGTTTTGCACTGTTAACCAGTTGGTGGGCTCCAAGGGCTTTCACGTCAGCAGTGAGCAAAATGATTAGTGAAGAAATTTTAAATAAATATTAAAATAAATAAGTGAACGTCCCTCAACGTGTCTGTGTGTGTGTATGCGTATGTAAGAGGTTTGCAAATGTACACAAGTGGTACAAGATCATAAGCATGATGTATCCTTGCTAATAACATGAGTTTGTGAACAATGCAATCATTTTTACCCAAGTTTGTCATGTTCCTCTAGATAAGGGTTTCTATATTTCAAGATACTACGATATATTACATTTGTGTTTCTTAGATATTTAAAGCTGTCCTCTCAAAATAAATAGGGGATTTATAAAATATCCATCCATATCAGTTGGGCCAAAATTAAAAAATGGCCCCTTACTCCAAAATTTGAAACTCAAAAAGTCCTATCACTCCTACATGAAAACACCTTTGAAATCACATGATCTTTGAGACTTGCATAAGGGTTGTGAGATCCAGGCTATGCTCAACCACAGGGTGATGTGTTGCACACAGCCCTCACCCAAAATACCTCCATCTTTCTACTATTTAAACTAGAATCACCTCAACTAGAATTCTTCCTTTCTGCTCTCCCTGTTTCGAGCAGCTCCAAGCAATTTGGTCGGTCTTTAAAATAAATCAGGAGCGTGTGAATTCTTGCGTGATGGAGTGGTCTACGTGGATTCATGCACTTGTGCATCTCTTCGCAATTCTCCCTGCACTAATTGTGCTCTGCTGCCTGCTTTCCTCTCCCCAGGTACAGTAGACTAGGCCTAGCTGGGATGAATTTTATGTGACTAATCACATTATGACTCCTGTGGAGTTGTGCTCTTTCAAAATCTCTTGAGTAATAGTCTGTTATGAGTAAATACTTATTCCCATTTCATGTGAACAAAATTGTTCTCACAGTTTGTCATGGGCCATCTGCTATTTCACCATTATCCCTGGCTTAATTTCAATTATGTTTTTTATTCATTCCCTGACAATGGAAGAATGTTTACCCAACGGGGGTGAGTTTCTCCAAAGATAATATCCCTTTGGCACCTCAGAGAAATAGTTTGATTTTTGGAAGTGCTCAGCAGCTCCTGTTACTTTCAGTACGAGAGCTTACACCTGAGATTTCCTGACATCCAGATACTAAGGAGTATCAGATAGGCAATGTTGGTTGATAACAAGAGATCCCTTCCCTTTGTTACACAATAATACCGAATTGCTATCTAGACCTTTTCATCCACAGAGCTCAAGACACTTCACCCAGTAAAATGAATCTGACACAGGGAGAGGAAATCACTTGGCCGAAGTCACACAGCAGATTCACGATGGAGCTAAAAGCAAAACCCAGGTCCACCTGCTTCAACTTCCATCGAGGCTACTGTCCCTGCCTTACACTTGCTGTCACCCTGTGATTAGTTCGTTCTCCCGGCAGGATGCCAATATGCATGTCAGAAGCTTCAGACCTGTTAAAAACTAGATTACATCCTACTACTTCCTATAAACCAACAGCACCAACGTGGGGTAAAAATCCCACACAAGACCCACCGCACTGCATCACACCAAGGGTCCATCTAACCTAATATCCTATCTCTGACAGGGACCAGCACTGAAGAAAAGTACCAAGAAACCCTGCAGTACCAGTTATGAATGAAGATATTCCACACACCATATTTCCTTTACCTTCAATTAATTAATCAAAATTATTTATTTCATTTTTAATGCCAGAAAAGACCATGCCATCACCTCGTCTGACCTTCTGTAGAATGCAGGCTATAGAATTTCACTTGGTGACTCCACTATTGAGTCTAAAGTTTTACCTTCATCTGTGGAGGTGTATATATACTTTTCACAACTCTTGTTTTTATTACTGTAACTCTGAATGTTCTTATTACACCTAGAAATATCCAAAAATACCACTCCTTTCTTTTAATCCCGCCAAGCTTTTGGCCTCAATTATATCTTGTGACAACGACTTCCTCAGGGTAATATTGCATTGTGTTCAAAAATATTTCAGTTCCACACCTGACGAAGAATCCTAGAAAATGAGGGCTGGAAGGGACCTCAGGAGGTCACATCTAGTTCAACCCCCTGCTTCAAGCAGGACCAACCCCAACGACATCATCCCAGCCAAGGTTTTGTCTACCTGGGTCTTAAACACCTCCAGGGATGGAGAGTCCATCACCACACTGGATAACCTGACCAAGTTGTACTGGAACCCTCACCCTCCTAATCAGAGAGTTTTTCCTATTATTATTATTTCCTCATTTTAACCCAATTAGCCAGATAGCAGCAGCTTCTGCAAAACCTCTGTTGGGGACCACTCTTGGTATTTCTGATTTTAATCCTCTTTGTGCGTGGAAAGTCCCAAAGAGAGCAAGCATCAGAGATGGTGGAGTTCTCCCACCAAGGAGATATACCTTTGTTACCTTCCTATGGCCCCAGATTAATTCAGTGATCAAAGGTGGGACTGTACATCCCTTGACTTCAGCATCTGAGTCGGAGGAAATCTGTCTTAAGTCAATCAGCAAGAATCCTGTTTGAACTTTCAGGAGGTGCTGCTTCTTTGACCTGATTTGTTTCTTAACCCGTTCCTCTTCAGAACTTTCAATACACAAAGAAGATAAAAATGGTGATTAACTCGATGCAATGGTAGTCATATGTGATTTTTTTTCCAGGAAAAACATGAGACACACAGTGCAATTTTATGGTTTTCATACCCAGTGAGTCAAGGCTGGAAATACAGTACACATGAGTCAATGAGATTCCATGTTCTTCCCTGGCATCAAAAAGGACATTATTTAGTAAATGGCTTGCCTGCTTCTTAGGCCCTGTTCTTCTATCTCTTCTTGCATGGATTATTGAAGCAAACTGTGTCTAGAACCCAGATTCTGTCATAGATTAAACGGTGGGGACTCTCTCAACGTATTGGTCTACCTGCTGTCTTACCTAGGGTGCAATGACTATGCCCTTCCACTCTTACTAACCAGTTGAGTACACAAGTATAAGGAGATCACTAGTGAAGACAGCCTGGAGTGCTTTATTCCTTCCTGGATAGTATAACTTAGATGCTATTCCTATTCATGCCATGGTCTAATCCCTTTTGAAACTCTCTACACTCTTATCCTCAGTAGTGATGAATGCCAAAGACTAATGACACGCTGCAGATAAATCCCTTTTTCCACTTCTGATCCTTCTGTGTTTCATTCACTAAGGGCCTAATCCTATTTCACCTTCATGTGCCTAAAAGGCATTGATGTAGCTGCAGTTTTTGGTACTAATGCATAGTTTGGCTCCTAGTTTCACCTGTGGCACAACAGGATTGCCCAGTGCGCACACCTGCTGGGAGTAAAATGGAGATGGATTCACCCACTTTTTAGCCCAGTTTCCCAGTGGTTAGGGCACTTGCCCAGTGAGAGGATGACCTTAGTTCAAGGCCCCTCTCACCCAGAGGGGGTTTGAACCTGTCTCCCACTTCCAAGGAAAGTGCTCTAAGCACTGGGCAATTGGCTAGTTGTTGCCCAGAGCACTCTCCAGCCCTCCTCTTGAATCTGATGACTGCACCTTGTATTTAATATTCATTGGACAAAATGAACACACCACAGTGGGATGCTTCTAGCCCCCTGGAAGCAGGAGCTGAGTTTTTCTATCCCATGGCAATATCCATCTCACTGAGCCACCCTCCCTCTTGTGGGTTCTCCACTAGGACCCACAAATTTTCTCCTCCCGGCTGGCCAGCAATGGTAGAGTTATTCCACATTAGGGACAGGAGACAGGTCTAAAACCTATGGTCCTTTCCATCTCATTGGGTCAACCTCCTGTGGCATGCCTGTCTCCTCCTGGCTGCTTAGGGCTTCAAGCAGAAAGCATTCTGGGCAACTGTGTGCACTGCCTGGAGAGCAGAGCACTTTACTTGAGTGTGCAGGTTTAAACCTCCTCTGGATGAGGGGGGCCTAGCACACAGCTCTCCTTCTCCCCAAACAAGTGCCCTGACCACAAGCTTGTTGGGCTAAACAGAAGGCACAGGAGCCTGCCTCCTCTCCTGGTGCCTACTACTGGTAGCTTTTAGTTTTTCTGCAAGGACATTTTCAGGACTTACCAGAGCAGGTGATCCTATTTCACCTAGATACCTATACAGCCATAGTTCCAACTACTGAGCATACCTAGTAGGGAAGCACATAAACCGGTTTAAGGCTAGGGACAGACATTACACATAAACCAGTTTAAGTGATCAGAAACTGGTTTAGACCTGTAACAGAACAGATGTTCAGTGCACACAAACCAGTTTGAAAAAGGCTGAAACTGGTTTGAGATAAACCTGGTTGAATGTAGTATCAGACTTCACTGATTTGGCGCAAACCAGTTTATGCAATGTCTGTCCCAGACCCCTTGCCGGTTTAAGTTAAATCAGAGTCCTCCAGCATCCCAGCATGCTCTCTGGGCTGGGCAGGGCTCTCTGCTCCAGAGCAAGGCTGGCCTCTCCCCTCTGCTCTCTAGCTGGAGCTCAGCACAGACTTGCAGGCACAGCAGAGTCTGCTGACTTCCCCATGCCCCCTCTCACTACTCACTGCTTAAGCAGAGCTCCCTTCCTCCTCTCTGCCACAACACAGACCGTAGCCAGCATGTGCCATGCTAGCTAATGCCAAGAGGTGTCTGTGTGTGTGTGTTTCTCCAATTTCACTGGGATAGGCAGACAGAACAATGACCTCTTAGGGCTTTTGGAGCTAGTCAACAGGTCGGCTGGTATACTGTTTAAGAAGTTTAAAATAATGTGGAGAGAGGCTATTGTTTTGCTAATCTGATGATAAAGACTGTTATCAGCCCCCCAGCTGGCTTGTTCACCTGTCAGTTTGCTGCAGACAGTATGAGGAAGCAGGGAGGGAGGTTGAAAAGCTCCATGTCATCAACAGATGCATACACTGCACACCCCCCTCCTTGCATCATAGTGCTAGCCTGGGGCTAGGGGCTGGGGGCTGGCAACACTTCCACCCCTTGAGCAGCCAGTGGGAAAAAGCCTGGGGCTGTGCAGGCAGACCTCCCTAATCAAAGTGTCCTGCCAGGGCCTGGCTATGCCCCCACTCAGCTCAGCAGTCTGGGACTGTGCAGGCAGACATCCCTAATCAGGGAGTCCTGCCAGGGCCTGGCCATGCCCCGCTCCCTGCAGAAAGGAAGGGTGGGCTGCTCTAGTGCCCCCCGGTTTCTAGCCTGAGCCACTGCAGGCATGTGCCTGAATTTCCTCAGTCCAGAGAGAACGTCAGTCTATTTTCAAACCAGTTCAGCTCAGTCAGGTTAGACTAACCTGCAAAGATTGAATCAATTCAGGCTCAGGCTTTTAAATGTCTGTCCCTAGCCTAAGTGATCAGAAACTGGTTTAAAACTGTAACAGAACAGAAGCTCAGTGTACATAAACCAGTTTCAAAATGGCTGAAACTGGTTTAAGATAAACCTGGTTGAATGTAGTATCGGACTTAACTGATTTGGGTCAAACCTTTTTATGAAACTTCTGACCCAGAAGCCTTCCTGGATTAAGTTAAATCACAGTCCTCCAGCATCCTAGCATGCTTTCCAAGACAGCAGGCCTGGCCCTCCCTTCTTCTCCCTAGCAGGAGCAGTGAGGGCTGGCTGACAAGGGGATTGTGGGGGCAAGTCCAGCCGGAGATGCAGCCCAGTCTACAAGGTGGGGACTCCCCACTTCCCCTGGCAAACCCTGGCTGGGTGCTGGGGCCAGGGAGGGGGGTTAAACACCCCTTCCCCTCTCAAACTTAGTGCTGGCTGCAACTGTGGACTACAAATCCCAGAAGCACCTGGAAGCAGGAAGAGGAAGTGATAAGCAACCCTGCAGAGTCCTGCTGCTGTAATTCTGGACTGCAAATCTATAATGGTGAAATAGGATTTAGTCATAAATACCCACTGCTTCTCATAAGAAGGGAATTTGTGTACAGATACATGCCAGATTGGCTTGAGTTATACATAACAGTAATTGTCATATTAATAATCAAGATGAGTCTCATGCAGCACTTTGCAGCTTCAAAGTGCTACACAATCTGTGTTAATCCTCACAAAACTCCTTATATTACCCTTCATTTTCCAGATGAGGAAATCAGCTGAATAAGAACATAGAACATAAGAACTGCCATTTACTGGGTCAGACCCCAGGTCCATCTTTGCCCAGCCTCCTGTGTCACACAGTGGCAGAGAATGGATGCTGAAAGGGAGTGCGAACTGGGTATGACCAGGGGTTTTTTTGACTGTTCCTCTCCCACTTGCAGCTTCCAGCATTAAGATCTAAGACGTTCTGATTCAGAGACTGTTCACCTGATTCCCACATAAAACCATGTGAATGGCTAGTTTGTGCATTGCCCCTGGATGCTTTGCATAGAGATGCAAGGATGCTGGAAAACTCCTGTTGTAGGCGACAGCCACATCTTGACTGGGGAGTGCCAGCCATACTCTCCTCCACTAGTCCTGTGGGTACCACCCAGAATGGCATTATAGGTATCTCCAGCTGAGGTGTTACAATGTAGAAAAATAAGGCACCTGGCTACAGGAGGGTGACCTAAAAGGTCAAAGTGGCCACCCGGGTTCCCTGCACAGTCACTGAGCATTTAAGTGCCTCAAAGGGTAATCCACAAAAATCTGCGTGCTGTTGTAGAGCAAGCCAATAGGAAATGTTAAGCGTGGAGATATGTCTGAGCTCTTGCTCCTCTGGAGCTCAGGCCCTTGACTCAAGGCTGCACATCAGGCCTGCATGTACACTCAAAATCCGCAGCCTGTAGACCTGGTCTGAGAGTAGACCCCAATGGTTGCCTACACACAAGCGAGGCTACTCCAACACACTGTAATTACAGTGCATTGAAGCAAATTCAATTAATCAAGTTGGCTGGAGTGTGGTAGCTATCGCGCTCCAGCAGACTCCAGCGTCTCATGTATCAGTGTCCCCATGCCTAAAAATGGTGGCAAGGGCACTTTAACTAAAGCTCATCAAACCAGTTTTAGATAAAGCGCCCTCGCCGCCATTTTTAACCACAGGGACACTGATACATGAGATGCTCTGGTTGCTTTAATAAGAGCAGCTCTCAGAGCCACTCTAATTAAAGGAGCCCCACCCCTTCCCCGCCCCTCCCCTGAGCACGTGTATCAACTCCCTAAGTGAACAGGTCCTGATCTTCCTAAAACACAGCTAGGGAAGTAAGTGGAGTGCAGGGTCACCTTTTATAGAGCAGCCTAGTGATTAGAGGACAGGACTTAATGGCTCAGGAGGCCCCATCAAATCCTGTGTTCTTCACTTAAGAAGTGGGATCTTCTGATCTCCACTCTTGAGCACGCTAACGACTAGGCTACAGAGTCAGGCTCCCTCCTGCTTCCTCGCCTTATGGCCCCATTACTTGCACTCCTGGCTCCCTGCGAACCAGCTTCATCAGGAGGGGTGCAGAGTGCTCTCAGTTCCCCTCTTCTATACCTTGGTGGTTAAGACACTCTCTCAGGGACTGGGTGATGGGGATTTGAATTTTCTCAGGCTGAAGTGGACAGCTTCATTCCCCAAGGTAAATGCAGTGAGGATATTCCTTTACAGTTTGTATCTTAACCCCCAGAATAGGCCCTGCAGCCACACAAGAAGCCTCATCAGAAGTACTGTGTCCACACTGCACTCACTCTGCACTTCAAGGACATGAATGGTTTTGAAAGAGTCCAGCACAGAGCAAAAAAATGAGCAGGGGTCTTTATGGGAAAGGATGGAAGAGATAGGGTTATTTAGTCTGGAGAAGAGAAGACTGAGGGGGACTTTGATAACAGACTTCAAATACCTGAAGAGCAATTATGGAGAGGATAGAGATGGGCTTTTCTGGAGGGGACAGAATTAGGAGCAAGGGCCTCAAGCTGCAGCAGGGGAAATTTAGGTTGGAAACTAGGAGGAACTTCTTGACTATGAGGGTGGTCAAGCATTAAAACAGACTACCTGGAGCCACTGTAGAAACTCCATCCTGGGAAGTTTTCCAGAACGGGCTAGACAGTCACTTGGCTGGGATGGTTTAGTCAGGGATGATCCTGCCTTGTTCAAGGGGCTGGACTAGATAACCTTGTGAAGTCCCTTCCAGCCCTACTTTCCTATGATCCTAAAAGCCAAGGGAATGCTTGTTGCACACATGCAAGTCTCCATAGACAGATTCATTTGGCACCAGGCTGTGACCTTTTTGTTTAATGAAGACCTACAGTTCTTCATGCTGTCAGCTGGGTGAGCTGCTGTTTTATGGAAGAGCCAAACCATATCTCAAGACAATACTATACTTCACTGTCCTCTTTGAATTACAGCCCATGTCATCTCCCAGAGGAGCCCAATCAGCCAACCACTAAGCTTTGCTTTAAGATCTTATGCCTGATCTAAACGAGACAGAAGGAAGCCCTGGAGATATTTCAACCCTTGAGAAATGCTGGCTATTTTCATTGCTTTGTTTGGAATGCATTTGCGTTTGTACTGGGAAATGAAAATGTAACAAAGTGACCAGTTTCGTAATCCCTAAGTATAGTGGACAATACATTCGTCAGTGGACGGTGCAGAGAGGGTGCCAGATTTATGTAGCACTTCCCTTCTGGTGACCTCACTGCAATTTTCAAAGCTTTGTGTGCTTTAGTTTGCAACATCACTCTGCAGCCGAAAAAATATCACCCCCATGCTACAGGCTAGCACAGGGATTTATACAGTCAGACAAGATGTCTATGACAGACTTGACAATAAACCTCAGGCTGCCCAACTCTCAAAGGTACACCTGACCCATAGGCCATCCTTCCTCTACTTAGGGTTAAGACGGGGTGGGCAAAATGCGGCCTGCAGGCTGGATGCGGCCCACCAGGCCATTCTATCCGGGCCCCTAAACATTTAGAAAATTAATATTTAGCTGCCCCTGGCTGCCTGTCATGCGGCCCTCAATGGCTTGCCAAAACTCAGTAAGTGGCCCTCCGCCCAAAATAATTGCCCGCCGCTGGGTTAAGATTACACTAACCCACAGCTTCCAAAGCATTATACTGCCCACCACCAGCAGGCAGTCACTGGACTCTCAACTGTTCCCTACCCCGCTCCTTCTTTACATTATATTATCTCATGGCTTAAGTGTGTTGGAGGTGAGGGCCTACGTATGTCACTCAGCCTCGAACTGGCACCAGACGGGCAGCTGACATCTGCCAGCTGGGTGCTGTGACTCCAAACTCACTGCCCAGTTCCTGTTTTGTGGGACCTTGATCCCACTGGTCCAAAGATCCTGCCTTTGGTATAAACAGTGTGTTGCACAAGACTCTGCCAGATAAAGGATGTTATTTGGGATGCATGTAGTGCGGAGTACATGGTGGGGGGAGACAGAAGAAGACTGGGGCAGAAATATTGTAGTCTTCTCACCTTTTGCCAATTAACATAATGGAGATATTATCTCCTATTTAAATAAAAAAGAGAGTGGCAGAAGCACTGTTGTGTCTCTTTAGACCCTATGTATAATTTTACCTCCTCCACATCTGGTCCTGTGTCCCTAATTCCCCTTGCCTAATAGGCTAAGAAGGGTGGGCTGGTCATTACTTGGCTAGGGGGAGGTACCTTGGTGCTCCAGGCAGTGGTGAGTCAGCAAGTGGCACTTTTCTCTCTGAGTCAATATTGAACCAGCGTCTCGGCCCGGTTTTGGGGAGAGCCGTCATTCAGCCAAGCCTCTGTATTAGCTTCCTGGCTGTGGTGTCTGTAGCAGCGAGACCGAAAGAAGCATCATTCGGTTTTCTGTGAACTGCACCTTCCTGGCGAGAAGTTCCCTTCCCCACAGTCATTTTGAGGTGCCAGGCAAGGGCGCAGTGTTACAGTTGTGACCCCTGCTCGTTATTACTGTTATTTGCAGCTTTCCAAAATCAGATATAAAGGTCACCAGGACTGAAAACATGTGTTCGCTTCTCTGTTTATTCTCAAACGTGATACTGCCCTCACGTGACTCCATCCCAGCTGGGGTAATTTCATTTTGGTTGACTTCACTGGTTGTCCAGCTGTTTGACACCTATCTGGGAGGCTCAGACTGTGAGCTCCCTAGGCAGACTCTGCCTCCTTTCTTATTAGCCGGGCACAGGGGATTTCTGACCCTGGACCGGGTGCTAATGTAAAGCAAACTGGCAATAATACTCTAGTTTGAATACTCTCAGACTGAAGGCTTGTGTAGGGCTCTTGTGCCATGTTAATCCTATTAGGCATATTATCAAGTTCCATAAGTTGTGCTCAGGACTCACAGTAGAGATGATACCTTTTATTAAACCAACAAGATTTTTGCAAAAAAAAAAAAATCTTTCATTGCACGATTGTGCTGGCAGATGAACGGAGGCCTGTGCAGAAGTGTAACTAGTAATCTGTGCACCCTGGACCCAGATGCTGCAGACTGGTGGGGTGGGCACTGGAGAGTCTTGCCTGACCCTAGGTGCTGCTGCCATGGTGCAGGCTCCCTGAGGACTGCCATACATGCGACCACTCTGACCTGGCACCAAGAACTAGTATCCCAGTTGCCCACTCCTATTGTGCTCCTGGGCCTCTATAGTTTATATTTGTTTGCACCTTGGGACCCTCTTCAGCCAATGGAAAATATAAATCTAGACCTTTTGCCACTACGGCTTTTTAAAGAGGTGCAATGCACCCCAGTGACCCCACCAGGTTCTCATTTACACTGGTATAAAAACCAGGAGTAACTCCAGGGGAGTTAATTAAGTTACTCAATTGTAGTAACGGGAAGAGGAGGGACAGGCCAACAGTCTTTGGGAACCTGGCTGGCTATAAAACCACAGCAAAACCATTTTTAATGGAGAAAAATCTTTTAAAGATGTATCAGCCCCTTTCAAAGAGAGACGACTGGAATGTCGGACCTCAGAAAGTCCTGTGGTATTTGGGAGACTGGCAGTTTGTGGAGAAAGAAGAGGTGGAATAGCAAACATTGTAGTGCTAGTGGAAAGGAAAGACCCTGAAAGCAAAGCAGCATCCACATTGCTGCATGCTGTCATAGCATCTGTGGGACCGGACTGTGCAGACAGGTATATGCTCAGAGGGTGCTTGAAGAGCTCAGTGGCATGGGAACATTTAAACCTCAGAGAGAACCATGACTAAACCTGAAAAAAGAAAATGACTCTGCCTGGAAATGTTTAGGGGATGGTTTTGGTTGATTAATGAAACGAAAGGCCACAGTCTATAGCATGAGACCCAGGAGAGAGCACAGAGATGAAGTCAGAGGGGAGGGGATCATTTTTAAAATAAACAGAAATGCAGCGAAGTTTGCCCTGAGCCTCATTTGAAATTGATTTTGCAAAGACGATAATTATTGAACAGAGAAAGCGTGCTCTGTGCGCCATGCTGGGAGGCCATGATTACTCATACTGCCAGGTTCCAGTTTGCCTTTCGCTTGCGGGGTGGATATGACAAGATTTGGGATTCTTAGTCACGTCAGCAGATTTTTCTGGCTGGCCCGCAACACTTTTCACGTTGCGCTACGCAAAACGGGTACGACCTCCAGCCAAGCCGTGCACATCCGGCTCTGGATCTGGCCTTTGACTAGCCCTGCGGTTTGAGCGTACTTAAATGCAAGGTCTCAGCTTGGATTTATCGCTAGTCGAAATATATACATACATCCCAGGATGTCTTGTCACAAAAAGAGGACGTTTTATAAGGTGCAGCCCAAGCACCCCATTGCGGCTGAACCCGACGCATGCCAACAAGCTTCCTTTTACCTTGCAGGAGCTTCTCGCTTTACTGACTGGGCTGCCTTAAAAAGGGGAGGGTGATTCTGGCAGCATGAAGACTCTCCAGCATGCCAAGAGGAAGAAAGACCAAAGGGTCAGCTCCCTTGTAAAAAGAAGGCTGCTTGATTAACTTTATGGAAAGAAACTGAGCTGTAAAAAGACGGCATTTTGTCTTTAACAAGGCCTGAGAGCCAGGAACTCAGCCAGCTGGGTAGGCTGTGCTAACCCAAGAATATTAGCACACCAAGGTCAGAAAGAGCCAGGACGCCACCAGGAATGTGAGGAGAGACAGTCTGACGATGTGGCTGTGTGGAAGAACTGAGGTGCAGCTGCTGGGCTCCGTAAATGAGTCAACAAGCGAACGAGGTCAGGATTCAGTCTTGGAAAAGAGGGAATCAAGTCTTGCAAGGCAAAAAGAAACCCCCTGTCTATACATCTGGACTGTGTGCCCACATTGTATCAACGCAGAGACCGAGGAAAGACAGACAGGGTACAGACTGCAAGACAGCCTTGCCATTTATTCTCTCAAAGGGCATTGTAAATGAGGACACACTTCAGTGAAGGACTAGAAGGAAGCCCAAACAGTCCCTGCAGCCAGGGCTGGGAAGGTAATAACAGAGCAGAGGGCCGGGAGAAAGCACATGCTTTGACATAGTGTCTACTGGACGTCCTGCACGAGCAGGGTCCTTTGACGTGCTAGGTGTAGAGGGGCGTCCATCAGACATCCGAACGGGGAGCAGCCTTCTGCGACGCAGGCTGGACTTTGTCACCAGTAACAAAATCCAGACTGAAATCTCTGGGACACTTGAGGATTGTGCATTAACTGCTTTCCTGAACAGGGATGAACTGCAAGAATCTGGGCCTATAAAAAGGATGCATGACAGTCTGAAATCCACAGAGCCTTAATTCGGGGAAAGTCTGAACCCAGATCTAAATGGGAAAGAGCAGGGGATCGGTTGCTATTAAAGTGAGCAAAAGCCCCCAAATCTCCAAACCAAAACAGATGGCCGTGGTTTGCAATAGGTGTTCAGGCCGTGGCACAGATAGGTGAATCCTAGCACTTTTGGGGTCGAGACGAGCGAAGAACGCATACCAGCTCCCGTCTTTCTCAGAGCCCTTTCCATACCTGTGCGCAGCACAACGAGTTAAGAGGGAAGGCGAAACTTAACTTGGAGTTTCCTCGCTTGTATTACTTTACTATTTAATGTACTGTGATTTCAGTTCTGGATACGGTAGGTGCTAGGGAGGCAAACAAGAAATTCACCTGATTTTACACGACAGCAGTAGTGTGAAGCCTGGCTAGACTGCCAGACACTGAGAAGAAGAAATAGAGGGCTAGTAGAGCCCCTCTAAGCTTTAATGAGAAGCACTGTTTCAAACATCAGCTCACAGCCAGAGCTGCCCTGGGAAATCAAAAGCCGGGAGAAGCATCAAATACCAATCCACAGCCAAACAATTACCTTGTTAATGGAGAACACACTCTCTCTGTGGGTCATTTCTTTTCATTCCTTGAATTCTGGTGGACTGTATCAAGACTGCTGGGGAGAGTCACTCTTCAAATCCCTCAGCAAAATGAGAAAGCATTATTCAGGCTTTGTCAATTAAAGGCCAAACTAGATGAGAGAGAGATTTGAATTCATCCTGAATCCACAGCTTCATATCTTTCCCTCTAGAGATGTATGAAAAGGAGGTAGTCTAAGAAGTTTGATCCGTATAAATATATTCTAAACGAACATCACGGCCATCTCTATTGACTGTCTTCGTCCTTTCTCAGTAGAAGCACGTTGGAGGGAAAGGGGATTATTTCTTTCAGATTTTTGCAGTTGCTTACTCTAAGAAAGACAAACATCTGGGTTAAAGTCTTTCCTGGTACAAAGGGCTGCATCCCAGTGAAACGGGGCAGCTAGAAGTTATTTATTCTATGCTGGATTCTGCTTCCTCTCAGTGATCTCTCAATTGTAATAATTTGTTGTAAAATTAACAGGCATAGTTTGACTTTTTTTTTTACTGATACAGCTTCTTCTGAATGCAACGTAAGGAATGTCTGTACTATTTCTTTTAATATTGGTCACTGCGTGAATTAGATCCTCCTAGCAGACCTGATGGTTAACCTCAGTCCTTTTAAAGTCAGGGGAAAGGGTCTCACAGAACTTCCATGGGAGCTGGTTTGCACCCTACATTTCCAAATTTGAAGCAATATGCACAAGATCTTTTTTATCAGAAGTGGATTTGTGCTTTTGTCTTACTCCCAGTTCTCTGAAGCAGTGCCAAAGCAATTAGGAGATGGGCTGTAAGGCTACCAGGTCTCTTGTTGATGGGCTTACAAAAGTATACATAGATGGGTCTTACAAAAGTACATGTGGCTTCTGAAAGACATACAGATCCTGGCCCACATTCTGCTTCTGATGATATACATATAAGCCCCAAAATGCAGTAATTGATGAGATAGCTTAGATCCAATGCAGAGTCAATAGGGTTTCATGTGTGCAAATGAGCGCACAAATTGGCCCCGTGGCTTCAAAGCAAAAAAAAATCCCTAATACATATGGCTGCCTATGCATATGCTTGGTATGGAAGGTGGCATTTCAATGAGCGTGATTACTGGACAGCTGCTCTAATTAAAACGGCTTATCATCACATGTATGAAGCCCCTGCATGTTTCAAAATGGCTGGGCGGTGCTTTATCTAAAGCTCATTTGATAAATCACCCCCACAGCCACTTTGCAATATGCAGGAGCTTAATACACATGATGGAGAGGCGATGCTGGTGCGTTGTAATGAGAATGAGAACGAGCGCATCTATAGACACCCTATGTCCTACATATTTCTTGGGCAGAAGGAAGGGCAGAGTGGCACCATCATAGCACCTGAAGCAGGTGGTTGTTGCCTATGAAAGCCTATTCCTCTCTGAACCATCTAGTCTCTATGCCACCATGCCCTGCTTTCTTACAGATTCATAGATTCATAGATGTTAGGGTCGGAAGAGACCTCAATAGATCATCGAGTCCGACCCCCTGCATAGGCAGGAAAGAGGGCTGGGTCTAGATGACCCCAGCTAGATGCATATCCAACCTCCTCTTGAAGACCCCCAGGGTAGGGGAGAGCACCACCTCCCTTGGGAGCCTGTTCCAGACCTTGGCCACTCGAACTGTGAAGAAGTTCTTCCTAATGTCCAATCTAAATCTGCTCTCTGCTAGCTTATGGCCATTATATGGCCATTCTGTCTGACTCCATAATAATAGCACAGCTGACTATGTCTATATACCACTTAGGGATTGTTTCTAGAGAATTAATTCAGTGTTTTCTTGGTTTTGAGGACAATTTTGTACAGAGCTTACCTAAAAGCAGTAAAAGTTGGAAAGGGGGTTTAACAGTTCTGATGCATCTGATCCAGGCATGAGATCCTGGTTCTGATCTATCAAACAGAGTGGAGGATAGACCTGAGATAACGAGTTAGTACAACTCCTGCTGTAGTATTTCCCAGCTGGTCTGGTTCAGGAAAAGGCGCTTTTTATTTGTGTTTTTTACAGCATGTGAAGGTCCATTTCCATAACGGTACTTATTTTACCTTAGGTACTGAAATATCGCTACCATCTATTTGACTTAACTACACAATAAAAAACCTGAAGAGCCACTCATGACCACTGATGTGGCATGAATAACTTAGAGAAAAATTCTATGTATATACCATGAGTTCTGTCCCCTCTAACTCTGCATTTTCATTAAATTGATATTCCATAAAGATAGAGTCTGCTTCATTGGCTACTGCACCCCATTGCTCACATAAAGTCAAAATAGTCTATCCAGGACAGCTGGTTACACGGGAGATGGGTTGGGAATTATGTTTTAAAGTAAGGAATAAACCTTAGTTGCAGATGCCCACTACTATGTCCTGCTTCTGTTTCATGCAATGTGCCAAGTAATGAGGAGGGAAGGGAGATATCTAGTAAATCCTGCAAGGTTCAGAGGCTAAAACACAAGCCTGGTAGTCAGGGAATCTAGCTTTAGTCCCGGCTGTCTCACTGATTGTCCATGGACTTGCATATTTCACATACGGCCAATCTCTTTCAGGTCACTGGAAGCATTGTCTGAGTAAGTACTGGGGTTTGACACACAGCTTTTCTATTATCCAGCTTCCCGCTTGGTAAAATAGCAATAATTCCTACATTGCTGGGGGGTATCTTGTGGTTTGTAATACATTGTTTGCAAAACAGATTGACTTTTTTGGAGGAAAGGGGTTATAAAACTGGAAAATATCCTTATTCTGTAGGAATACATTGAAGTTTCCCATAAATCCCCAAGATTGTGGAGCGTGAGCAGGTTCTGAAAAGGATCACGTGACGTGGTTGTTGCGGTAGCAGGGACCTGGATTCAGCGATGCGCATCACCCTCCAGTCCTGTGTTCTGCGATAGTTAGAATCTCTTCCACATTGTACCAGTAAAGTTAGAGCTAAATCAGGGCTTGATACCCTCAGAAGAAACTTCCCAAAGAAATGATTCGTGACAGCCATTGTAATAGGTCCTGGAGTCAGGACAGAGAAGTGGCAGACCTTTACATGAAAGTAGGTTTGAGCATAAGTAAATGTGGGATGGGAATCAGTCTAGGAGACCAGGTGAAATATGGGCAGAACCAAGGCAAACTTCTTCATACCATCCTTTAATCTAGAGACGCCACTCTACCTGTGTAACCCATCCAGAGCTCAACCTCTCTTGTGAAACCTAACCACCAGTGCCCGTTACGACGGTGGTTTTGTGGTGTAGGCACCTGTCCATGTGAAACTGGGCTGAGACCACCAGCCTCATTTCCTACGGGCTATTCAGCAGCCTGCACAGGGTAATGACTTTCTACCACTACCCACCTGGGTGGATTCAAACTGGAAATGTAGTGGTGGAAGACACTTTGATCTTGTTGTCATTGCATAGATGGGATAATAATTAGTAGATTGTGTAGCTGCTTTTTCCCATTGGCAAAAGTACATATGTGAGATAAATTCTGGTGGTCTCACTCTATATCCATGCCTACCCTAAATGCAAAAAAAAAAAAGTTATTCTGGTGTTCTAGTATGGTTTGCCAGCCAAAATGTCAACCGCATGCCACCTCAGAGGTGGCCGCAGTTCAGTGGTTGCACATCAGCCCAATTGATCAGTGTTTGGAAAGTGCTTTGATATCCCGGGATGAAAGCAAGCTGTATAAATGCCCCCATTCATGCACGTTGCATACAGTAGCAGCAAACAGAAAAATCATTTCCCACAGGTTTAGAAAGGAGTATTCCTGTTTATTAATGGAAGACCACATAAAGAATGCTTGGTTAAAGTGTCCCTTTCTGAGCTGGTACTTCAGTGCAAGCCCAGTGAATGAAAATAATCCTGTGAATTTGTATGGGCAAAGGGTGCAAATGTAAACTCTGCACAACTCTTGAGAATAAAATTCTCTTTAGAGGTACAGTGAAACCCTTTTATATGGGTCCTTTCCTTTTCCAAAGCAGTCCATGGGAACTGAGAGCCTTTACAAGGGCCAGCCTTTACAAGGGTCAGGCCTACAGGGAACTAACTCATTCTCTACAGGTAAAACATCAGTAAAAAACAGTCACTCTGGGATTCTCAATATATTTCACAATAAACCAGGTATCAGATTCGGTCTCTGTAGGTTTCTCTTTTTTCTCTTTTTTAATCCTGCGAGCTCAGCTTTATGGGTATATATTTTTTTATAGTTTGGGCCCATATCATCATTTCTTCCTTACTTCCTGCCCATGTACTGAGCAGCCTAGCAACGTGGCCCTCTTGGTTCATTAGCAAAGCAATGTCAAAACCTGTAGATTTACCATTTACTGCAAAGGCATTCAAGTGCTAGGCAGATGCCAGAAGGCATGCAGCATTTTCCTTATATCCTAACCAAAAATCATAAAGCAGAATGGAGATACGGCTCAGATTTAGGCGGGTTTTTGAAGTTTTATTAAAACAAACTGATATTTCTTATAGTGTGCATGTCACCAGAATGTATAATTGGAAACGCTAATCATTAACAGGTACTAATGTTAGTGCAGAACAGAGGATGGAGTGAGACAGACTAAACCTCCATGCAGGCAGCAGAGGAAATCCAAACTATGATAATTAAATGCAAATAAAGCCTGGGGCAAAAATTCCTGGTCTCCCTAAGATAAGAGAAATGCATTTCTACCATCTATAGTTCATTTATTTCTCTTGAAGACTCTAATTTGTTTTTAAGCTAATAGATCAAACATTCTTGTCACAGTTCGTACAACTGTCTCAAATATGTGAGAAGTACCCGCCAGGCTAGGACCACCAGCAATTTTTATGATTTCTTTACACTACAAATATTTGGCAGAACTGAAATCACCCAATAAAATAAACCTGTGGATTCATCTGCAGTTTTAAACTCTCTCCAAGTATTCTTTGGACTCCTTCCCAAAATAACTGATGCTCATCATATTCCAATATCAAATGAAAATATGTCCTAATTTTCATGTCTCACTACCACCATCTGTTATTAAAAGAGTCTTCTTTTTCAAAGCCAGCCAGGTGGCTTGGCGGCAGTCATGTGGCCATGAGCAAGGCTCCGGTCCGGCAGCGCCTTTCGATCCTCTTCCCGCCAGCCTGGCAGGGTTCAGACATGCTGCATAGGCAGGACACTGGGCTGCGGTGGTGGAAGAGCAATATTTCCTGCGTCGGCACCTCTCACCAGCGGGCACCCAAGGAAACGCTAGCATTGGACATTAGGCGCTGATGGATTTGCACAGCATGTCTGTTTGTGCAGGGGAGAGGGAGTTTCGAGTTCAGTTTGGGATAATAATAGGAATCTCGCTGCCAGAGGCAAGAGGGCTGTGATTGTCAATAAGGGTGTCGCACAACTGTTAGCCAGCCAGGTGTTCAAACACTTACACATGACTTAAAATATAAACCCAGAGATTTCAAATAGGAATCCATAGTGCCGAAAACATTCTGGCCTGTTGTGGTCTTTCTGAGTTCTTTGCGACCGAAAAAGTGCTCTATCATTATTTTCATAATTAAGAAACGAGTGAAAGTTAGGAAAGCTGGCATTTTCCAAGGGGTGTTGGCTTCTAATGAAGGGAGCCTTGAGTCTAAAAGGTTGAGAACCACTGGATTAGGGTCTTCTCTGGAAAGTTTCAGAGAAGAACGAAACAAGGTGTGGGGGACCCAATGGGGGTACGAAATGAAGATGGAAAAATAACCAGTTCCACTGCAAATAGATTCTATAATTCTTGCCTATATTTTGAATATAAATAAACTCTATTAGTGACCCAATAGAGGGATATGGGGGCAGCAACATGCGCCCATTGCCGAAGAATGTGTGTATTGGGAATCAGGCTCCTCGGTCACCTGAGGACCCATCAAGCCTGACAGAAGTCATCCTCGACTTCGAGGGACCGCCGACAATGACACGGCACTCTGGACCCAATAGGAAGTTTTGCAGTGATTTCAGTAGCCGTTGAACCCTGACTGTTGCAAGGCTGTTGATACCCCAGGATTTCTGTACTTCAGCTTCACAATCGTTAAGCTCCTCCCAGCGCTCTATTCACTCATGCACCTGAAGGAGAGGGTGACCGGGGCAGTAGCCCCAGGTACCACCTTAGGAAGAGAGCGGCACAAAAATAGTTGCTGCTGCAGCTGGCACTGACCTGGGTACAGCGCTGTCCTGCTACGTCTCTGGTTCTATCCATGAGACTGTTACCGGGCACCCCCACCCCGGGTGTATTTATGTTTTTATCTTCAAAAACCTGTAGGAGTGTCCTTCATACCATTGTCCCTGATCGAACTGATTTCCCTTTCTCTGGCACCCTGACCAAAGCACGTAGGAGAGCTACCCGTGAGCAGAACAAAGCTGGCTATGAAATGGGCATTGCAGAGCTCGTGAAAGTCTTTTCCATTCCAAAGCATTCGAGTGGCACTTTGTTAGTAAGTGCTACTTACAGTAGGCCTTGTAAATCCTATACAAGCCGGCAACATCTGGTAAATGGGGTCAGTTTTACATGTTTTCCAGCAAAAAGAAGTTTGTTTTTTGTTTCCATTGACCTCCCAGCTGTGTGATATCCAATGCACTTGTAGGCATTGACAACCATCCTGACTGTTACAAGGCACTCCTGATTTTGTCTCACACCCTGTTAAACTAATTGCCTAGTTTAGACCAGCTGGTAGAAGAAAATCCCCTTTTCTAGGTGATTTGGTGACACTATGTTAAAATGCCATCGTGTCACGTAGTATACAATGCTATGAAGTTTTGAGGTAGCAGCACAATTCTGTAACATGCACCAGAAACAATAATAATATATATATATATATATTTTAAATGTAAAATGTGATTCTACAAACTCAAAATAATGTTGCTGTCTTCTATTTTATATTTCCACTGGAAAAATCCAAACAAAGCTTTTAGTTTTGGTCAACCTGAACTGAAAATAATTCAGAGTGAGTTTACCCAAAGTGAAAGCGATACAGGTCAAGTTAGTTCAAGTCAGTAATCTGCCTCTGCCTAAGCTGCACTTGATGGAAGTCCCATAACTGCTGTACATCACGGGAAACACACTCTAGCTAGAGCCCCTGGCAACTGGGAAGAAAAGCGAGCATGTGACATCCAAATTACAACTCCCACAAGGCACAAAAGCAATCCACACAAACACAGCTTAATTTGAAACCCAGCAAAGCTAAACAGGGCGATAAAACTTTCCGAGAACTTCTTATTTCATGAAGAATTTTGATCTGCATTTTTGAAGATGAAGATCTCGATGAAAATTAGTGGTGAAGCATCATTAACCACAGGAGAGAGATTCCTATTTTCAATCAGGCCTACTTTTATCTCAACAACTACATTTGTTGACTAGTAAAGAGAGCTGGACCACACAGGGGCTGCCTTAACTACCTATTGTGAATGGTAGAGCTTGTTAAATATTTCCACCACCATTTCACAGAGAACTGTGTAACTACAATTGACTGAGATCTGAGCTACATACGTGTCTCTATGTTATAAAGCTAGTTTAAAACAGGAGGGCTTAAAATGACTTTTTTAGTTCTTGCCACGAGACATTCATGTAATATTGAAAGGTAGCTTTAATATATTATCTGCCTGCAACTTTCCTTAACTTGTATTGGTAGAAACAGCTTTTGAAAATGACTTCCTAACATGAGGGGAAAACACAAGACTTGCTTCTGGATTGCATGCGTTAGTAATAAGAGCTGCAGCTTCATTTGTGTTACGGGGTATGTTTTGCACCAACAACATAGAAATGCAGACAGGAGCTCTTACGGGTGATGTCCTGCCTCTCTGCTCCATAGCAGCAGCTCACAAGGGTTTCAAAGGTCCCTAAACTGTTTCTGTCTTTGCTGCTTGGGGACTTTAGAGAGTAGCACATGAGGAAGAACAAGGACTGTTTGCTATATGTGAAAACAGGTACAAGGAGATTCTCAGGTGAATTCTGAGTACGTTGATGGAGGAAAATGCCCACGTAAATAAGCTCTCACGGTCCTGATGCCACAAACACTGCTAAATCCAGTAGGGCCAGGGACAGTAAATACTTACAACAGCCTGCAAAAAAACCCTTTCCTGCTCCTGAAAACAGGTGGTGCCTGACCTGCCCACTGCTGTGTTTCCCAGATGCATTGCCATTCTTGCTTCTCTCTTCCCACCACCTGCCTTTATACGCTCTTAGTGGTTTTCACTCAGTGGGCTCCTGTGGAGGTTATCCCCCACCCATTGCACAGGCATCACCTATGGCATAGCAAGGAAAACTGTCCTACGGATTGATGGTACAATGCAGAAAGCATGTACAAAAGCACAGGCCTCACCGGATAAGAGGGACACACAGAGGTCAGCTTTGGTAGATGCTGTCTCTGAGTGAGGTCTCTGTGCCTCACAGCACTTCTACTTTCCACTGGTCTCTGATACCAGCTTTTTCCAGAAGTTCAGCCAGAGAACAAACACCCGCCAGACTTTTGTGCTCTGTGATCCTCTTTGGCTAAGCCCCACTATTTCAGAGAGGGAAGACTGCTGCCCTTTTGATGGCCATTGTCTTGGCCACCCCGCTGGGATGGAACAAGGGCTGCTGGGGCTAATGGCACAAGCTGTTTCCATTTGAATTAAAGAGAGAAGACGTGGTACTTGTGGGCTGTAAAGGACTCTGCAAATCAATACCAAGGGGAACCTATAACACATGCACAGTGTATTATGTTGCCACTGAACCTAAGCCTAGCTGTTTATATATTGTTTAGTGCAACGGAAAACTGAGACCATAACATTGATGGGACATGAAAGTGAAGTGGTTTGCCCAGCACCACACACTTGAGTCAAAGGTTGGCATCATAACGCGGGTGTTCTCCTCTCTTATTCAATCGAGGCAGCCGCCTCTCAGCCATATTACGTTGGGGGTATTGTACTGCAATGGGATCAGCTTTAAAGAGGCATGTGGGGTACAACAGTCCAAATGAATGGCACTTTCTTCTTTTTCTTACAAAAGGGACTGAATCTGTTTTGCAAGCCTGCACTTATCAATTAATTTTGAACACTTCCATTAGGCAAACCCCTTCCCATATTCAAAATCTAAATGCCAAGCTTGAAGCCATAAGGTTCCCCTCCTCCCCCTCTCTTTTTTTTCTGGCAATGTCATTAACCCCTGAAAATGAAGGTTTATTATGGAAATGCTGACGACTCCTTAAACAGCATCGCGTTTGCAACACTGTAATTATGCCTACTTCAGCATGCTCCAAAGAAAACATGATTTTCTTGTTCAAACAAATCTTGAATGGTTTTTAGACCCAGATTTAAATCATTCAGGCCAAAAGGACTGTCTGATGGATTCTGAACCAGAGCTGTACCAGGGAGATGTGCAAAGAGATAAATGCAAACTGACTTTGCAGTATTTGGGTAATTGGATCCACATCTCTGCCTTTCTCTCTTGAATGAGCAAAGACCAGATTAACCTTATTATTATGTTTATTTGATAGACTTAGAAATTCCATCTGGATAAAAGAGAGTCTAGATGTCTTCCTCTCGTCATGCCCAGGATGGAGCCAATCAACATGTCTCAGTAACTAATGAATTTGTTTTATGTCATCTATCAACGAGATACTGTAATATTAGATACAAGTTTAGCTAAATGAATGAATACGCCTTAAAGAACATGGAGTTTAGATGTTTCCATATTGCATTTTTATGTCCCCACAGAAAACTACTTGTCAGATTTTCCATGGTCTTAAAGATGGTTATAAGTAAATATGTGGTGCCTAAAGTGTGCGGCACATTTAAATTATAGAGCAAGCAGCATTTCAATGATGCTTTCTTGATTAAGGAAGATGTTTGCCCATTTTGAAAGGTTTTCCTGGATCTCATTTCTGTAGCATACAACCCAGGGCAAAGCCAACTATATGTACGGCCATATAGAGAGTACCTTATAAAGATGACCAGAGGAATAACGTAAATGGTACGGAGGGATTTTTTTTTTCCAGGCACTAGATCTGACATTTGTTTTGACTATTGTTTCTAAGTACAGATTCTTCTTAGTTACCTTCAAGACACCCTAACCTTAGTGCAGGCAGTCTAAGGCCACAATGTAAGGAGGAACTTGGTTTCAGCGTTGTCCCATTGATAAAAAAAATATGGGTTGCAGAAAGGAGAAACATCTACAAAGTGGTTCCTACACCCCTACATAACTTGTAGGGTCCCTTTTGCTTTATTATGCGGCCTTTCTTTTAACGTCTAGGTCTTAGCAGAGCAGTCGCGAACTTTTCCCCTGTGTTTTTCCTATTGGAGAGACATTGTGTAACCTACTGTTTTTATCCAATTCTGCCCGCCCCACCAGAAAAGCAAATCTAGGGCCAAACAAAAATTTTGATATTCACAAAGTGCAAACAGCATAGACATTTGTAAACCCATAATCATGTGCTTGGATTGCAGCTCTCCTTCAGGAAAGCGGCAAAACAAAACAGAAAAGTCCCAATTAAACTGCTGGCTTCGAGGAGCTTGTTGCTCCACAGTGATTTAGACGCCACATGGAGTTCAGGCAGAATGTGACATGCCATCAAACAACAGCGCGCACCGATGTAGATGTTCCCCAGCTGGCTCTCCATGTCTTTGGCGGCAAACTATG
>NW_005842296.1:960933-976582 GCF_000455745.1 Alligator sinensis | reverse complement strand
CAGCAGGAAGTAAAAGGTGACTACTCTATGTTCCAGTATCAACTTTGGCAGTGGAAGAAAAGTTAAAGAAGAAAGAAAGAAACTTGAGTGTGTGACACACCGTCATGCTGTACTGCCCTTTCTTTTCCAGACAGTCAGCTTTTGATTCTTCAATTCCTATTCAATTGAGCAATGCACTGAATAACTGCAGTGCAATTCAGTGAAGCATAGCCGTGGTTTCCCAATGGTAGATGAGGAAAGCAAGTGCTGGTGCATCAGCTATTCCTGGCTGTTCCTGTTGGGGGCAGCAGGCAATCAGCCCTGGGTGTGTGCAGTCAGCGTGACCTCCGTGTGCATCACACGTGGGCTGTGTGCGTACCTTGATGCTTCTTGTGCCAGACAGTCTTGCAATGAATCTCATTTGGAGTCTGACTGGGATCTAAGCAAATACTAATCCCAGGAGCAAGCAGCGTCCACTTCATCTTCCCCTAGGGTACAGACAACCACCATTCTGACTGTGGGCCAAAATCTGCTGTCTTAAATGGGGGTTGTGTTTAACTAAGATCCACAGGCTTTGGCCCAGATTTGTTCTGCTGCTTGGAAGCCATCCATAGATACACTTTTTAAAGTGAGCCTGTTACTTTAAACAGAGCTTCAGGACTGGCCGCAGGGGGAGAGATTGGGCTTGCCTGGGTTTCAGCGTACTCAGGGAGCTGGGAGCATAAAACCAGAAAGATGAAAGCCTTGGGGACTCTAGCAGTGCTGCATTGCGCCAATGCAGATTTTGCGTGTTAACTCATTTAATCACCTAAGACACTGAACTCCTTTCTTTCAGTAGTTTCATTCAGATTTACACGCTTGTAGCTTCGGAAATGAAAACCAGTCCTCCCCATTTCCCCTTTTGCAACCTGGCAATAGCAAAGCTAACGCATGCACCTCTCTCACAGGTGTGCAGAGTAGATAAATTAATTAGGGTTTGCACATTTATGACCATAACTTTCCAAAAACCTTGGCACCCAGAATTCAGGACAGATTTCCAGATGAGTTCAGCCTCCTTCCCCTTACATATCATAACTGGTTACATGTTTCAAAGGCTCATTGTACTGGATGCTGTGCTTCTGGAAAAGGCTGAAGCATCACCAGGAGGTCAGAGTGCTTTAGAAAATGGGTCCCTTATTTATGTGCTTAAATAGGAGTTGAACCCTTTTTTTTTTTTTTTTTGGAAAATCTGGCTCCAATTATGGGCACTGAACCTGGGCTTCTGACTTTGGAAAATCTGGCCCCACATAAGTGGTAATTACTATTAGGGAGCTCCAAACCTTGACGTTCTTATGCTGGAGCTCACCTGAACCCTCATGGACATCAACTATTATTAATCAGCTCTGCTGTAGCACCCAGGCTCCCTCATCACCAGGGATCCTGGTTTTCTCTGATTAAAAAAAAATAATCCCCAATTTTCAGATTTAAAAAAGTAACCCCAAATCCACATTTTCCCATGATTTAAAACGAAACACCACTGTACATGTAGCCTTAGTGCCGTTTCATTTTAATCATGGAAAAATGTTGACGGTGGGATACTTTTTTAAATCTGAAAATTGGGGATTTGTTTTTTATCAGAGAAAACCAGGATCCCTGCTCATCACAAGGAGATGGTGGGATATAAAGGATTTTGAGTCCAGCCTAAATTGGTAGTGGGAGAAAGTAAAGGTGGTCACATTGTGTTGCCCATTCTGTAAAACCTAGATGAAGTAACTGAGCACTCTCGGTCCAGTCCTGAGGAGGCAGGTGTCCACCTAATAAAAACCCCAACCTTGCTGGGCGTCTCTTAGGTCTTTTCAAGTGGTGCTGTCGGATGCCAGCTCTGTCACTGCCCATGCAGCATCATGTCAGTGGGGCTGTGGCATACATGTCCTAGTTCCTCAAGAGTGCAGACTATTGAAGATATTTTTGTAAAACTGTTTCCAACAGCCTGGTCCAGGTCAGGGCAACGGTTTGCCTCTCGCTGTAAGATAACTGCAGACCTGAGTTCGAGTTGTGACTGTGTGAGCACAACTCTCCTGCTTTGCACTTTGTCAGCCTGCTCTGTTTAGGTGTTAATCTCTCCAGAGCAGAGACTTCCTCTTACTGTGTGTGTGCACAAACCTCCCGTGAATATCTACTTTACTTTACTGCAAAGTATTGATGATAATGCCTGATCCTGCAACACACGGTCATATTATTAGTACCCACATACACTTGAATAGCTCCAACCGAGGACTGGTTGTGGGCTTTATCCTGCCTGGTGCTGAGCACTCCTAAGAGGTACTGATTGCCCTTCACTCCCATTGATTTCCCAGGACCACTCCACACTTTGCAGGCTTGTTCCAGTAGTGAGAAAAGCTCCCCGCAGGCATAGGCATTGGCAGGATCAGCCCCTCCGTCTAGCCATGGAGCCTCTTTTATACAGATCCTTTTTCAGTAGCAGAAATGGACTTCTGGGAGGAAAGAATCCTGAAATTAGTATTTTATTGGTTAATAGGATATGGTTCAAGATTTTCTGATCCTGCAGCTTCCTTGTTACCATATTTCCAGTCCAACACCATTGACCTGTGTGATGTTGTGAGGATTGGCTGTTTCTCAGGAGATTTGACAGGGATTAGTGGTTCCCATGTTACAGCTATAAACATACCCCTGCCAATCACTTCATTCCCCCTGTTCTGATGCCAGGAGAATAATACAAGATCCTGTTCACTTTGCTCCTAAATTTCACAATCTCATTCAGATCTTTTTTTCTTTACCCCTTTTTAAAAGAACACGCAAGGGCAACGGCATAGGTGATTATTTTAACTGCTGAGTGAAAATACTGGGCCTTGCACAAGTTTGTTTTCTTGCTGACAGTAGACTAAACGGGTTAAGCAGAAATGATAGAGGATATAATTGCATATGCAGTTGCTTCCTACCGTTGCTTAAGTGATGGTGTTTATTTTTTCTAAACCAGAAATTATAAACTAACGATGAATGGCGCTGAAATGGTTAAGCTTTTGTAGCAAAGCTAGAGAATCCCTAAGAGTAGGGAGATTTCACTAAAGGGAAAATGTTCAAACAAAGACTTTCTTGTACAGGCAATTGAATTCTGTTGCTCGTGCAGCTCATTCTAGCTTAAGTTAGTTTTTTAAAATAATAGGTTAGTGAAACAAGGCTATTCTGAACTTGAGAATGCATTATAAAGGACAGTTCCACCCAAGAGGTAGCTGCATTTCTACTAACAGCTGAGTCAGTGAGACTTAATGTGACTTATTTTCTGCCAGTGTAACTCACCAGCATGTTCCATAATTCTGTAATTTTTTGCCCTCCGCATGAGGAGAGGTTGAAAGAGCTAGTTATGTTCTGATTGGGAAAGAGGAGATGAAGAGGAGACATATTTGCAATTGCCAAACATTGGAAAGGCTGCCATAAAGTGGAAGAGGGAAAATTCTCCCTTGCCACAGAGGGCAGGACAATGATCAGAAGAGGTTTAGATCCTATCTCAGAAAACACTTCCTAAAGGTAAGAATAGTGGGACAATGGAATAAACGGCCCAGGGAAGTTTAGACTTTCTTTTGCCGGAGGTTTTAATAACAAGCAGGGCAGCAATCTACCTGGGATAGCTTAGAAGCAGAAAATCCTGCATCTGGGCAGGGAGGTAGACTATGTGACTCTTAAGAGGATGAGCCAAGTGTAGGGATAGGAAATATTTATTTAGTTGTCATTGTAGCGTGGCATTTTATCCCGTTTCTTACCGGGCACCCCTTTAATCGCTGCAGGATGCATTCTCCATTGATTCCTCAGCACAGGAATGTGTCTGCACCAGGTATGACGGAGCTGGATTTAAGACAATGTTATGCTTTACTCGTCTTTTCTATCCTGGTCTGGCAGCCCGCTTGGCCCTCAGCGTAAACTAGAATGGCCTCAAAGCAATGTGAGGCATTTGCAGCAGTGGAAACCAGCTGGAGTGAAGTAAGCCCTGGCCACCGTTCCTCCTTCCCTCCGCATGCCCTCCGCCAAGGCTGGAGGCCCGGCACGGAGCTGTTCTGGCAGGTCTAAGCCACCTGAGGAATGCACTTGCACTGGGGATATTTCCTGTGGGCCCGGTCTACGATGCCTTTGTGCTACCTCGTAATTGTAAAGGGCCTGGAGTAGAGCAGAAGGCAGCCGTATGTTTTCCTTGCATGACGTAGGACTTCCTCCCTCTAACATGTTAAATGGCCGTGCAGGGAGAGTTCCCAACAGATGCAGCCTCTTGCATGCACGGTATTTGTCCACTTCAGTGCTAAGAGCACCATCACCTTTTCAAATGATCTCAGTCCCCATTTCTACGCCAGGGTCTCCCAAGTTATGAAGCATCGTCACACTCAACTCTCTGTTATTCTGCTGTTGAGAATGCGCATCCCTTTGTGACGAGGGCTTTTTTCCTGCTGCTCTACCTCGTTACGCCATACAAGCCATGCAAGGTAGGGCTGGGGTAAGGAAGGGGCTGGAAATATTCCAGAGAGCAATTAGATCCTTCAGGGACATGAGAGAGCAATTGCATTTCATCACGTAGTAAAGCTAACACAGACCTAATTGTGCTGCTGGGTAGAGACATGTAGTACGAGGACTTCCATTATCTTGTGTGAGGCCATGCCACAATCAAGGAGAAATCATCATGGGGAAACCCTTACTTGTATATACTCTGCTCATGTTGTCTTTGGCTTAGCATCCCCAGCAGTGTTTTCATGGACTCCCTTATGCATACGTATTCACACCCTTTGAGTAGAGCTATGCAATAATCATATTCATATACAAGACTCATACCCTACTCATCATTTCTTACCAATTTTTCTATTAGACCTGATCATGATTTCAGTTGAAGTGGGGTAACTGGTCTTACTGAGCTCAGAATCTGGCCCCTTCCACCAAATCCTGCTCCAGATGAAACCCTGCGCAAAACTTCTATTGACTGTAATGCAGCTAAGATTTGACCCGCCATATTCTTTGCGTCTTTCCATAAATGTCACAGCCCCAGGCCCCACCTTTATCTTTACCAAGGTTATCTGAATACCTTCTCTCTTAACAGATTTCTACTCTCTACTATAACCATTAACTAGTGTCAAAATCAGTGAGGTTGTAAAGCCACCCCCTCCGCAATCGGGGGATTATGGGCAAAATAAAACCCCTAACATTTTATGATAGAGTGTGGTGAATTTATGAAGGGCTTATAGGTTACCTGCAATTGCAGGGGACTGGACTTGTGACCTGCTACACTCATTCCTACATGCTCATATCCTATTTGCTCCCAACCACTGTTACGAGGTCTTTTGAAACATTATTGCTTTTCAAATCTCTCTCACCCATTAAATATCTGTGTTTTGGATTATTGTTCGCCCAGATTTATTAGTTTGCATTTTTCCAGACAGAATCTCATTCTGTCTCCTGCTCAGATTTCGAGCCTCTGTTCCCTTTGTGCTATTTCTCTGTCTTCGCTTGGTTTGCCGTGCTTTCCAGTTCGGTGTCATCTACACGCGGAGGCAACGCACTGTTTACACCTCCTTCCAGGCCATTAATAAAAAAGCCAAATAATGCTGTGTGCAGCACCTCACTCTTCACTTCCACCATCCTCAAGACAATAGGCATGTATTATGTAGGCTGTTCATCATCAAGAGACTGGTTTTACAGGCGAAAGTTGTTAATCTAGAAATATAGGGCTAGTTCTGTGCAGAGGCCTCAGGGGGATAATGTGAGCAGCAAGCAGCATGGCAGGAGTGGGGTACAGGCAGGGCAGTGACCCCACCTCACATCCACTCTTCAACAGCCCTCGGGAGTGGTTCAATATAGAGAAGCACAGTCCCGTGCAGCATCCTGCCAAGTGGTATAGCAGGGGCTTCTTTGGTGCATGGTGGTCTAGCCCTTCCAGAAATAACACACTGGACCACGGTACAATTCTGTGATCCCCAAGCTCCTGAATGGGGTGCTGCAAAATGGGCATAGCAAGCCCTGGCTGAAGAGAGATGCTACTTGTGCCCACAGAATGATTTGCTCCAGAGCAGGGCTATCCAGGTGGTAGCCTGCAGGCTGCATGCAGCCCTCGAAGGCTCCCACCTATCTGCCACTGCTCTTCCCTCCCGATGCTCCTGCAGCCAGTCAGGCTCCCCCTACTTCCTCCCTCCTCTACTTCCTCCCTGCTACTCCTGGGGGCAGGGCAACACAGCAGGACACAGCCCGAGTCTGCAGCCCCCACCTCCTGCGGCCCCCACGACTGCAGCTTTGCCTTGCTCTCGCGAAGTCCCCGGCTGCCACAAGTTGGACGGCCCTGCAGTAGGGAATAACAGCACTCTTAAGCAGGAACAAAACCTGGAGAGACGGGGACTCGGTATACTGTATGAGACAGAGCTTTCTCATTCTGGTTGCCACTAGGGTATGAAATCAGTGCTGAAGTTTGGTCTTTAAGTATCAAAGAATTCTAGCCTGGAAGGGCCGATTATCTGGGGACTCAAAGCATTTCTGGGCATATATGCTTAAAGGAAGATTGGCAGCAAGGCAGGAGAGGTTCTTTCCATTCAAATTTCCTCTCTAGGAAAACAATATATTCCCCATATATTTGTCTAGACATGTGGCACACACAGGCTGATTTGAGGAATGCAGGAAATGCCCTGCTGAAGTAGACCTTCAGTATCTTTCCTCAGGTGCAGGCCAATGTTAGATGCCTCAGAGAAAGGTACCATTACCCTGTTGGAGACTAATATGGAAGACACTGTCCTGGACTCTAGTGAGTCAAGATTATTGTAAGCCCCGAGCCATGAGCTCTAATACCCATTCCATTTTATAGGATTGATTTTGCTGACTCTGGATTCTCATGCTATCCATATAAGTGTTCAATACCATTTGACGAAGTGTTGAGCTCCCAATACTCCAGCTGAATGCAGTGGGAGCTGTTGATGCTTAATTCATCTGAAAACCAAGCCCTTAGATCATGCGTGGAAGCTAATATTGCCTGGGTATCTTAAGTACAAGGCCCTGTCGGTTTGTTTCTATTAGGAGGAGAATTTGATTAAACAGTTCAGGTAAATTCTATGGTACAAATCCAATTTATTTACAAAAAATGACCACAAAATCCTATGTTACTATGAATGCAGTAGAAACAGCAAGTAGTCTCATTACTCGGGAACCTTCAAGTCAGCTTCTCCAGTAAGTTTTATGCCCAAGCAGTGATGCCCTTGGCTCTACTGAGGGGTCAGGCTCGTCATCCCTCCTCTTGCTTTCTGCTAGCTTTCTCCTTCCAGAATGCATCCAAACATGTCACCCCAAACCTCATCCCCACCCCTGCAGTTAAGGAAACCCCTGTTAATCTACTCATGTGAGTTTTGCTCAAGTCTTGCCATATGCCTTGGACTTTAGCTTCCTTAGCATTCAGTTATATGTTACCCTTAGACCATACTAAAGTTATTTAAAATGTGAGTGTCTCTGAGCATCTCAAATTTATGCCACTTCAAGCGAGGATTAACTCTGGGCTGTGCTACCCAGCTCATGTTAGGGTAACTTCAGTCTGTTCCACAGTGATAAAATGAGCAATTTGCAGTCCTCCAGTACCTCAGGATGCACTCCTCCCAGCCCCGCTCCCCACACTCCTGCCCTGTGGGCAAACTTTCTACCCTTCTGAACTCTACTGGCCAGAGGCTGGTACTGCTTGCAAGCAGGCAGGACTCCAGCAGTGCCAGGAAGGGGGCTGCTGTGGCAGGAGCATGGCACTAGGAAGGGGTATGGGGCTGTGGCTTCCTTCCACAGGCCACCGCATTCATGTCCTGGGGTAGTGAGAGAGGGCTGTGCTGTGGGAAACCCTCAGACGACCCCTGCCAACCAGATCCTAGCCCTGCTGACCCAGTCTCAGCCCCACTAGCCTTCCCCAGAGAAGGCTGCGCCTTTTGACTGGCAAAAGCCACAGAGAAATTCAGTTAACCTTGGTTACTCAAGGTTAATTGAAATTTTCCCATATCACCTGGCCTCTTTCCCCCAAGTGCCACTGGCTCTCCCCTAGCGGGCATCTTAATGAGGGCACTGGCTTCCCTCTGCACCCTCGCTCCTGCCCTGGGGAGAGCGGGCTGTGCTACCACCATGAAGTCCCTGAGGTTTAGTGTGGTGGGAGCATGGAGCCACGGGGGGCAGGGAAGCACACTTCTCTGTGGCTCTGTGCTGCTGCCGCTAGCAGCATGGAGCCATGGGGAATGGCTTCCCCACTCCCAGTAGCGTAGTGTGACAATGGGTGACGAAGCAGGGCACAAACTCTGGACACTGCCTAAGGGAGGGAAGGGTGCCAAAATGGAGCTGGGGAAGCCCCTCCCCTCGGATCCACCGTTCCCCTTTCCCCTGCATCCCACACCTTCCCTGTAGCATCTCCAGCTCTGGCAGCAAAGAGAAAAGATCAGCAGCAGTGCTGCACAGTGCGAGAAAGAAGATGCAGGCAGAGATGTCACCTCCTTTTTTAGCTGCCAAAAGGCAGTGTTTAAATGGCCACTTGACACACATCTTGGGTGCATAAAAAGGTGATATCTTCCCGCCCCCCACCCCACTCCGCACCTCCCACCCCCAACAGCAATGAACATGCAGCCACTGCCCTGCACTGTGTGGCACCTCTGGAGTCTGGAGCCAGTCAAGGACTAGAATTTATTCCATGTCAAACAGGCGGTGCCTACACCTATATGTACAATGTCCAATGTACTTTGGTTGCAATGTCTACAAAACCATGATAGCTGTCTGGCTGCTAGTATGCTGTAATTACTACCTCTCTTGGAGTATGTCTACCCCACAGTGGCCCTGAGTAGCCCCCGTGACCCCAGACAACCCTGAGTATCCATCCCTGCTCACATGTGGTCATGTCCATGGTGACCAGTGTCTCACTATCTCCTTACCCTCCCTCCCTGTATCCATCTCCTGTTTTATCCTTGGATTGTAAGCTCTTTGTTCCAGGGGTCATATTTGTGTGTGCATTTGTACAGTGCCTTGCAAAGCACAGTCCTAGCCCTCGACTAGGGCTCTGGAGTATTATAGTGACACATATAAGCAATGCTAAGAGTTTTTCTCTCTGAAGCCAGGCACTTGGCATGAAAAGCAAAGGCAGAAGACATCAGAGAAAATGAAAACTGTCCTAAGGAACTGAAACCATACACATCTGCAGTCGAGGTTTGCAGAGAAAACTAAGCAAAAAAACTGAGACTCGGCTAATGGGGAATTAGAAGTGATTCCAGGTCCCGGAGGCAACACCCCACAGGTTCGATCTCGTGTTGGTGAGGAAAGAGGTAAATGGAATGCAGAAAAATTCATAATATTCATAACATGCTCAAGCTGTTTTGTCAAATCCTTCCTTAACAAACCCAAGCAAAATAAAGAAATGTTGAGCTAGGAAGTAATTTAGACTTTGTCCATGTGGCCATTGATAAAAAGCGCTGTCAGGAAATACTTAGAAACTCTGAGCATGCATATTTGTAGATCCAGGTTATAGATATCAGAGGGTGTTGAGGGAATTGGCTGATGAGCTTCCTGAAACACCGAGAGTTCATTTTGGAACAATCATGGAAAACTGGGAGTCAGCAAAGAAATAAGGGGGGTGGGGGGGAAAGTTAAATTGATTTTTTCATAAAAAGCACTCCAGGCAGCTCAGTAAATTTACCTTTCAATGCTCAGATTTATAGTGGGGAATGAGGTACAGACATTTGAATAGAAAAGTCAACAAGAAAAGTAAAACACTGGAGCAAATAGTAGAGAATAAAGTCGTTAAAAGGATAAGCAATAAAGAATATGACCTTGCTATGAACAAATTACATTAGATGAGCACTCTGTTAATCAAATTTCAGAATTACTAAATGAAGAGACACAAGTGGTAAAAACAGATGGGGATTTTAGGACAGCATTTGAAAAATAAAAATGCAAAGTTTTAGTCTGCTTTGTGTCATCGAATCATACAAAATTAAGGGACCTCAGGAGGTCATCTAGTCCAAAACCCTGCTCAAAGCAGGACCAGCCCCAACTACATCATCCCAGCCAAGGCTTTGTTGAGCTGGGCCTGAAAAACCTCCAAGGATGGAGCTTCCACCACCTCTCTAGGTCACCCGTTCCAGAGCTTCACCACCCTCCCAGTGAGAGAGTTTTTTTCTAATATCTAACCTAAACCTCCCTTGCTGCAACTTGAGCCCATTGCTCCTTGTTCGGTCATCTGCCACCACTGAGACCAGGCCAGCTCCATCCTCTTTCGAACCACTCTTCAGGGAGTTGAAGGCTGCTACCAACCCACCCCCCTCCACCCACTCCCCCGGTCTTCTCTTTTCTAAACTAAGTAAACCCAGTTCCCTCAGCCTCTTCTCAGAAGTCATGTTCCCCAGCCCCTCACCATTTCTGTTGCCCTCCACTGGACTCTCTTCAATTTGTCCACCTCCTTTCTGTAGCGAGGGGCACAAAACTGGACTCAGTACTCCAGATGTGGCCTCACCAGTGCAGAATAGAGAGGAATAATCATTTCCCTTGATCTGCTGGCAACACACCTACCAGTGCAGCCCAGTATGCTGTTAGCCTTCTTGGCAATAAGGGCACACTGCTGGCTCATATCCATGTTATTGTGCACTGTAACCCCCAGGTCCTTTTCTGCAGAGCTGCTGCCCAGCCAGTCACCCCCAGCCTGTCCCGGTGCATGGGATTGATCTGACTTTGCACTTGTCCTTGTTGAACCTCATGAGGTTTCTTTTGGCCCAATCCTCCAATGTGTCTAGGTCACTCTGAATCCTAGCCCTGCCCTCCAGCATATCTACTACTCCCCACAGCTTGGTGTCCTCTGCAGACATGCTGAGGGTGGACTCCATCCCAGCTTCCAGATTGTTAATGAACTTGTCCTTTATGGCAAAGGACAAGTTGGTCAGTGGCAGCTGAGCTCAGATTCAGTAAAACATTTGAGCATATGCACAAACCCTGCTTAAATCACACTATCATCTGCTCAGCAGGGTTTTGGCTCGGGCTTGTGGTATGATCTGCATTTTTTATTTTTCCCTCCCGCCTGACTTATCCAAATCCTGCTGTTTATAAACACTGGACGATGAGCTGAAAATGATTTATCAGAATATTTTTGTCTATTAGGCATGGCCCGTAGACAAAGTATCTTGGGCTGTGGCCTTATCATTTCCCATAAACTAACCTCTCTTGGCTGTGCCCAATGACTGTTTTAATTGGAGATTTTTATCCCAGTGCATTGGAAGTGATGTTCTTCCCTCTGAGTCAGAACTGACCCCTACATGTCCTCACATGGGGCATTTGAGGGCACTGTGCAACTGAAGAGGCTCCTTTTTAATTGAGGTTTCTGAATTGTTGTCGTTGTTTGGGTTTATAAACTGCATTTTACCCCTGAAAAAATGCTGAGGATGCTGAGCAACAATCATACAAATAACAACTGCAAGAACAGTTGAAACAATTATTTAAATGTAAAGTCTAACAGTTATGACTTTTAATACCAGCGCTGGTTGCAAGAGACAAAGGTGCTGAGGTTTTTGGGTGTCTTTCCCACATGCCCACAGTGTGATCGTATTCTGCTCCCTCCATGTTCCTGGGTCATTTCAATAAGACGTTGCAATGATTTTCCTTTTCTGCCCTAAATTCTTGCACTGTTACTTCTGTCTATGAAGCAGCTCCTCATTTCCACCACGCAGAAGGAGGGGAAGTGATCCCAGGGATCTTCCACCTTGTCCAGAGTGGGGACCACATTTTAAAGCAGAACTAGTCTCGTAGACCTACTTCCCCTCCTTTTGGGGATCATAGAAAATGCGTGTGACAATGACGGCAATTACTTCTGTGCAAAATCACATTTAGGAAACCATTTTATGTGTTTCAGCTGTAACTGTAATGCAGTATTGTAGCCATAAGGGAAGAGAAGCCAACATCCTACAAGCAGCCAACTCTCCTTGGATTGCTACAGGCAGATGTAACAATTGGACTGGTACCGAATAATACAGATTTGAGTTAAGATGTCACTGTCATCTCTGCACGCTCCTAGTGATTCAGTTGAAGCAGGAGTGTTGTAACCTTACCCCTGTGTCATCTGGGGTGAAAGACAGAGCAATCCAGCTCTAGCACCCTAGAAACAGGCAGATGTGACAGCTCCACCATCACAGGGGATGGGCACTCCCGAGCTGTGGCCCTCCCTCCTCTTTTAAAGCAGTTAAGAGTTATATCTGCTTACAGGACCGATTCTCAGCCAAGATGCCAGGAAGTGTGAGGAGATAAACTAAGCAGATAAGCCAGGTTCAGGCTTGTCCCTGCCTGGACAATCCCACACCCCTATTGCCCTACCCCTGTGTAAGGAGATAAGCATGTAATATATGCATTCATTTTTTAAACTGGGTGCCACTATTCACAAAAGTGATGGATGGGTACCCACCATTTCTTTACAGCTAGAACAAGGACCAGTAGTGAATAACACAGCTAGTCCCTAGAAAAGCTGGGACAACGTTCATAAATATTTTCTGTACCAGAAAGATTCATCCCATAGGGTTAGGGCATGACCGCTATGCTACTCTGACAATTGGGACCTTGTTAGCCGTGGAGGAACCAGGCGCTCCTTCCCCCACCGACGCTGAAGAAGAGTCTCAGCCAAGCAGATTGTCCTGCTCTACCTGCCGAACAACAATGGGAAATGAAATCATTTCTGCAGAAAGCTGTCTGCACCTGCTTTTACTGTGAGACAATATAATGAGGGGTGTGAACTAGCAGTGTAACACCAAATTTCCTGTCTTCCTTGATCTCAACACCTTCTGGAAAGAGACAAGACTACTGAAGTCAGACATAACAAAACCCTGCACTAATGTAAGAAGCAGGGTTTATTTGGCAATGTCTTTTATTGGCCCGACTGTATCGTTTGGGGAGAGGCTGGATAAGGTTTGAAGCACAAAATGCCCTCCTTCAGGGTGATTTACAAGGCATACAGAACAACTGAGCACATCTAAAAGATTTAATTATCAGCCCACAGTGTATCTTCCAATATGGTTACAGTTGCATTGGCATTTTCACAGGGCATTACAGTAGCATACTGTTGATACCAATACAGTCCACTTCCAGGTACTTCTTGACTAGCCACCAGTACTCTGCCCTCAAATATTTGCTGATCTTTGAAAATAAGAGAATATATGAGTAAATGAACCTAGCGAAGCTGAGCTGTTACAGAGGGAGATTTGTAAAAACCTTATGTATCTGTGATTGTTCAATAATTTAAGCAATAAATTAGGGTGCAATGAAAAGGGAAAGAAGTGGTTTGAGTCAGGGTGGATACAAATCAACAATTTTGAAAAAAATTAGAAAACTTGACTTTTTTTATTTAAATCAGATTTTTTTTATGTAATAGTATTTTTGTTAAGATGCATGTAAAAATAAACCTATATAAAGATAGTTTTAATTTAGTTTTAATTTAAGATATGTTAAAGCTCAAATATATCATCATGGAACAGGGATTATGATTTCTAATTATATACTATTTGAGACAATATATTCATGTGAACCTTTTAGAAAAGTTTTATAAATAGGTCACAACAGCCCATGGACTGCATTAGGGGCCCAATCTTATGGGGTTCGCAGAGGCTCCTCTATGGGTTAGTAAAGATTAAAGAAGACCGTTCTACCCAGTGGGACTCATTGCTCAAATTCTAGAAGATCCCATTAAGCATCTCTGTGATGCTTAGTTTCAGTTCTCAAACTGTGGATTAGTGTCTGCAGAGATAACATCCTTGGAGATGAGATGTAACAGCCCTGATCAGCCCTCTTGTCTCTCTGCAAGTTTGTGTACACAGTGTCAAGCCCTTACCTCTCTCTAAAAGTGCAAAGTTTCAAGAAATTAAATGAACAGAGAATATCAAACAACACGGATGCACTTTTTGTAGAAAGTAGTGATTAAATCGAGGCTTCCTGACCAGTGATTGTAATTGGTATTTAAATCATTATTTAAATCAAATTGATTTAAATCAAATCCACCCTGGTTTGAGTAGATTTTTCATAACTTTCCTTTAAAAGGACAGTAAAGATATAGCAGTTGTGCTTCCAAGTGCCTTGGTTACTTCTAAATCTATTCTGGAATAATTTTGCATGAGGAACTTCTGTTGCAGTTTCTAGGAGCTTCAAATGGAAAAGTACTGGGGATAAGAATAACACACAGCAATTAAAAAGCACTTTTCAGCTTTAAAGCAGCCTCCATCTTAACTAAATAACTCACTAAACCTTGTAGCACTCCTGCAAAGAAGCTAAACATTATCCCCATTTCAAGATAAAGCAAGCAAGGCTGTGAGATTCCTTGCCTAAAGCCTGAGAAGGAATCGGCATTTAAATTCGTAGCTAAAGTAAAGTGAAGTTAACAGGAGAAAAACTCACAAATAGTATTGTCCCTATTTCTGGAAATTTTACATCCTTCAAATCTACCTTTTCTTTCTCCACGAAAAACAAGCAAGCGCGTAAAGTTTGAACAACCAACTTGGAGTTCAAATGCCGTGCCAGCCAATATGGAAGCATCTTCACTTAGAAGTGGGCTCCTGTTCAATAGAAAACAAAGAAAACAAGTCCATCTCCATTCAAAAACTATTATCCCTGGGAAATTTTAGGCTGCTACTGGCATGCCCAGCAGCATCACCACCTTGGCTAGGCTGAGTGTCTTCATGCCTATCATGCTTAAAGATGTTTGGCATCCACAAACTAGGCAGCATCCCTAGAGTGCCCTAGAGTGCCAAAAACACCTGCAACCGCAACTTGCAAGATGTTGGCATGCCAGGGGCAGATGGTGGGGGATCTGTGAGGGGCTCAATCCTTGTTGTGGCAGCACAGCCATGGTCCCTTCCCCAAGGCACGAGTGCCAAGGAAAACGCCTTCGTGTGCCATGTTCTGGCACCCTTGCTGGGGTTGCCTACCCTGCACTAAACTGATATCTTAGAATTGTAGATCATAGGATCATAGAAAATTAGGGTTGTTAGACACTTCAGGAAGGCATCTAGTCCAATCCCCTGCTCAAAGCAGGACCATACCCAGCTATATAATCCTAGCCAAAGCCTTGTCTAGCCGGGTATAAAAACCTCCAAGAATGGAGATTCCACCACCTCTCTGGGTAACCTGTTGCAGTGTTTTAATACCTTCCTAGTAAGAAAGCATTTCCTAAAATGTAGTCTAAATTTCCCTTCCTTCACCCTGAAACCTGATTTAGCTATACCACCTAGCCCCCAGCATGAATACAGCTATAGCAGTATAAAAGTGTTGGTACGAGCACATGATGTGTTGAGGTGAGCTGTACTGGAATAAATACCTTCACAGAAGCGTGTTTGTGTGTGCAGTAGAGAGTTGTTTATTTAACTAAATCTGTTTTTTTCTGCCAATTTAGTTAAATCTGTGCAAAAACAATAAGGAGGCAAGTTTGTGAAAGGGCAGAGAATTGAACCAACAGAGGCTCCCTATGCCTGAAGAAGGGGGATTGCATCCAAAAGCTTGCAAAGAACCTTTTTCCAAGTACTCAGTTGGTCTAATAAAAGATATCATGTCTACGCAAAGAACCTGGTGAACCAGCGATCTTAAATCTCACCTTTATTGTTATTTATATTATCATCAGAGCTGCCCCTTTGTGGGGGGGCAATTTGGGGGGGCCCTGCAGACAGTGCTGTACAGGCCCGTGGCGCGC
>NW_005842296.1:944071-960736 GCF_000455745.1 Alligator sinensis | reverse complement strand
ATGCTCCAGCCACTGCCCCCCCCAAGTCTGCACTCTGGCCGCTTGCCCCCCCCACTCCTCCCTCCTCCACACAGGCCCCACACATGCCTAGGGTCAGCTCTGATTATCATGGTGCCTAGGGGTCCCTACCCCTCTAGGGCTCTAGGGCCCATTATGCTAGACACAGTCAGGAGGCTCTGACCCAAAGACTGCAATCAATATAAACCATGTGGAAGAAAGAACTGGAGGCACAGATCAGTGATTTCTCAGTGTCAGAAAGCCAGTCGGTAGCAGGATCAGGAAGAGGACTCTCATCTCCAGCGTCTCAGGCTCTGCCCACAAGAGACATCTGTGCTGATTTTAATTTAAATCCATTTTTTAAGTACTGCAAACCCAAGTGGACACTCATATTTCAGTTTGAGCGGCTTATTTCACATGAGCTTAATAACAAGCTTAAGCTGAACAGAAATAAGCATAAATGAAATTAAAATCAGTGCCCACACATCCTTGTTTAACTGAACCAATTTAAAGATCATTCCTTTAGTTAAAGCTGGTGCAACCCTTTGTCAGAGGAAAAGCACCAATCTAGGGACTTCTGCACTAAACCAAACTGCCTCTCCAATTTCACTCAGTTTCTCTTCTCAATAAACTTTTTCTCACCCCTTTATCTGGGAGTGTGAAGCAGCCATCCTCTTGCTCAACCCAGCCACTACAATGGATAGTGAGACAGCTGCATGCCAGGGATTAATTGTAATACAGTTCCCCTCAGAAGGAAATGAAATGCACTCGAGTGTCATTCCAGTTAAGGTTAACAAAGAAGTCATTCGCTATCTAACAGGTCAATTTGCCAGTGGTACAAGAACAATGCGTAGGAAGTGAAGGGGCCAAAGCCAACTCATCATCCAGGTGTAAGCTGAGAGTAACTATTCTGCAATTATTGGAGTTATTCCAGATTTTCACAAGGGAAGACCTGAATCATTTGGCTTCAGAGAAACAGCTCTCTCTTAAGCAGTTATTAATGGCAACATGATGCAAGAAACTTCCAGAGGTCTGTTTGTGTAAATGTACTCAAGTTTTTGCATTCATTTTTACAGTAATAGGATTTTCCAATAGGTTGTATTTAAAATATTCTAAGGGATTTCAAAATCCTCCTAAATGAATTGGTTCTAGAGACGAAGATAATACTCTCTCAATGCCTGATGGATCAGACACCATGTTTATTCATTTTCCTTTGTGGGAATGCCAGCCAAACTATACTAAATCAATGGTTAGGCAGGGCTTTTTTAGTAAATTGCCAAAAGAAATTTGACAGACAGACTAAACAAATCGTGTTTTGTCATCCCAAAATCTATTTCATGGTCTTAGCCAGCATGGTAAATTTTGAGCCAAAATAAAATCTTAAATTATTTGAAAAGATAGCGCTTTGGTGTCAGGTGTTCAGCTGACATCATTCAGGGAAACTCAGTGGAGCAACCTCAGTTTATATCAGCTGAGCGTTCGGACCATGGACTTCAGATTGGCTACGTCTACAACTGTGCTTTATGGAGGAGTAGACTAATCAGCTGCAGTGTAAAGCATCACTGTCTACATGTGCGATGCTATTAGGCTTCAGCAAACTAATTTACACCACAGTGAGATAGTACTGTCAGGGACAAGTACTCTCTTATGGCAGTTATTCATTGTGCTTAAACACATGTGTAGACATTGGGCACAAACTGCACCCAGTGAACCCAGCCAGACTCCTGCCTGCTGCTTAGCCACATGGCTCCCCACTTTCATCACCCTTGTGCCCCAGCCAGCCCCTCCGCCACCCAACACCACCACCTGAAGCCCAGCGCTGACTCCCTGTGCCCCCTGCCAGACCATAACTGCTCCACCTCGGCTCAAATTGCTGCTGTCCTGAGTGCACATGTAGACGCTGCACTTGGGAATAGTTTACTCTGACTCAAACTGCCCCAAATTTATTGCTTCAAATTAATTGTATGTGTAGATGCATCCAGGAACATGTATCTTAGACAATGAGAACTATTACTTCCCCCTTTACTTTAAGGTACAGTATTTAGATATTAGACTCCTGTCTGCAATGTGCTTGTTCTTGATAAACCAATATATAATATTAGTATGCAGAATGATAAATAGGTGCTGCAGTATCCCAACAACCCCTGTTACTGAGCACTGATGCTCAACCAGGGTGCTGCGGCAGGTGCCATGAGATGCTTTAAAGGGTGTCGGAGGGTGCTGCACACATGATTTCACAAGATAAATCCAGAGTTTTCCAATGGGAATCTAGAGCATCAAAAAATGCTGCCCTGTTGTGGTCTCTCTCAGTTTTTTGCAACAGAAAAATTGCTCTGTTATTTTTTCTGTAGCCAAAAAATGAGTGAAAGCTAAGATTTGGCATCCTTCAAGGGGTGCCTTGAGTCTAATAAGGGGTACCCCAAATCTAAAAAGGTTGCAAACCACTGGGTTGATGGAACCCATGTTCCACTATGTAGTTGGCAGAGACCATTTACTAATAGTACTGTGGTCTTTTGGTTGATAAATAAAATTAAAGGCCCAACCGTATTTTTCTCAGGAGCCGGGGGGTTAATGTCAGTGCCCTGGGGCACTGGTCCATCCTGCCTGGTGCCGTCCTGTTGCATGGAGGTGCGGTGCCCTGTTCCTCAGGTGAACCCGTTCCAGTTGAGATGTTGTACATTTTGTCTGATATGTGAAGTAATCCCTCTGTTTGTGTTTTCTACCTAAACGCTTAAATTGGTTCATCATGCATAGATCTTTCTGTCCACTGTACCAGGGTTTGTGAATTTGTAATCATAAGGACAGCTGTGTCCAGGAAATATTATGTTTAATCAATATGTTAAACACAAGCAGGCGGGAAGATGGTCTTCTGGCCAAAGAATGGGAGTGACGGTTGGAAAATCTGAGTCTGTTTCTGGCTCAGTCGCAGACTCTGTGTGATCTTGGCCAAGTCCCTGCCCTCGCTGTGCCTCGGTGTATGAACATACAACTTGGGAATAACAATTTCATACCTCATGCAAGTTTCCTGAGGATTTACTAATTAAAGGCCCCGGTCCTGAAGTGTATGTAAGCACATGCCTGACATTAATCACATGAGCCTCAATGTGACAAGGTACATTCATAAGTACCTGTTTGAATTGGGGCCAATATTTATAATACCTTTCTGTAGAGCTTCCCATTGGAGGGCACTTGTGGACTAGCGGATGGAGCTGGAATCAGGAGGCTTGGCTTGGACTCCTGACTCTTTCATGCTAACTTTCTGTGTAACCTGGAGCAAAGTCACTTGACCCCAATGGACTTCCATTGACCCATCTGTAGAATGGGTATAGTAATGCTTGCCAGCTATCATTAAGTGTCAGGGAAATGCAAAGTGGTAGTCATGACTGTTATCCATATGGGCAAAGCAATTAAAAACAAAGGATAGGATTTTATTTTCTAAAGTTTTCATATACATTTAGTGAAATTCACAAAATTAATTTAATGACCAGCTCAAAAGTGTCCCATGAATAGTTTTACATAAACCATTGCTTATTCCTCTCTTATCTCAGGCAAGACAATAAAATAGAGTCAGTACAACAGTTAGGAAGACAGATTCCTCTTATAAATATTTTCTGCTCTTTCTCGCCCCCTGAGAACGTTAGCAACAGCATAGTAAATCTTTGAGGTCTATTCCCCATATGAGCCTGATGCTCTGTATTTTGCCATGTTACAAGTAGTATAATTAGGACTCATTCATCTGACAGATTAATGAGAGGAGCAGCAAAGGCCAGATAGCAGTAAATTAAGCACCTAAATACAGTGATCCCTGCACGTAATCGAACTGTGAAATAGCACGTCCTTTGTAATGGTCTGAGTCATTTCAGCACATAAATTCTTTAAAGCGTATCATTTTATGGCACTGTTTTACTGGACCTGCATATAAATATTTATACTTGCTCTGCTCACTAGTAAATATTTAGCATTTTGTTCTATATGGTAACAGCCTCAGATTTGTACTCGCAAAAACCTGCATAGATTTGTCAAGTGTTAGTATTTAACAAGCCGCTAAGACTGTGCATTTAGCAATAATCATCTTTTGCAAGGGCTAACAAATGCTCTTCAAGCTGGTTGTTAAAATCACTGCACAACCAAGGGATTCAAAAGATAGAGTTCCTTGGTGGCAAAAACATACCCATCCGTGCAAAGGGCAGATGTTAGACTAGGTTGTACTAATACACACATAGGAAAAACAGATCCTGGGTAACATCTTTAATATGATACAAGCAAATTGTTTCAATTAGTTGAATTATACAATATGGAGGTATGTTCAGTACTCTTACAATAATACCCTGAGTTCACTATGAGCCCGTAAGTGCTCCTGCTGATGTCTTTGGGCAAAATGCCCATAGATTTTATTTGAGGTTAGGAACTGGCCGCATTTCCTTTGTGAACAATCGAGCTGGGGTATCTATCCATATTACAGCAGCACCTAAAAATGCTAATCAGAAATCCAAGCCATGCTCTGCCAAACACATCTAGACACATTATAACAAGCCCTAGATGGCCTCAGCAAACACATGTGCTAGTGCAGGGGTTTTCAAACCTTTTTGGTCGGTGTAGCCCTGGCGGCGGTCAAGAAGCGGGGAGTGCCCCAGCAGCCCATCGACAAGCGAAACCCAAAGCGCCAGTGGTGAAACTGGAAGTGCTGCTTCTCTGCACCGCTACCACGTACCCCCTAGGGCCTGCCAAAATACCCCCAGGGGTAGGCATCCCCCCATTGACAACCCCTGTGCTAGCGGCTCACTCAGTACCATTATTCCCGTGGGGTCAGAACTTCTCCTTCTCCCCCGGTAGAGGCATTGTGCTGAAAAGTGCTGTCTGTGGGGTGAAATGTGAAAGAGAAGCTTTCATGGGAGGTTGTTCGCCCTCAAACGCTGCCGCATATTCTTGCATACAATGCACCCACAGGTAAAACCTGCCCTTTGTGTTTTTATGGCAGAATATAGAAAAAAAGATTTTTCCTGCGTGATATGAAATAAGTCCGTCTGGGAACAGAAGGCACCTATACACATGACGGAGCTCTGCTCCAACGTCTGCTAATTAGCATGCATCAGAGCAGACTCGATCAATCGAGTGTGCTGCACGTCAGCTGCAGCATGCTAATTAGCACCCTCCGGCAGCCTCCGCGTCACGTGTATTCAGTGTCCCCACATTTGAAAATGGCGGCAGGGGTGCTTTAGCTAAAGCTCATTTGACGAGCTCTAGTTAAAGTGCCCCTGCCACCATTTTTAAGTGCAAGGATGTTGATATACCAGACACGCCGGGGGACACTAAACACCCACGACGCTGCATGCCCGCCCCATCCCAGAGCACGTGTAGAGATGCCCAGAGTGTCCAGGAAGTTGTGGCATCCCAGGAGACTGTCTCTGGGCGAGACAGCAGGCAGCACCTGCTATCACGCAAGATTGGGCTTCAGGTCCTTGCAAAGGCAGTAGCAAGACTGGTATTTCTTTACTGTAGCTGGTTCTTTATGTAAGGTCCTGTAAATAAGGTTTTGTTTCCACATTACGAGCCCCATCAACAGCTCACTTGCTGCTTCAGGCACAAGCTTCAGTGCTCAGCCAATGGCTACAGCTGTGAGCGGGTTCATGAAGCTGCCCCGTCAGCTTGGTGAGCCAGACACAAGCATCGGCCGTGTTGGCAGCTGCAGGGCTGCGTGCTTCTTATCCAGGAAGGAAAACAGCTTCCCTGCTTAAGACATGCACCCCAATTTGAAGGGGAGGAGGGGGCTGATTTTTGGGAAAGCTGTGTGTTATATTTGAGAAAATACGGTATTTGTGAGGTGAGGAAATGCCTTTATGCGGAAATGGCATTTTCACAAGAAAAATTCCATGTCCACTGACATTTTCTGGTTGAAAAACCTAGTTGTTGTCAAATGCCACCTTGTTTTCCATGTCTGCCTCCCAAGCGGTCCTCATTCTGCGCACTTGGGATCATTAAAAAAAAAAGGAAAAGCTCCTCTGAGTATTTTTGCTCATATACTGGTGTTAGTTCTGTTGTCTGGGTTTAATCCAGTTGGAGAGCTGGATCTGCCCATATTGGTCTTCATTGCTATTTCATACTGCAGTCACAGCCTTGTGGTATTTGGAGCTGTATGGGCACCTTAAAAAAAGACTCTTTTCTGCAGGGGGAAGATACAGCGGTATTGAAACATCTATATGCATTCATAGTTTGAGATGACCTGCTACCTCAGTAAATTCATCTAATTTCAAAATAAGCCTTTTCAAAACAAAAAAACAAAAATCTTTGAAGCTGGAGACTCCACAGCCTTCCCCGGTGATCAGTGCTTAACTCTCTTTATAGCGAAAACGGGTTATTTTCTAATGCCTAACCTGAATCTTCCATGCTGCAATTTAAACCTTATTGAAGTCATGACAGGCAGCATGGAGCTGAGAGCTGAATTAAAATCATTTAAAAAACTAATGGCAACTTGCACAGGGAAAACTAGACCAAAAGGGCATTCGTTCTCTTATTATCTCTCCAAAGCCATGGCAAAATGTAATAGAATCACCTTTTCAAAATTAAAATCAAGCAATAAACTTTAAAAAAACCCCAACCTTGCAAATCCGACCCAAGCAAAACACAACACCTAGAGACAAGGCTGGACAAAGTGTTCAATAATCTTCCCATCTGAAATAGCCATCCGGTTTCAGTTTTACGTGCTGTTCTTCATTTCCTCTCTTAAACAGTTGTGTAGTGGTACTGCATCCTTTTCTGGTGCTTTCCTCTTCACAGGTGGCTACATTGCAGTAGTGGGTGAAGTGAAACCAAATGAGCCAAGATTAGCAGCTGTTTGGGGATCCTACTCCATGAAGGAGACAATTAAAATGGGTGAGCATTTTTGCATGCACAGAAGTGTTTGTGTCATTTGGATCACGACCTTCTGTCACACTAGATCAGTCAAAGGGATTGCTAATTGCATTGCAGGTTGTTTCGGGAGCATCGCAAAAATACTTTTTGGAAAGGGATAACATAGAAAGTAAATGCTCCAAAACTGGTTTTTAAGGTACTTATGTGATTCCTGTTCCTGTAGGATCTGAGCAGCTCATAAGTTTTAATGAATTTATCCTCCAAACACTGCTAACAGGTGCTATTATTTCCATTTTAGACATGGGGAACTGATGACCGAAAGACTAAAGGCCATATTTTTGAAGATGTATAGGCATCCACTGGGAATTTCTAAAGTTCCTTGGCAGGTATTTCCCTTTGAACTCATCTGTACCCTGATGTGTCTAAATACCTTTAAAACTCTGACAGTAAGTGACTTGCCCAAGATCACACACATGATGTCTATGGCAGATCAGTCAGTGAACCCCTGTCTCCCACTGCTTCGAATAGTACTCTTACCATGAGAGTATCCTCCTTTTGCAGCGGCTCCACGTTCTGAAACGTGGCTGCAACTCAAACGCAGTAAAAAAAAAGCATCTCTGCAGGTGAGAGACAGAGAGTTGAGATAGGAAGGTGTGTTATATATAAAGGCTGGAGAGGCCAGGTTGGAGTCAGTGGTTAAAACAAAAGGGAAGAGGATGAGGCAACATTTGGAGAAAGCAAGTACTGCATGGGATCAAGGGAGATGGAAGAGCCAGCCCTACAGTAACAGCGGGTCCTTGTGGGATCCAACTAGAATGGAAGAAGCCAGAAGTGGAGCAATCAAGTGGCAAAGTGAGGAGAAATGCTGTTGGGTAGAGTAAAGGTCAGGGAGAAATCCCTGGAGAGTTTGAAATGATACAATTGGTTGGGAAGTCACTCCTCTTCACTCAAGCATCCTGCCCTGACATGCCTCCTACATATACCAAGAGGAGGGAGGAGTAGGCGGTAGATATGTTGGATCTGCACTTGCTGGTGACTTTATCCACAGTACATAAATTGGTGACTGGTGTCATGAGATGCAGTCTGTGCCCAGAGAGAATCTGACCCATCTCACAGCATGAAGCAGCAGACCAAAAGTCACTTGATTTCTGTAGTAATGGTGATTCTTCACTTGTAAAAGGGTGACACAGACAGCGTGGGAACAGGCTCAGTACAGGCAACAGCTCTGACATTTTTACCCGCCCACCATAGTCTTGGAAGGGGCGCTTGAAGACATCAGGGGGCACATCTACACGAGACACTACTGCACAGATGTTACTGCTCATTTATTTAGTACTTGCATTCTCAAGTACTAAATAAATGTGCAATAACTGAAGTTATTGTGCAGTAGTGCCAGTGAACATCTTTTAAGTGATGCTACTGTGCAGTAGCATATTAGCACTGTCCGTGCTGTGACGCGCTACTGCACAGTATTTTTTGGCTACCGCACGGTCACAGTCTCATGTAGACGGGCCCAGGGAGTGGGTTCTTCTCGAGAGGGCTAACAAGGATGCCCAGTGTGATACAGACACTTGTTTTCTGGGAGCTGGGATCCAATCTTATTTTACAGAAAGCACTGAGCAACACAAACCAGACAGCAGTGACTTCTGGTGCCTGCCAACCAGACCAGTTTGAGCTGGTGACTTAAAGGTAAAAATAGCCATTATTACACCTATGGTGTCTAATCCCCTGAATAAGGGCCATCCAAGTAGCCTTGCTGCAAGACAAGTCTCTGGATGATAACCATGACTAAAAGGTATTATGCTTCAGCAGGCTTGGAGCTATCTAATATTTTTACTGGGTCTCCCCCAAAATAGGGACAATGAATCCTATAGAGTGTAAGCGGCTGCCGCTCTTCTATGCTTGGTCGACTGCCTCTTCAGCAATCACGGATGGTGAGAATAGCATTGCAAATCTGAAAGCGATTCAACTTATTTTTCATTCCATTGACGCAGGGAAGTGAGCAGAGAGAGAGAGAAAGAGAGGACGTGTGTGTGAGAGTACGCCTGTGTTTTCCTCTGTTTGTGTGGGCGTGTGGTAGAAAACGTAGGTTTCAGTTTGTGCGAGCCCGTGTGAATGGTAAGAAGTCCTTGCGTGTGTTTTGTGGGGGAGCGTGGGTGGCATGGGACGTGTGTGTGTGTGTCTGACACGACGCGGGCTTGAGGCCGGGCGACTGCAAGACATGCGAGCACGTCCTGTAAATGCTTCCACTGCCGCAGAGAGGTCCCTGAGCTGGTTTGTAATAAAGAGAATGGTATGTTCCAGTGTCAAGACTCCCCGGCTCGGTTTGCACTGCTGCTCCGGAGGAATGGAACATTCCAAAATGTTGAAAGCAATTGGAACGTGCGGTTGCTCCTCCAAAACCATAAGCTTGTGTTTCCACAAAAAAAAAGCAAAAAAAAAAAAAAAAAAAAAGCCTTGTTTTATAATCTCAGCTCCTGACCTTTGACAGCCTTAAATGCAGAACCATGAGGTTTCAGTGTGGGGTTTGCTAAACACAAAGAAATCCTCAACCTTTCCATAAACACTAGCAAGGATCAATTCTCCTCACTGACACCGGTGTGACTCCCAAGCAACTTCACCGCCGCCTATGGCACCACGCTGGATTTATACTGATGGTGCAAAGCGGGGAAATCATCCCCGTCTTCAGCAGGGAGGCCAAACTATATGGGGCGCTCCCTACATAACCCAGGGCCTGGCGACGTGCCGGTGTCTCTCTGTAGCCGTGGGCAGCAGTCTGAGGGTGTGAGGCAAGGGAGGAAAGCCTTTGAGATCTGTGCTCCCTATAACAGAGCCTCTCCCTCTTACCTCGAGCACAGGGCTGCAGACCTGGGTTCGTCCCTAGTTCAGTTAGTAAATCCCTCGAGACCGGGGGCAACTTTGAAAACCTTGGCTGCCTCCCACAAGAGGGTTGGAGGAGACCGCGGAGGAGCCCAAAGCTCGAGGTGGGAGTAGACTCGTTGGAGCTGCTCCATATTCTTGCGGACACTTGCGGGGAGTCTTCTGCCCTTGTTCTCCCCCATTGCTGACCTCCAGATTGCACACCGGGACGTCGGTTTATCCACGGGGGTCAGATACAATCCCTCGATCCTAAATTTTGGAGTGCACCTTATTCATCGGCCTACGTCTGTGGATGATATATCTCTATATCTGATAGAGATGCATACTCATTTCCTTGGAAGAAAAGAAAATGAAGCAACCACATGTTTTACCTGGCAACTGTATTCAGGGTGATTCATTCCAAGAAGACTCTGAAAACTCCCCACCTCACTTTTACCTCTAGGAAATTCCCTTTTCATGGGAATGAAAATCACAGCTCCCACGCCCACAGATTTCAGGGCCCTGGCACTTGGAGCGGCTGCAGAGCACGAGCCGCGGCCCCTCTCACTCCCAGCACCAAGCCTCGCAGCAAAAGCAAGGCTTTGGCCTCTCCAGATCATATTTTTCAATCTGAGCGTTTTTATGGTGGGCTTAAGCAACTTCCTACGTTCCTGTTGTTGCTTTTAATTTTTTTCCTACTTTGGGTGAAACCCCTGCAGGGCGAACTGAGCCGGGGGGGGGGAAGGAGAGAGAGAGAGAGAGAATAAATAAATAATGAAGGAAATGTTTCTCTTTCCCCTCTCGGTATAACGAATGTATGGAAAGCTTTAAGCAGCAGCAGTATTTTGACACTGTGCACAGTCCTGCTCCCCTCCCCTAGTCCTTTGAGGTTCATCTTTCAGACCACAGCTCTGTTCCGTTGCCAACTTGTTGGAAGTGTTTAGTGACTGGAGAACTGTTGCCTGCTCTCTTCAGAACTTCACACTTCATTTTTCCAGATCCCTGTGAGCAGCAGCAAATATTTCACCAGCCTGGTTTGCTGGCTACTGCCATAAATCAGACTTAGAACCCAAAAAAATATCCAGCCCTGTCAAGGCATTAAGCTTTTATTTTCAGGCTGCATCCAGTGGTAAATGAGGGCTTGTATTTGCCTTCAAAACTGTAAAGGGATTTTAAGGATTGTCATTGGACAATGGCCAGATCCAAAAGATACAATGCAGAATGTGACTGGTTAGAAGCAATTTTTAAAAAAGTCTTAAGTATGAAAAATGGCTTTTCTTAAAGGTTTTTTTCAAAGAAATGTGAAACTGGGCCTGGATTTCATACGGCTTCGAAGGAAATCGATTGAGGAAACATAAGGGGAAGATGCTTCTGAAAGGCTGAGTGGCTATTTATTCTGGCCTGGGTGTACAAATCCTTAGACCCATTCGTTAGCCAGTTATCCACCACAGCCATTGCCACTGGGACAGAGGGGAGAAACCAATTTGATGGATTTGTTCTGTTGCTATTAGTCATATTAAAATTTAGATGTACATTTAGTGCAGCGCAACGCACACCGGCAAACGTGCAAGGTGCAGTGATAATGAGTAAACTTGCTCTTACTTGTGGGTCCCACGGGGAGTTAAGGAGTCGGCTGCCGTTCTTTTAAAAAATAAAACCATCTTGCAGCAACAATCAGAAGCCCCTCGCTCTGCTATTCATTACTTGACACAAGCAGCAGGGTGGTGTAATGAATGGAAAGTAGACCAGTAGCCTGGAAATCTGGGTTGTATTTACAGCTTTGTTGCTGGCCAATGGCGCGATCTAATTTTGCTAAGCTTTCAAGATCTGCCTGTTGAAGCAAGCAGCCTTATTTGCATATATACCGCTGTTACTTGTTTGCATAATCTGGTCTATTTGCATAAATGGCAACCAGTGTCCTGATGACCAGATTTTAGGACTCCCTCCAGCATAGAGTTTTAGAAACACAGGAACTGCTGTGCTCCTGCCAGGCTCCAGGCATCTCCCTGCTCCTGCTAACTAGTTACTCCAGGTCCTGGGGCTGCATGGAGAGCTGTAGGGTAGCCCCTCCTGCTTGCCCGAGACAGGAAGGGGAATCTGAACGAACTGCGGAGGGGAAGATGATACTTCCTGCCCTTGGTAAGGGTCTTTGGTAAGGGATAACACATCATCGCAGATGCGATGGTTCCTAATGCATCGCCGAGGATGGCCTGCAGATTAGGGGCTTATCTGGGAAGGCTGGAGTCAGTTCTCTTTTTCACGACAAACGCCCAGCACAACCACAAGCAAGTCCCTTTTCCTATCCATGCCTCATTTTCCCATTGGTGCGAATGAGCTCCTCCTTGCACAGATCTTGTCAACCTGAGCTGATTGCAAGGCACTCAGAAACCAAGGCCACAGAAATGCCCATCAATAAATAAAACATTACTGCTGTTCTGAAACCAATCATTTCCTACCAAGGTCTAAAGCCCTTTGCCCAGCCTCTGTGCTGAATGACAGTGCCCGCGTGCGGCATATCTGCTCATAGCACTTAGCCTCATTGCTTCCACCTGGGCAGTGAACAAAGGGATTCAAGGGCTACAAAACGACTGTCTTTCACTCACACTAGGCTTCCTTCTGCTTTCCCCAAGGCCCGTTGCCCAGAATAACAATGAACAGTAGTACTTTTAGGCTATGACTACGTGTTATCTGACTGTGCCAGCAACAGCTCCCACAAGCATGCTGTGCAGTTCTGGATGGGCGGCCTCCTAAGCTAGAAGACCGGTAGCCGTGTCTGAGCAGTGCTGTGGGTGGGCTACTTAGCACAGAAACTTGACCTTGTCACTCACCGGTGCTGAATAGTGTGGACCTGGCTGCTCTGTTTAGAGGCAGACCATGCGGGGCAGTGCGGCATGCCCCAGCGTGCCACACACAGTCGGTTTAGTGTGTAGATGCATCCTTAAAATCCTTCATGGCCATTAACTAATTAAGCTTCACAAATGGCCCCCTGCCTGCCACCAAGCAGCAAGGTGGTGTTCGCATAATCCCCATTTTACAGCTGCAGAAGCCGAGAAGGGATCGCTGCCCTGCCTGATGCCAAACAAAAGCAGGGCCTGACGCTCAGATCTTTCTGACTATGCAGGTGTCCGTAGGATTTCAATGGGAGTTAGGGCCCTAAATAGGCCCTAATCCGGGACATAAGACCCGGATCCACAAAGAGGCATGCTGATGTTTCAATGTGAACTCCCAAATGGCGCTGCAAGGGTCTGAGGCCAAATCCCCAAAGGGACTTCTTAGGCATGGCTGAATTCAGGTGCTCGGTTTAGGGAGCCGAATTCACAAAGCTTAGTTAGTCGTGCTTATTGCCTGCACCATGAACAGAGTGCCTAAGAGTGGGCTTTACCACAGGAGGCACCCTGAGCAGCGGCATGACTTCGGTGGCCAACTTTAAATGCTGAGAAGAGGAAAGTGCCTAAAATCTTGCTTCTCTCCTTAATTTAATTATCAGGCTCAAGGCTTCAGCTAGGTGAGGTTATTGTGGCTCCCTCCACTGGACTTAGTGGATTTATATTCTGCCTCATTTGTATTGTAGGTGCTGCCTGAGTACTTTTTCAGTTCTGGCCCTATGTGTGTCATATGTTCACAAAGAGTTGTATGCACTGGTTTTGTCTCTAATAAATAAAGCCCCTCACTCTGCTCAGAAAATCAGGGAAATGTTTCTTATTTGGAGAGCATAGTTTAGCGATAGATAACATGATGGAGGCCACTGGAGATAAAGGTTGATGAAGATGTATCTAGTTCTCATTTGTGTCTGCTACCAGAATGAACACCCAGGGGCTTATTCCCAAACAGATGGCTCAGCCGTGAACAAACTACTTAATTTAAGATTTCTTTACATGGCAAAGATGCTGTGGGTTAGCTCCCTGGACTCACGAATGATAAGCCGTAGTGCGCTATTTTTATGTCCTGCATAGCAGAAAGAGACATTTCCAGATCCACATCTCCCATGGTGAGCCCGGGGCATTCCCAATTAAAAGGCATGATTAGCCCATCTCCTGTTCCCTTCATGAACACGAAACACTCCTGAGGTTTCTTAGACTCACCTCTCCTCACTGAATCTGAGCTGAATGCTTCCTTTTACATTTCCCCACTGCCGCCCATATCCCACTCTGCTTATTGCTTGCTACAGTTGCTGCAAAACTTCCCACCTCCTCTGACCTTGCTGTTGCTGCGTCTTGGGTGTTCTGGGTTGGAGGCTGCTTCAGCAAGCAGGCTCTGAGTCAATTAATTTTCCAAATTACAGCTAACTCAACAAGCCATTCATGAGCAGCAAAGTGGGGAGGCCAGCCTTGCTGGAGAAACAGGAGTTTACTTTCCCAATTTAGCTGGCTGTGTGGCAAGGGTAGCTGGGAACCGGGGCATGTTGCGAAGCATGATGACTCTCCGCATTGATTCGGGATGCTCACACCAGATTTTCAACAAAGCAGAAATATCTGGACTGACTTGCCTCTCACCAGGAGCGTCAAACCCAGAGCAAAATAATCTTCTAGGGTTGGATCTGAAGTGGGCGTTTGTATTTGTGGAAAATTAAGCCGTCCCTAATCTCTTTGGATTCCTTTTTTTGACTGAGGTGACGGCAGAACAGAGCCGGGCCTCCCTTTTCCTACATGTTTTATAGCACAGAGCATGTCTGGTACTTAAGAAATAAATGAGTTAATAATTCTACTAATTAATTTGAGAAGAAAGAAGCACTGCTGCTTAGGGCAGGAGCTTATGATTTGGTGGAGCTGTGTTCAGTTCTTATCTCCACCACAAATGTCCTGTGTCTTCCTAGCACATGCCCGAGGGTAAAGGGGAGGTGTTGCTGCAGAATGGGTACCAGACATGCCCTCATTAACCACCATCAACAGAAATCATAGAGAAGAAGCTGTGTAGGTACAAGCCAGCTATGGTCCACGGGACTCACGGGGTCAGATCCTGTTCCATCTGTTAAGCACCTAAATGAACATAGATGCCCGAGAGTAGCCTGTTTCACCCCACGCTTCCCAGCTACTCAGGATGTTGTGAAGATAAGTATACTGAAGACTGTAAGGCACTCCAAAGCCCTGGTAACTGTGCCCATCTTAATGATTTATATCTGTGGTGCCCAGCCCATCTGGCACAAGTGACCTAGGCCAGTCTGCGGGCTGGATCTGGAGTGCGGGCATGCATCATCTGGCCTGCAGAGCTGGAATTTGGTGGTGGCAGCGTGAAGTGTTGTGGTTCCTGGAGCCACAACAGCCTCTGATCCTCCCACTGACAATTTTTTTTGGCCCAGTGGGCTCCATGCTCCAGGTCCAGCCTGCAGGGCTCCCTGCTGGTCCAGAAATGTGGCAGAAGACTGTGCGGTGACAGCATTTAGTTGCTGCAGCTCTTCTTACTGACAACTTTCTGGACTCAGGGGCAGGCTGGGTGAGATGGCTGGATCAACTGCTGCTGCTTTTGAGAGATTATAAAAGAATAAATACTTCTTGATCTAGTTTTCCCTGCATAAATTGTCTTGTTTTTTTAATTATTTCAACTCTGGAGTCAGTGCCTTGCTGTGTATCGTGACTTAAATTAGGCTTAAATTGCAACATGGAAGATTCATGTTAGGCATTAGAAAAACCCTGTTTTGACTATACAGAAAGTTCAGCACTGATCACCAAGGAAGGCTGTGGAGTCTCCAGCTTGAAGGTTTTTCCTTGTCTTTCAGGAGTGGGTTGGGTACAGTCGAACCTGAATTTGGAAAATGGCTAGACTAGATGACCTCTCCCAGCCCCGTCAGTTCCTATTTTCTATGATTCTAAGTCCGAGGAATAAGATCATGTGAGGACAAATGTCTTTGCTCTCATGTGGCGTCACCCACGAGGCTGTGCATTCTCTCCCTAAAACGTACGGCCTGTACATTATTTTTTCCACCCTTCAATTTATGAAGCAACAGTGGTTGCCACAAAAGCGTCTAGGAGCTTCTGTCTTTGGCTCAGATTCACAATTGCACGCTCATCTACATCCGCACTATGTGGGTGTAAAGTGTTCCGGGCTGAATTCTGTTCCACCACTAAATGGCAACACTTTATTGAAGCCGATACAACCACGTCAGCTTTGTTCCACCTTTCTGACTTGAAAGTGTTTTACACCAGCTTTGCATTGGGGTACATTTGCCTGCAAAAGATACGTGACAATTTGGAAACTCTCTCCTCCAATCTATATGAACACTAACAAATACTGTACATTTTGCTTTGTTTCTCTGGGCCAAATCCTGACCTGATTCACACTGATTTCCATGAAGTTGCATGGAATGAAAAGTCAGTGACCTATCTCATGCTCAATATATTTTCTCTTAATTTGATCCTAAATTGGCTTACTTATTAGATTTAAATGTCTATATGCTGATTTCCTTTAAAAAACACCCTGCTAGAGTTGTTTTATTTTGTTCTTGTTAATCTTGGTGCCATCTGTCTCCTTGGCAGGTTGCCCTAGTAGTTATTCTGCCTTTTAAGAAGTTGCCCCTGGGTTTGTCATATGGTTTAGGATGGCAGGGGCTTGCCTGGACGGTGATGTCCCTCAAGGCTTCAGCTTCTGTTTATCTCACCTTGTCTTCATTCTTGTGCCTGTCACACGCTGTATCCCTTTGAAAGCATGGCCCTGCCCGAGTCCCCAAGGAAATCCATGAATGGAGCATGCACACACACTACTGAGGTGGATATACTGTGGCCATATATGTTTTGCAGGAAACTGAGTAGGTATCTGCCACTTTTTAAATTGTTCCTAGCTAAGGCGAAGCTCATCTGTAGCCTGATTCCTCTCTCTATTAGAAGCAGCCCATTAGTTTCTTTTAAACTAGGCATATATTTGAAGTGGATTTCCTTGTAATCTGTCCCCAAACTGTTTCCCAAAGGGTTGTCCCATGAAAGGGCTGACTTAGCTAAGAGCCAAGGAGTGCAAAGAGGCAGGATTTTC
>NW_005842296.1:910810-944040 GCF_000455745.1 Alligator sinensis | reverse complement strand
TCTTTCCCCAGTGGTGTCAAGGGCAAAACGCCTCTTCCCTTCAAGAGGGAGGAGAACTCTTCCACTGTGAAAATTCCCACTCTGATGTCTTAGGGCTACATCTGTATCTGTTGGAAATGGGCAAAAGTCCACTGAGATCAAGGCTGTTCTGTACAGAAGGGCATTTCAGGCACACCTTTGACAACAGGCCCCTGCCATCAAAACAGGCTTTTGGTCCCTTCTACTGCTTGTGATTTCGAGGTATTTCACACATTTACAGCAGCAATGGAGTCATTCCAATAGCCCTGCTTTCTCACTGCAAGACTCTAGGCCGGTAGTTCCCAAGGGGTGCATCTACATGAGACGCTTTACTTGAGATTAGAACAAATGACTGTGCAATAAGCGTTACCGTGTACACGTGCAGATACTTACTGCACAGTAATTTGCTGCAATTGCAAGTCAATTTGCTGTCTGTAAATACAAGTAGCAAATTTACTTGGGAGTAATTACTGCACAGTCCGGCACGTGTAGACAGCCGACCGAGAGCAAATGTGCTCCTGGTCAGCCAGCCACCAGGGGGTGGGAGATTGCTCCCTGCCCCCGGGAGCTGCCTGCTGCCGGGGTGGGCTGCACCACCAGAGCCTGGGCGGAGACAATGTCCTGCTGCCCCAGCAGCAGGGAGATCCCAGCCTCCACTCTGCGATTGTGGACAGGGGCTGGGGGATTCTTATTTCCTAGTCCCAGCTTCACAACTGGATTATAAGAATCTCCCAGCTCTTGCCCCCTGATCATGCAGTGGGGGTTGAGAGCTGCCTGCTACGGGGCAGGGGGATGTTGTCCCTACCCAAGCTCCAATGGCAGAGCCTGCCCCAGCAGCAGGCAGTTGGGTGCTAGCCCCGTGCTGCCTGCCAACCCATGGGCTAATACCCAGGGGAGCCTAGAGCCCCCCCTGGCTTCTGCAGGGGGCTGGTGGAGGGCTGGCAGGGGTGGGAGCAGACTGCTGCCATGAGCAGCAAATCTGCTCCCACTTCCCCACATGTATAGATGCCTGCCCGGGGTGGATTTACTCTAGAGTAAATTACTCTAGAATAAACCCAGCCCAGAGCATTTGCATGTGTAGATGTGCCCAAGATGTATTATATAGACTGCTTATGGTTTGCCAGGCCCGGGTCAGTGGTCCATGGATCAGATGGGCCCACCCATATCTTCAGTTCAAAGTCTGATGGTAGCAGCATGTGGTATCCACGAGACATCTTGAGCTAATCAGTGGCCCCCAAAAGTTTGAAAACCACTGACATAAGATCCCACCTTTCATTCGCATCACACCCGCCTTTCACCTCTGTCTTTGACCTCATACAATCCAGTCTCATTGGTTTAGGCTGTTGCTTTACCACTTTCAGCTTTTGCTGCCCTTTTATTGGTGTCTCCTACAAACCTCTCCAAATGCTTTCTTTCTCACCACCACTTACGCACAAAATGAATTCCTCCCAAACTTCTGTAAAAGCCAGGCATATTGCAAAGAATCAGGCTGCGTCTACCATGTGATAGCAACATATAACACAAGGCCAGTTTCCTAGTGAAGTGAGATTAATGGGAACATTTTGGTACAGAGAGTAAAGCGGTAACATATAACACATGATTCTGCTATGGTTTAAGACTGCTGATTACATATCCCTATGCCGTCTAGCCAAATGTAGTCCAGGGTAGGAGCTCTAGACTCTACTCCAATACAAAAAATGGGCTGTGAAGTATTACCGCATGAGTTCTGAGATGATGAGGGTAATGACTATGATGACAGCGACTTGTATCATGGTAGCACCTAATAGGGATCAAGGCTAGATCTTGTGAAATTTTCAGTGAAACGCTTTTCCATCATAAAACTCCATTTCAATGAAACTGACATTTTTTATATGAAAACCAACTTCCCTGAAACAGTTTGGAAACATGTTGTTAAAAAAAAGTGAACTGTTTTCCTTCACAATTGATCTACTTCTATCCTTTTATGTTTTATTATTATATGTCTATGTAGTTATGTATATGTTGTTTTTTATTATTATAGTACATGTTTTATTATTGGTTATTGTTTTTGTTATTTATGCATTGTTCGTGATGTGCAACTTGCAGGGGATTGTGTAACATAGTATAATAGGTGAAATATTCTGTTACTTTATTTTATGTTACTGTATTAAACCAAAATAAGGACAGCTTTTGCTCAGTACAGATTGAAATTTCATATCCTATTTGCTAGATCAAAGTGTTCCTTTTTGTGTTGCAATGAAACAGTTTGACACTGATCCAACAAGCTGAAATTTCCTGCTAAATGGAAATTTTGGGACATCTAATCTAATATCTCTCATTTTGCAAGAATCTGGCTACATAGGCAATCATGCACACAAATACACCCACCTTCTAGTGCCCTGTATTGTATAGGAATGTAATCATTCCAGGAAAAAAACATTTAGTGGGGGTTGGGAGGCAGGTTGCTTTGGAATCACTCATTTATTTTCCATGCAGAATGCTGTTTTTCCCCCTTTTTTTGTTCTTTTCATAAACTAGGATTTGCCTTTTTTCAGGGAGGGGAGGGAGTTGGGGGTTTTTTTTGGAAAATCACAATGGTAAATTGTGCCTTCTCATCACTGAGTTCCTTTTGCCTCCAGTCTCTCAGCTATAAATAGGAGCTCCTTTGTTCTGTCCCCTTTGGATCATAGCTACAAACATGAACTGTGGAAGACGCTCTCAAGTCTTTCCATGTTCTTGGGTTGTTCTCCTGCGAGGAGGCAGTCGCACAAACAAACAGGCTGCTTTGTTTGTATTTTCTCTGAAGTCACAATTTCTTCCACTAAATGTTTATGCATTCCAAAGTCAAGTAACTTGACTTGCATCTTGGGAACCCAAGAACGATGATTTAGGCTACTTTCACATGAGTTTTTGGAGGCATATTTAATAAGCTGAGTTAACAATGTGATTAGCATGTTTCTTGCCTAGGCTAAAGTTCTGCTTTAATCAAGACACAGCTGGGGTATATGCTGGTACTAATAGAGACTATTTTTAAATAGTGTTGCTGAAAGGATCCAGACTTGGCAATCTTTCAAAATAAGAGCCTGATCCAAAGTCATTTAAGTTAATGGGAGTCCGTTGATTTTGGAGGATGTGGGGTCAGGGTATCTCATGCAGACGTAGACTAGATAAGGCACTGCAAGCTCACTACTCGGTGTCCCAGGAGCGTCCTCAAGCCTGGCCTGGAGAGACCACTTCTAGGAATGTAATTGGAGTGTCTTGTTCTTGGCTCCGTCTGTCCCCAGGCTCTTTCTCTAAAACCCTAAACAAAAGAGTCTAATTATAGCGCTGGTTCCTGCTTGTGCACAAACACTCTCTAGGGACTGAATGATATCACCGAGCAGCCAGTGATGATGACTGCGATGTTTGGTCACTACTAGCTTGGGCTAGGATTGATCCAAAGACCTAGTGAGATGCAATTCATTCCTGGCACATGCTTTCAGGCGTCTCATTTACTGCATGTGGGAAGCTTTCTTCCTCCTCCTTTATTTCTCATTCACTTCATCTTGATCTCCCCCTGATTCTTCTGAATACAAAGAAGTGAATTCTCTAAACCCAGGTGCATTGCTATCAGTGTATTTTTTTAAAGGCTTGGCACCGTTTATGAAGTTTCCCTTTGTACACTTTCCTGTTCCTGTTCTTCAGTCATTCAGGTATCATCACTCAATAGCCATACTGTGCTGATAATGCTTCTCACATGGAAAGAATTGTATTTTATTGATGGCAAATGTTGTAATGCACTTTCATGTCACAATGAAAACCTGAAAAAGAGACTTTTTATTATTACGTGTGCTACATGAAACCTCCGCACTACACTAGATTGCACATTGAGTATATTTGAGTATCCTGTAGGGAGCAGTGCTGCATTGGGAGTAGGGAAGAGACAAGATAACCCACCAGGTCTTTTTCACCTCCAATTTTCATAAACAGCTATTATAATATACATATTATGTATACTGTTTTATATATTGGGCCAGATCCTACTCTACCCGTCAGGCATCTAAGTGGAATTAGACCGTGTGTACACGAAACAAGAGGCGTGTGTGCCCAACAATTTAAAGCGGGCTAAGTGCTTTTGCACCGCTTTAATGCTGTTGGTGTTTGCATTAATTCCAGACGCTGTAGGAAATTCAGTGGCATAATGTGCCTTAAATGACTTGGGGCGCAGAAAACTAAAACTCCTTTGAGGAGTTTTAGTTTGCTGCCCCTACAGCCACAGAGTGAAGCCCCGGGCTTGGTGCAGCTCTGCAGAAAGCTTATGCAGGCAGCCTGGCAGCAGCCTGGGAAGACAGGCTCCAAGACCTAAGAACAGTGTCGAGCCTGATCTTCCCCCCAACCCCCAAGCCTGCCTGCCTGCCTGAGCTGCCTGGGGGCCCAGTGCTTCCCTCTATGGCTGCGGTGCCCCCCGGGACCACCCGAGCCAGGTGCCTGCAGGCAGGTGCCACCTGGGGAGGGGCCACTGCTGCCGCAAAGGAAAGCACCAGCCCCCACCCCCTCCTGCAACCCAGGGACCACTCCACCCGCCAGCAACTCGCCCTCCCCTCCCCACTGCCAGAGAGGCAGGGAAGTCAGCAGGATGTGTGCACAACATGGGGGTTTAATCAGCCCTAAACTGAACCCACTGCTTCAATTAAGGGCCTCTGTTTCATCTACACACAGCCTTGGGTGCCTACATGTGATTCTATTCCACCTTTCAAGTCCCAGAAAATCCATATTTCATCTACTTTTGTAACACACTGTCATATGGCTCTGAAGACTCAGTCACAAAAAAACCCAAAACAGCCAGGAGGAGGATCCTCCACCTTTTGTATCAATAGTTTTTCAGGGACTTAAAAACTGTAAGACCTGTTTGGGGCACAGGGCTGGGACCTGCCCCTGACTGCAACAATTCCCAGCCAGCCCCGAGCTGTGCGAGGAAGTCTGCATATGCAGCCCAGAGTTGGCTGGGGACTGCTCAAAACAGGGCAATCCCCAGTCACCTCGAGGCTCCATGTGCTTCCTCGTGCAGCCTGGGGCTGGCTGGGAACTGTCCCCATGCAGGGAGCTCCCAGTCTCTGCTCGGAAATCACAATAGCGACCTCCCAGCCCAAGTCCAATGACCACAGACCTTGGGCTGAGACATAAGGGTCTCCCGGCCCCGTGCTCCTTGATCATGGTAGGACAGCAGGGGCTGGGAGATAAGAAACTCTCAACCCCTGCTTTGCCATCGTGATCTGGGAGCAAGGGGTTTGGAGATCTCTGCTGCCAGGGCAGAGGGGCATAGTCCCTGCCTGGGATCCTCTGGTGGAGCCGGCCCCAGCAGCGGGGAGCTTCTGGGGTGGGGGTAAGGAGCTATCTCCCACCCCCTGGGGGACAGCTGACCAGGAGCAGATTTGATTCCCGGCCAGCCATCTACACGAGCAACACAGCACCATTACTAATGCCAAGCAAGTAAATGCATTTTCAGGTAGCAATTTACTTGGGATTAGGGAGCTTTACTATGAAGTAAGCATGAGCACATGTAGATGCACATGCTTACTTCACAGTAATTCGCTGTTAAGCGTCTCATGTAGACATGCCCACTGGGTATAAATACACTTCTGATCAACAGTGAAAAATGCACTGAGAGTATTTGTTGAGTCTTAGCACAATTCAGCTGGTGGGTCAGTGTATGTATGCTGTTGTCCATGTACATGCTGTATGCCAGGGGTTTTCAAACTTTTGGGGTCAGTGCACCCCCAGCGGCTGGACACTGAGAGGGGAGGGGGGCATGGCACACAGCCAGATGTGAAGCGGGGTTGGGGGATGGCACGCAGCTGAATGCAGAGTGGCAGCAGCCACCATGTGCAATCTTCCCTCGCCGGGTGGGCAGCACCTGCACGGGATGGTGTGTGGTGGCACTGCACCCCAGCCACCTGCACGCACCCCCTCCTCAAGTATCCCTGGGAGTATGCGTCCCCCCAGTTGATACCGCTCCCCATCCAAGTTGATGGGGAACATCCAAGTTCTGGCAGCAAAACTTTCATTGTGCATCTAGCAGCAGTGCTGAGCAGCCTCTGTCAGGAATCAGGGCAGCAGCATGCTAGGCACCGTGTGCCAGAGATAAGCCTGGCCCAGCCTCCAGCCCATTTTGGAAGCAGACCAGAAGAGAAGGAGATTTGCTTTAGGGCTGTCACCTCACTTCAAACATCTCAGCCAGCCATGCCTCACATCACTGCTGAGGACAGACTATCGGCATCTTTTTATGCAATGTGCATGCCCCCCGTCTTTAGCTGGTGGAAGCAGCGTGTGTGACATGGCCTCCTAATGTAGGAAGGAGCCAGCTGCCTGGTATGGGATCACTTTAAGAAGTAAAGCTGTAGTTTGTCATTACACCAAATCCAAAGTGATTCCTTGGTTGGTTGATTGATCTCTTAGCTTCCTGCTGCTCTTGGAAATATGCAATATGGACACGGGACTTGGTTTCAGGTGCCACCTGTTTCCATTCTTCATTGTCAGCCCAAGCAGTATTCATAATATAAAATCTCATATTACTAATTGGCTACAATTTATCACTCCTTCCATTTAGATTTGAGCTCTTCAGTCATTTCAGCCTTGATGCATCACTTCTCTTGTTTGCTTCCCCTTTTATACTTCCCTCAGCTTTTACGATTAGCGCTGCTTGTGAGCTGTCACATTTCAACCTGGGTTTTGATACATCTCCTGTCATTTCCTTTTCCCGTTTCACTGCCTCTTTTTTGTGGCCACCTTCTTCCTTTCACGGCTTTCTCTCCTAGTTTAGCATCGTTCCCATCGTTACGTTGTGGGCTGAGTATTTCTACCTTTCTGGCCAGTCTGTAACTGCACATTCTTTACTGACTTCCTGGTGGCTCTGAGCATGAGCCACTGGGATCTCTCGGACTTTCCCCTAACACTCAAACTGAACTCAGACCAAGACCCTTCTTCAAAATTAAATAAACTTTATTTTTGTAATTGTTTCTGCTCACCTTTAAAGTTCATAGTTCTAGGCAGGGCTGATCACTAAGATGCTAAAATACAACAGTCCCGGTTGTTTGAATCTTGCACTGGTTTCACACCTATTGCACTGGCTTTGGTGGAATCACTATTGCTTTACCTTGGTGTAACAGAAAGGAAAATGGGAAGCTCTCTGTTTTTAGGTTGCTTAAAAGCAGGAATTACCAAATATCTTCCAAGAAAACCTGCTTTTTTTAATGTATGAAATATCCTACCTTTTTTTTTGTTGCAAAACCAGGGTGTTCAGCTAAACATTGGGAAAGTACCCAAAGTTGTGGTTGCTTGCTCATAATGAATCTTGGAGCTTATGAAGTTCAGCTCTCTGTGCTACGTAGTCATCATTTGGATAATTGGTTAAATTTAATAATGTGCATGCTCCCATTGTTTTTAATATATGTTCCATGACAAAAAGGGAATAGTCACCTGGCTTTAACATAGAAAAGATTGCTCCTGCCCTCCTCTTTCATTCGATCACTTGAAGAAGGTTTTAATTGCCAAGAAGAGGAAAAGTCTGACTTAAAACAGAGTCATAAATGTTCCAAGGTAGATATGCATAGTGTCAACAGCAGAGATACAAGGCAGACAGAATCCATCACCACCCACTGGCCCCTGCTTTAAGGCTTTTGCTCTCCTGCATCCCACAATAAAATGTATATACTTCTTCTTCACTTCAGAATAACCACCAGGATCATCATGTACCATATTATTATCATCCGTTGGCTCTGTTTGCAAGGTCTTACACTCAGCGTCTTAGTGATGTAGCGCTGTTATAGCCACGATGGTCCAGAGAATATGTGGGAAGCAGTGTTTGCTTGGTATTGTCTTTTATCGGACCAACATATAATCAATGTTACTGCAAAAAAAAGCTTGCTTCATTTAATTTAATGGTGTTTCTCATGTTCCTTTCTTTGGAGGCTTGTCTGCCAACTAACAGCACAATAATATTTTGATGGGGCATCTGATTGATTCCTCGACATCAGGGAATGTTCCTGGTCTGGAGGAAAAATGGAAATCCAAAATAGGAGGAAATGGCAGCTATATAGAGCCTTTGCCACCTGGGAAGGGAGGTAAGAGCAAAAAGGACCCCCAGCATCGGATGAGATGGGGACCCCAGTATGGGGTGCAGGTGGGAAATGGGGAGTCTGTAAATGGAGCACAGGTAAAGAACAGAAGGTGAACGTGGAACATGGAAAGAAAGGGGAGGTTAGGTTCCTAGCATGGGGGAAGAAGGACTGAAGGTGGAAAAGAGAAGAGTAGATCAAAATGGAGAATGGTGGCACACTGAGCCCCTAGTCTGCCAGGGAGAATAGGGGTCCTAGCATGGCACACAGAGGATCTGGTGTGGGGGAGGAAGGGCAGTGTTGCAGTCAACTGAAAAGCAGGGGAAGCTGCTGCTGGTGACCAGGGTGCTTGTCAGGAGAGTGGAAGGATGCCAAGAACTTGGCCCATGCCGTGCTCCTGTATCCTGGGGGTGTCCAATGTCCCTGATCAAGGCAGGGGACTGGACAAATGTGTGAGGACCCTGCTTCTTGAGAAACGTCTGCTAGTCCTTGTTGTGTATTGCCTTTTCCATTACTCCGGGTAGGTTGTTGCAAAAGCCTTTGGAGAGTAATACCTATATATTGCCTGGTTTATCAGTAAATTGCTTATTGTGGATGGGAAAAGATCACAACCTTTTCTCTGGAAAGGCCCTGTGGGATCAACTGACATGCCTGGCTGCTCACAGATTCATAGATGCTAGGGTCAGAAGGGACCTCAATAGATCATCAAGTCCGATCCCCTGCATAGGCAGGAAAGAGCGCTGGGGTCAGATGACCTCAGCCAAATGCCTATCCAGCCTTCTCTTAAAGACCCCCAAAGTAGGGGCGAGCACCACCTCCCTTTGCAAATTTTGGCCACCCTTACCATATTTGTAATATGTAGCATTGTTCTACCTTGTTTTAGCATACTGTGGGCCTTCACCCTGAACTCGCTCCATCCCAGGGGTGATTAGTGGAACTAAACTTGTTCTTTTCTTTTGCAAGAACTCCATGCTTGCAACGTCCTTCCATGACACCCACAGGAAAACCAGCCTGCCCTTAAAACCAAGACCGGATCTAGAGCAAACCTGACTAATGTTTTAGCCTTTGCTCCAAGTCTCCCTTGCAGCTTCTTTTTCTCTAGAAGGGGATTTATTTTAGTGGTTAGAGCAGGAAACTGGGGGTCAGAGGACTTCTAAAGCATCTTCCAACTTTTGAAACTATTTATAACATATGGTGGGGTAGCACATTTACCTTTTCTGGGCCTCTTTTTTCTTCACTACGTGAAGAATAATATTGGCCTAACCCAACACAGGGGGTGGGTTTGGCTAATGTGGGAATTTATTGGGTAGTATCTGAAAAGCTTATCATGCTGTCAAGTTAAGAGATGCTATCATGAAGTATTATTCCATGACAGCTTCTGCTCCTTAAGAGGTTCCTTTCATTTCAGGCCCAGTTTTTCTAACATGTAGTTGCCTTTTACCCAAAACGCAGGGTTGTTTACAACCCTGATTTTGCTTCAGGTCTCTCCCTCTTTGATGGACTTGCAGGGGGCTAACCTAATAACTCAGGGAGTCATGGCTAGTGCAACGGCTTTCAGAGAAAGAAACAATACATGGTTCATTCAGTACTTCCAAGGACTCTGGGGGTCCATAGCAAGACCTCCGCAGCCTAAGCTCCCTGAGAAGCACAGGGTAGAATTACCACATGCTCCGACAACCAGTTTTTTAACTGGAAACACACATATGCACACACAGGCTGCGCAGATAAGTCATCATTTGGAAGCTAACTGAAGGACAGCTTTTATTATTGTTAGCCATTTGAAAATTATTAGACTTCTGCATGATTTAAAGTAAGAAAGACATTGTGTGCTTTAGGTCCTGGGATGAGGTTGCTCTCTAGACATGGTTAAGCCAAATCTACCCCCTTCTGCCATTCGCATAACTCAGTAAGGACTGCCTAGTGCAATCTTCAGTACCAGTGCAAATCGCAGCAATAAGATGCATTCAAGAGAGCCAGGGGAACCAAAATTCAGAGGGGAAATCTAAGAGGCTCCCTGTCACCTCACCTTAGGCCCAGAATTTAGGTTCTGCCAAATAAGGAACAGATAGAAATGTTTCAATGGATTAAAATAGTGGTTGGTTTTTTTTCTGGTTAAACACTTTTCTGTTTTGAACTCAAATGCAACAGCATTGTTTTTTCCCTGTGCACCTACATGTAGCTACATTTTGTGTCCTTTAAGTGCCATTCTTACCTCAAGCCCTGTCTCAGCATCAACTCGGACCAAGAAAAAGTCCTTTAGGAGACAATTTGAACCCAAACCAATAGAGACCAGGTCAGATCCACTGCCCCAGGCGGGGGAAGTGTAGGCAAAGAACGCAAAAGCAAGAGGCAGCCCAGACTCATACGGTCCAGTCCTCTCTTCCCCATTTTATTAAACAGCTTTCTCTGGAACTACTGGCATAGTTGGTGTGATAATAGGGGCTCAAAAGCCAGGAGCGTGCAGCTAGCACTCAGCAACGCATCTCCTCTGCATAAGATATAAACAGCGTCCTGTCCCAGCCCTCGCACTGCTTAACCCCAGTCAGCACCAGCAAGTGGTTTACAATGAGCCCAGATAAGACTGGAGGTATTCTGGTACCTATATCATCCCCCAGTAATGCAGGCATCTGCCTCCAGTTGTTAAGTTGAATCAAGCCTTAAGATCCCTTGGGACTCTTCATTATTACCAGGTGTCTGGATAGCAAAAATGTCCAAAATGTCCCTGTGCATCTGCAGCTGACAGAAGATTTTGCTTTTCCACACCCCGGTTCATACAGTGAGAGAGACCTGGCCATTGTGCTCCATGATCTCCACCATCTGGACTTGATTATTAGCACCTGAGGCCTGAAAAGTGTGGGAATACCCCACTTTCTACCCAGTACAGCAGCCAGTCTGACCACCTCACCCTGATGCTCCATACCATGTCCAGTCTACTCACTGAATATAAAGCCCTTATTTATATTCAAATGCTTCAGAAGACCAGACTCAGACACCAGTAAAATCAGTTTTGCCCCTATGGGCATCTCCCACAACAGCTATATTACACTGGAACAATAGATACACCAACTACTAGGATACACCTGGTGAGTCTCCATCTTAGGGAGTCTTTAGATGAAGACATGGGGCCAGAATTTGTTTCCCCTTTTGTAACAGGCTCTCATTCTACCCTTATGACTGAGTCACAAAAAGAGAAAGAGGAGAAGGAGGAGGAGGATGACAACCCACCCAGCTTTTGCATTAGCTGTTATTCAAGCAGGATGGAATACAATTGTATTTATAGGCCATTTATATTCCTAAAAGGTGGGATAGAGTCTAGTCCTGGATATCCTTCTGGAAGACTTCATTCACTCACAGGCAGGAGGATGGGTCTAGTTTACGTGCTACAGTAATACAAACTAATAAGAATAATAGGCCCTCCTGGCCTTAAAACCTATAGATCTATTGACAAAACCTTTTGGATAGATGAACCTGGAGAATAAAACTCCCTTCTGCAAGGAAGAATGGTCTCTCTGTATTCAGAGCTAATAGTAAAGCTCATTTTTTCAGCCTCACTCTCCTACAATAGGTTTTTTACACCCACGAGCAGCCCAGACGTACGAGACACCCGTTCACTCTCACACACAAATGTGAACAAAGACTGAAAAAGACCCAAATAACCAATTTCAAGCTATTTCTCCAACAGGCTGGAAAGGGGAAACGTGTGATAGAGGTTGTTGTTATTTCTCTCCTTAAATACTTGAGTGGCACTTAGATAACACAGTAATGAACACCAAAAAGCACTTTAATATAAAAAGGTTTGAATTTATGGATCTGGCTGAATTGGTGCATGATCTGAGCGGATCCAAAAGTGTCTTTCATTTTCTTTGTGTATCTATGGTCAGTTTGGCCCCCAGTGTATATACGAGGGGGTAACAGACCCCAAGAGGCCATTAGAGTAGCCATAGTTTCCTACAGGTTATGATCATACTCTTGATCACGTTCCTCATAACACCAGCACCTGGGGGTGTTGGGGGTGTAATCTGCAGACTCTCAACACAACTCGTGGATTTGCTCAAACTGAGAAAAGCCTCAAGTGAGTGCTCAAGTAATCACTCTGAGTCCTTTTTGCAGAGGCAGAAAGTAGTTGGGCTGGAGGATTATGAAGTTCTGGCCCATTGGTTTTATCTTGATGAAAAAATCAGGACTTCTTTTCTACACTTGAGTTGCTTTTTCCTTGGTTAAGGAAAACCACTGGATTTGGTTCAATCATTCATTTCTATGAAAGAGTTTGCTGAACCAAGGTGTCACTATGTGCATCCTGAGAAGTAACTTTTTTTTAAAATGCCAATATGAAACCAAACAAGTCAAACTTGACTGGATTAATATTGAACCTATATCAGAAGTGCCTTTAGCAACAATTAAGCCACCTTTCCTTTTCAGCTAGAACCAGCGTTGATCTCTTTTACCCAGGTGATATACATAAAGAAAACATTGTTCTATGCTTACTGGGAATATGCTGGCCTCTTTCTGAAACACAACTTCTTCAGCTTTCCCTTGACATTACCAAATGATCACACATTTTACTAATAAATACTGATTCCTTAAAAGAGCTGCCAAGTGTAACGAACCAAAACTAAAGCTGTTGTGTAAACTTAAGGGCATTATTAAATAGGAATCACAGTCCACGAGCTGGATCAGATTCTGGCTTTGGCAGAGTCATAATTTGTTCACATTTCTTTCCCTGTACATTTTTTACTCCATCTGTAATTACGCTCCAAAAGTCTTTCCTTGATTTACTTGAAGTGCAAAACCCTCCCCAAACCTCTATCTAATGACATATCTAGCTTCCAAGCAATTGCTCATCACTGAACTATTTGGCTCCCAAAAAACAACCACTCCAAGAAAAGTCTTATCAAGTGATCTCCTATGCAAGGTTCTCTAATGGAGGTGGCCAGAATTTTTATTCCTTCCCCCATTCTTTGTGTGCGTGCGCGTGTGTGTGTGAGCGCGCGTGTGCACACACACACGTGTATGCACGTGTTTGTGAACTTTCCTCTTCCTCTTTTCATTTTATTTGTCTTCTTTGCAGCTATTGCCGTAACACCATGCTAAAGAAACACAGCTTGTGTTTCGTAATTAAAGTGAGAGAGGCAGTTAGCCATATTCATGTGAAGGTAGGCAGAAGGCAGGGCAGAGAGGCACCTTATAGACTAAATCAGAGATACAAGTGAGCCTGCACTCCCATATCAGATGCAACTCTGATGATCATTTCCTACAAAAGGGTTTGTTGAAATAAGATATCCCTATGTGCATCCTGGTACCTTTTTAAAAATGTCTGATACATTTGATAAAGTGAGCTCCGGCTCATGAAAGCATATGCATCTCTGATTTAGTCAGTCTATAAAGTGCATTGCTACCATGCTTTCATTCACAAGGTAGTGAGGTCCATGGTCATTCTCACCTTCTCCAGAAGAAACAGCTATTGTTGCTGAGTTATTGCTATAGTCCCTTTCTTTGTTTGACTTGGAGACTGCCATTTTCAAAGGATGAAGCAACTGAAGGGTGTCCTGCTCATTAATGAAAAACACACTCAAGTAGAAATCAAAACTACTCCCACTATGCTATTTCCAAGCTGTGCACTCCACACCCCGTGGTAACGCATGCCAGGGCTAATTTCTGAACCAGCATAAGTTGAATTCCACTGCATGTGAGTGTAACTTCCACGACAAGACAAACCGCTATAAACTGGCACATTAGCACAGTTGGGAATAGATTTTATTTATCTGCAGAGTGCATCACCTATCACCCTTCTCTACCTAATGTCCTTTATGTATGTCAAAAGCCACTCTTGCAGAGAAGGAAATGAATTAAAAAACAAGATTTTTTTAAGGTAACGAGTGATTTGGGATAATTGTATCACGAGGTACCTCAAAGAGGTCTGAATTCACCCACCTTTTCCAGGACCATTTTTGACAGCTTGGCTAGGGAGCTCTTCTTACTACATTATTTCATGCCATGGGCATTGACATATTGATGCCAAGGTCCCAAAGACCTTCTTCAAAATGCTAGCAGTATTACATTGGGTCAGTAATGAGATATGGCAGACTGCACTCTGGTCACGATGGACTTGGGACATGTTGTAAGATGCAAAGTGGACCTTAACCCCTGTGCTTGATGTATTGCCTTAGCATAGTGAAAGCAGGACTGCCTACTCACTTCTCATGAGACTTCACGTTTTTCTATGTTTTATAAATGAAGTACTTGAAAAATGCATCAGCTGAAATGTATTCTCAGACCTAAGTCCTCCCCTGCCATGAAAAGTTAAAGTTGCTAAGGGAATACAATGGCTTTAGACTTGCAGTGAGCTCTGGAGGACATGCCAGCTAGGGTAGGAAGAAGGGTTTGGAGGCAAGGGAGTACCTCCTGCCTTGCAGAAATACTGGGAACCAAAGGAAAACTCTCCGCGGGGCTGGAGAACGCCTCTGCTATTGGGTGCTTGCTGTGGCTTGATGCTCTGCTGATAAAGGTGCTAGATGCTATGAAAGGGCTAGGGTCAGTCTTAAAGCTAGCAGGAATCTCCATTGGTGTGAACTTCCCCAGAGGAAAGAAGCCAGCTGTTGTACCATGGTCTGGATCTCAGCTTTCCAAAGTTCAAAGACAATTGCATTAGTGGCTTACTGGTCCAAAATGGCTCTAGACACCCTGAACACCATTGCTCACAGAGGGAAAGCCCAAACAGAATTTTTTGCATGGTAAAGGACTGAAATATTGAGCATCTAACCATATACGGATGCGTTGTAGGGCTGGATTTAGCTGCTTGCTCAGCTGAATATGCTTTGTAGGGAACCTAGTGAAAGGGCTGGGCCTACAAAGGCCCTACCAGCCTCAGCTCATATCCGTCCACCTCACCGAGATCAACGTCTTTGTCTCCCTCCAGTGGTTGGGGCTTTAAAGGACTGGATCAGCAAACCACTGTCTCTGAGCTAACATCCGTGGCCAAGGTCTGGAATGGGCTCCCAAGGGAGGTGGTGCTCTCCCCTACCCTGGGGGTCTTCAAGAGGAGGTTAGATGAGTATCTAGCTGGGGTCATCTAGACCCAGCCCTCTTTCCTGCTTATGCAGGGGGTCGGACTCGATGATCTATTGAGGTCCCTTCCGACCCTAACATCTATGAATCTATGAATCCGTTCACTCAGGTGATAGAGGGTTGTCATTTTTCTACCCAGAGGTCCACTGAGGACCTTAATTATAGGCATAGTACTACAAGCAGCTGTTGCTGAAATCCTTTTTTTCTGGGCTATGGACCATTCTGCCTCTTCTCATGGAAGTCTGTACGGCTCCATCCCCAGCCACACGATACTGATACGGGGAACATAAACATACCCTACTTAACTGTGCCAACTTGAGCCATGCACTTAAGTATTTAAAACTGGAAAAAATGATAAACAGGTAACGTGGCAGCTTGTCAACCTATTTTACATTGATATTTTCTGTCACAGGATAAGTCAGTGAGCTGCTTCTGGGCAAGAGCCCATGGTAAACAAAGTGCCAGGCTTAACTTGGATATCCTGTAAAAATATCTTTCATAAATAAATATAGTGCACAAAAAATGTAAATGTGTCCTGTTAAACTAATCGAATGAAATGAGTTAATAATTGAAAACTGATGCAAATGACGGATTTTTTTTAATGTTCTTTTAAAGATGTTGGCCTAATGCTACAGAGCATTTTATAGCCATGCAAAAATGTCCCCACAGGTCGTCTCAATAAGCGGATGCACAAGTTCTGCACGCGTACGTTTGCATGTGCAATTGCATATTTCCAGGTTTAAAACCCTGATGCAATCTTTCCATCCTTTCACAAACTCTGTTCACTTCCTAGAACCATTTTCTGTGTCTGTCACCAAACGGAAAAGAAGAAACGTGACATTGATGCATGGTAGCACGTGTCGGAGTCTTTTCCCAGATCTCTGTCAACTCGCAGAAACACAAGAGCTGATGTAACCCTGTCCAAGAAGGTAGGGCTTCCTATCTGTGAAACAATAATACCCTGCTCATCTCACCAAGCTTCTGAAAGCACATTACAAGCCTGAATGATTTTGCTATCATTTCCCACCCCGCCGTCTGGTAGGTATTGCCATACAGCTGAGGGACAGCCAGGTTAAATGACTGTCAAGGCTCCACATAAAGTCCACGTCACAGATGGGAACTAACTGGATCTTTCTCAACTTCCATGCCTGTGCCTGAACAGAAAGACCATTCTGGCTCCCTCTGTTTAGTTAGAAATATTCTCCTCCAGCTTAAGAAAAGCAGGTAATGATAATATATTAGGAAAGGAAAGCGGTGGGGGGAAAAAAAGTAAAAGGGATGGAACAAAGGTGCTATTTTAAATGAGTGGCTCCAGTTCAGAGTTTTACTATTTTCTATGGCAAGAAGTAAGTCAAGTCAAGTCCTTGTTGACTGGTACTTTCTACAGCTCCACAAAAGCCAAGGGGCTGTGGATTTTTAAGACTTTTTAAATGATAGGGGAAAATTCAAGCCACATGCGACTTGAAAGTCCTGAAAGGCGCGGAGGCCAGTGTAACACATGCAGCGACCAGTCTGAGCAAGGGTGGAAGCAGAAGTACAAACTAGATTTTCAGCCCTGATTCTGTGATTTCCCTGCCAAACAGGGGTTTGCAAAGCAAAGACCTCTGGAGATTTCTCATACTTTTTGGCTTATTCTCCTGGTGTTCATCTTAACAGGAATCAGCTGTTCCCCTTCTCACTTATACAGTATGTTGCAGCATAGACTTGAGCATCTGGTCTGGCTATTATTAAAAAAAAAAAAAACACAGAACGAGAACATCTTGCTCTGTTAGGAGAACACCACCACTGGCAAGAAAAGGACAAAGAGCATTTGCATTCACGATTCCAGGGATCTGCCTGAATTATTCTCTCTGTCTCTCTCCCGGTTTCCCCCCTCACTGCTTTCTTTTCCTATTTCCTGATATTGCCTTCATTTGCCTTTATGTTCCTCATTTCCTAGAACCAGCCTGAGGGTTGTTCTTTCTTGGGAGAAGCTGCACAAGAGAGTTTATCTCATGGCAGTCGGATGCGATAGGATGGTATCAAGCTACCAGGGAACAAGAGGCTTGCTTTATCGCAACTGTGGAAATGCATAAGTAAACAGAAGTGGGGAGGAGGGTGGGTGGGCTGCATCACCACTGAGGTCCCAGCTTTCTTCAGAAATTTCCCCCAAGGCTAGAATCTGAAAGGATAAAAAAGGAAGGGAAAGACTTTCAAAGGTGTCAATGAGCCCAGCATCTCATGGCCATTGACTTCAGCTGCACCTCCCCTAGAGAAGCGGGAGCCTACTGCAACCAATTATTAAAATGATGTGTAAAAAATGATGAGATAGTAAAGTGCTAGACCGGGGGTCACCAACCTACAGTGTGAAGGCCACATCTGGCCTGCAAAGTCAGGTTAGCAACAATTCAGCAGCTGGTTGCACATACATTGGAAGTCAGCGGTCCTTCAGCGTCTGGAGGAATCGGCAGTGGCAGCCGTGGGGAAGGCAGCAGCGCCCGGGTCAGAAAAAACAGTCCACCTCTGCAGCAAGCCATGCTAATTTGGCCTGCTCCTCCTAAAAAGGTGCAGACCCCTGTGCTAGACAATAACCAGAGAGACTTCAGTTGAGCTACTGCTTATTTACAGTGGTATAAATTAAGATCCTAATCCAGGCCACTTAACCCTAGAAACATCAACATCTTGCTACATAATATCAGTATTGCCCCTTGCTGTAGGGTTGTTTTGCCAAGTGTTGGGTCAGCCACCAGCTTTGACAAAGTATTTTGCTTATCCTATTTTTCTGTTGCAGGAGAGGCTGCGCATGAAGCTTAATAATTGCAGACCAAATTGAATCCAGCTCACAGCTACACCCATGTAAATCTGTCAATGCGGCTGAAGTGGGCCTTAGTTCTCCATTGTTTTGACCAGCTCAGCAATTTGGGAGCCGGGGCAGTTTTTCTAAACATGTGGTTTAGAACGACTCTGCTTAACGAGACTGTCCAATGGCTCAGACCCAAACCTCAGATATGTCGAGAAAGGTAAATTGTAAAGATATAAGATGTCCAAGTTGCTGTCTATAAACACTGAGGAGCCCTGCAAAGTGGAGAAGTACTATCTTGATCTTACATTTGGGGAAGCAGAGGCACAGAGGTAGTAGAGAGCAGTCCAAGGCTAGCTAGTAAATCATGGGCAAAGCTGTAACTTCCCATGTCCAGACCTAGCCTTCTTTTCTCTCAATGTTACAAATTCCCCAAGATATAATTAAAAGGATATTGTTTCCATTTTGAAAAAGATCAGTATTCCCTTTTCTGGCTAGTGCCCTGATTGCAATAGCCTGGGATAGTATGTGACAACCAGCAAATGCTTTGAGTCTGTCAGGATTCACGGGATGAAGTACAGCAATTAAACAGCATGAGCAGGGGAAGGAAAATGCATGGTTAAATTGTACAGGGGGTCGCTAGTAACACTGGCTTTGTCCAGACTACAAAAATGGGGGTGCTCAACTCGGGGTGATTGAGTCAGTTAACTTGACTTAAAGCAGCAGTAAAGACCAGGCCACTCAGGTTTTTAATTCTAGGAAGCAGCTTTAATTCAAGCCTGTAAAGATCCTGGGGTTGAACGGGAGTGGCTAACCTGAAGTAACAACCAAGTTACCTTCTTTTTTCATGGTTGTTTTATCCAGATTAGCCAACTCCAATGCACGTAGCAAAGCCCTGCCCTGTCCTGTCTTGCACAAACAAACTCATAGACTCAGCTGGTCTGGCGGTAAATGACTTAAGGCCTACATTTCAGATAACTACTGTTCTTTGGTGCCGGTTTTTGAATGCACAAATTGAAACGCTGATTCTCAGCAAGAACTCAGCCCCTTCCCCGCTCAGAATCCCTTTCAGGTGTTTCAAGCGAGACACTGAACTTTTGAGGCATCTAAAATCCCCAGTTACTTTCAAGAATGCAGCCTGGATTCCCACTGCTTTAATGGAGCGAACGACTCCCTGTTTATACAAGTGCTGAACGGATTGTAAGGCACCCAAATATGCCAGTACTTGGGGGGTCATAATCCATTGCCCAGACCAGAGGTTGGCAACCTATGGGTCAGATCCGGCCTGCGGAGCCATTTTATCCAGTCTGCAGAGCTGGGGGCTTCTCTAGCATTTTGGCAACGGGCACCTTTACCCACGTGGCTGGTGAGCGCAGTGACTGACTCCAGCTCCGGGGCAGCACGGGCCAGGTTGGAAGCAGCCCACGCTCAGCTCCATTAAAGCAACCCCTTGATGGAAAACATTGCCAACCCCTGATCGAGAGAGATGGGGGTGTTATGGGCAACCCTACCTAAGTCCTTCCCAGCCACTCCTATCACAGGAGTGATAGAAATACCCAGATGGAGAAAGAGTTATAGTGAGAGTGTGCCAGACAAAGACCTTTTGCATTCTATATATTTCTTTGACATAACTTTTTACCGTCAGATCGCATCATGCTACGGGCTGAACAGAGCTAATAAACCAGTTCCTTCACAATGCTTCATCTGCTGGCCATTGCCTCCTTCTGCGAGCCACGATTTGTTTGCTAACAGATCGCATGTATTTAATGAGCGGGTTTGCTCTTTGAAACTGGCCAACACGCATTTTGCTGACAAATTTCAGCTTCTGGGTTGCCGTCAAACTGTTGCCTACAAACTTTCAATCCAGTATATCCTGTCTGAGCTGTGCAGTTGGTCACTAGGCTCGCAGGGTGCTGTTCCTACTCCCCAGTGCAAATCCCTGCCAAGGCCTGTGCATTACTTCCGTTTGATTGCTCACGGCACATTGGCTGTCGCCTAGCACGCTCCTCAGGGCGAATTTCAACCAGGAGCATTTAATTTCCCTAGTAATGTCCTACTTTAGAGCTCAGAGCCGAGAAGAACCTGACCAAACCGTACACATCAACTATTTCAATACGGGAGTCTAATTATTTTCTTTTTTTTCCTTGTAAATGGGTAGATTGATTTTAATTTGGTGCCAATAGTGGAGTTGGTAAGAAGCAGCATAGACAGACTATGTTCCTTCAAGAGCTTGTTTTATAGCACAGAGATGGTACATCTCGAGCTGCCGGCTCCCTCCTGTGACACAAGAATGGTGGAAACTGAAAGGGAGGATAGACCTTCATATGGGGCAGAAAGACCTTCATATCCCGTACCTGCCTACTTCGGTTCTGCAATCTTTCTCTGAGGCATCTAGCATGGGCCGGTGTCAGAAACAGGATAGCAGACATGATGACTCCCTGGTCTCTGGTCTGGTAATTCCTGTTTCCATCTTCTCTACCACCTCAGGAGCCTCAATTCAGATCTCTGTGTCCTGTTTTGCCACTTACAAGGCCCACATTCACTCTCATCCCCCAATAAGAAAGAAATCATTTTTGATTCAAAATGAATTGCAGCTATCAGGTAAATCAGCTTGAAATACTGCCTTTCCCGCCCTCCCTTTCCTATTCTATATTCAGTGGGCGCGTCTACACGTGCACATTTATTAAGCAGTAACCCAAATTACTGTACAGTACAGGTGCATGTCTACACTCACACACCTGTACCATGCAGTAAACCCTGACGTGAGCATAAATTTGATACCTGCATCATGCAGATATCAAATTTATGCCCAATTAGTTACTGCACAGTAATGCACATGTAGACACCTTACTGCACAGTAACACTGTGTGGACTGACATGGGACTAACTTTAGTCCCAAGTCAGTCCACACATAACGTTAATGTGCTTTAATGCCTGCACATGTAAATGCCAACCTATTCCTGCTTACTGCGCAGTAATTTACTATGCAGTAAATTTAAGCCAGCATAAATGCACATGTAGACAACCAGTGAGCCTTATTCTGCTCTGTCAGGAGAAATTTCACTCAAGTCCTTCCACTGAAATGGAACAGAGGTGAGATAAGAATCAAAGTAGTTTCAAAAGACAAGATACAGGGGTGATTTCTATTAGAGGTAATCGCCATACCCTGGCCTAAATGTAGAATGAGGCTAAAGGTCAGTGATCCTCAATGCAGTCATTAAGGAGTTAACAGGAAGTTTAGAATAGACTAAAATATATATTTTGGAGATAGCAAATTCCCTCTGCCTTCAATGGGAGCAGATTTAGGCTTTTGAAAATCCTTCCAGTTATTGTTACTTTTCATTTCAATGCACTGTTCTACATTTTTCGTCTTTTGGATACTAAACAAAACAAGAAGCTGAGCAGGCACGTTTACTGCGGGCCTGTGGATGAGTTCCCAGTGCAGCAGCAAATCAGAGTGCAGCCATCTGCTAATTGTACAGTTATTGGAACTGACTGGGCACTTATATAGCAGTGATGAGATCCATCCCTTGTGCTCGCATTGGCCGAGGCTATGCCAGTTCAGTAAAGCAAATGGCAATGTAGCATTTGGAAGCAGCAGGTCTCAGCACTAATTTTTTTTAGTGTAAGAAGCACCTACCAGACTGACTGACATAATAATTGCGATATATTGTGAACCATAGAGAATGAAACATTTTGCCTCGCTTACTAGACAGTTTTCCCTCCCAGACTGAGTCGTCCTAAAGCCAGGAGCCCAACTGTTAGACAAGACGATGGCACCCCAGTCTGAGCACCATCCTAATGCTCACCCACAATCTGAGGAGCAGGATATCTAGGTTAAAATGGGCAGTGAATAACTAGTTAATAATGCTGATATTTGGTTTCATCTTTCTCTTTTAGAATGAAAGATCTCTTGCAGGGAATGGAGCGGTTTAATACTTGTCTGAGCTATTGTTTCTCGAGTCAATACGAGAGACCTGCTTTGGTTAATGTTTGAAAAGTTACCTTCATAACCTTAACAGATAGATTTAAAAAATCGTATAGATGAAGAGCTTTTCTTCTCTAAGCCATCAAGCTTGGGGCTATTACTGGTACCCCAGGTCCTGGGTACAGGGCTATAAATCCAAACCCAACTTCCCTACTACTACCCTTCATTGCTAAAGGTGCAATAGGACACATAGGGAAACCGAACAGCTGCTCACTCCTAACCCCATGCTTTCAGCTGCAGGAAGTAGATACATTGCTTCTGTCCAATGTCTAAGAGCCACTGTAAATGTTAAGCAATTATTTATTCACAAGGCTGAAATAAAATTACAATAAATGCCCTGAAGCTAGAAAATTCTGAAAGGCCGCTCTTCCCGCAGATACCCTTACACACAAGTATGCAAACAGGGATTGTCTCCTTCCTCTCGGCCTCCACACAGTCCTGTGCCAACTCAGCAGTTTACTCACCAGCTTGATCTTACATTGCCCTGCCAAGAATTAGGGCAAATTTGAGATTTCCTCCACACCAATATATCCCTGGAAGCTTGGTGCTACCTCTTCCTCGAGGCCTCACAAGCCTGAAGACAAGCAATAGCTGCACCCCAATCAGTCCAACCAGGAACAACTCTACCCAGCTAGTACTACTAAGCTCTGAGTGCCTCTTGGATAGGAGGCTTTTGCTAAAATCAGTCATTAAGTCTCAGAGTTAATGCTTTATTGAGGTGAAGGGAGCAGTTCACACCCCAGCAATGATCTTCCAAGTATTTGCATGCCAACTCAAGGAGACAGAAGACTTCTGGGTCAAATTTAGGTTTTCTTTGCAATCACCAGGAATAGAAAGTTACAGTTCATATTTAGATCAAAACTTGAATTCTGCAGAAAACAATGTGGCTGCCAGTGGTATGTTGGTACAGTGTCCTACTACATATTTGTTCAGTCTCACCCTTGGCTGCTCATGAATGAGGGGAGCACTTAAAAAGAGACAGCAGAGTATAAAGAAGCAGAGAAGACCATTACCAAAAAAAGCCATTTTATTGAAAATGAAATTCAAAATTCAACTTAATATTACAATCATGAGAAAATGCCAAACAATTCAATTTACAGTTGCAACATACAATACAAATAGTCCCTTTGAAGTTAAAGTAAACTCATCCACAATCATTGTCTGTGGCACAAAGCAGAATGTGTTTGTACAATATGTGCATGAAAAGCAAATCTTGGGCAACAGCATTTGAAAAAAAAAATAAAAAAAAATTAAAGCTTGTATTTACACAAAATGCTACAAATATTTTGTTCCAGCAGAAATTCAAGACTGGTAAAGCATATTTAAGAAAAAAATGGAATGTCACTCATATTACCTAAAACAAAGGTTACTGTAAAAGTATGGTTTTTGGCTGATATACGTAAAAGTACTGCATTAAAAAAGCAAAGAGTTATCTGTAAACATGGAAGTAAACAAACATCTAAAAAAGTTCTCAGAAAATGTTAACATGAAATGCATTATATTTAAAAACAATAAGAAATTCAGGGGTTCAGAGAACTGGGCTTCTTTGATTTGTACTCATGGCTGGTACAGGTTATAATTATTGCTTTTGTTCATGGCTTGTCTGTCTGAATCCTGGCTTAGCGTGTCACCCAGATTCAACAGCAGGCTCCAGTAATCAAGGTGGAGCAATGAATGTGACAGTGCAAAAGTTTCCCCACTCAAGATGGCACCTGTTGAGACTGGTAAATCCTTGCTCAGGGGACTGCTGGCAGGACGTTCAAGACTAAGGAGTACGTAGCAGCTGGTCTGTACAAAGAATGTCGAAACGTCGCTCGAATTAAATTTGGGTCTAATCCAGCTTGCTCTATTCAGACATCTAGCCTCATGGACATCCATAGAGTGACTCACATTACTATCGAGAGAAGAATATAACCCTATATTTTGATATGGGACATCACACCAGTTCTCCTGTAGAGAAATCTTTGGTACAATCAGAGAGTTGGAGATTAACAAAGGCCATTTTTTTTTATCTCTAAATCCATGAACTGTGCCAACTGCCATTCCCCAAAGGAAAGGGCTAGAGTACCTCTAACAGGGACCCTCTTTCCTTTAGATGTTATGCACATCTCCTAATGTAAGTGATCCTGTCAGATTAACTAGAACACCTTTTTTCTTCCTGAAATTCTGAATCAAGAACATCTCCCAATGTATTTGGAGGCATTCTCAAAAAGCTTCGACAGGCAGTTGTGTACCAATTTGCCTGTGCATTGACCACAATCACTAGTAAAAATAGAGGGGGATTTTTCAAAAAGGATTTCAGAGCACAAATTCCCCTGAAAGTCAATGGAACTTGGGCACTTGAATGCTGAGGTGCTTTGGAAAGTCCCCACATTACCTGCCGGCAGAGTAAAGACATTTGTCTGCTTGATCGTGGGAGGCAAACACACAAAGTTAAGTGTGCATTTTGCATCACACAGCCAGGTATGTAAACGTTTTGAAAGGCTGTCCCTACTGGTCCAGTTTAAAGAAACACGGGGACACACGAAAGAGCTCTGTTGGGTGCTGCGCAAAACAAGAATCTGGTCTAGGCTGGACTGATCCAGAAATGAAATGAAGTGCTTGAGTCTTACAACAAAGTCTTTGAAAAAAAAAAAAATCTGGGTTGCTGCCTGCAGCCACTCTAACAACATTTGAACACAAAAGCATCCCTAAAAATTACTTAATATGCACACAGTAAATCTTAAAAAGCCCTTCTCAGCAATAACAAATAATGTACAAATATAGTACCTTTTATTAAATAGGAAACAGCTTGCACTGGCAGTACATTTTTTTTTCTCTTGCTTACTAAACAAAAAACAAAACTGAAATGTGTAACCAGACACTGGCTTTTAAGTGCTGCTGAAAGTAACAAATGTATTTTACAGTTACAAATAAATGGACAGTGGTACGCTTCAAGCCACCACGAACAAACAATAAATAGAATCAATTACAGCTTCCATCTTTGAAGGAACGCTACGTATTAGAAAAGTGTCTTATTCATTTAAGCATACTTGGTATACAACCTTTAGAAGGCAAAGATTTTTTTTTGAAAGAGCACGTAACCGTACCAAATTGGGAGGAATGTACCGTGATAATGTTCAGTCTCGTAAGACGACGGTCTTGGCTATTAACTGATTATGATAATGTGGACGTTGTCCGATGAAGTCATCAGACCGTGTGACTTCGTTCACTGGCTGTTTATTGTGAGGGTAGCCCAAGTACAGCCTGTGACTCTCCTCATTATCGAGACGGAGTAGCAGCCCAAGGAGAATACTGGTTATTACATGCGATTTAATCTGGTTGGACCGTGAGAGAGCGCTGGGTGATGGGAGCTGAGAGCCTACACAGGCCATACCTCTTACTGAGGGTCAGGGTAGCTGCACTCTCCTCCATACGATATCCCCAATTCAGCAAACACTTTAGCACGTGCTCAAGTGCAGCTGAAGGTGAATGAGATTAAGTTCAGGCTAAAAATTAAGCACCTGCTTAAGTCTTATCCTGACACTGAATGGACTGCGGATCCAGGGTTAAATGTGTGCATTAGGAGCCTAATCCAAAAGCCAAGTAAAATCAGCAGAAAGATTCCCACTCCCTTGAGCTGACTCTGGATCAGGCCGTACCTACAGGCCTCAGGCTTGGCAAAATGTGGGTACCTCAGCTTTATAGGTCGGTAGCAGACAGACTGCTGAAAGGTCATGGGTGCAATTTCATATCCCTGTATCCATGTACCATGGTTAGGAGCCCTGTGTGTGGCTTTAAGGTGACTGTCATCTTCAGCGTAAAGTTTGAAGATCTGCGTATTGCTGAACACTGAACCCGCAGAGCATTGGTCTGCAGTGCAGTGGTTCCCTTGTGCTTGTTTCTTGAATATGACAACTGCCATATCTCTTTAAAAGAAAACAAAACAAACCAAAAAGGTCCTCGCCCCTCTAGCATTTGATGCTAATGAATGGTGTCACTTTAAAAAGCTAAAGCGTTTTGGTCTAGATTCTTACCCCCAATGGTTACATAGAGCTGGTTGAGACGTCAGTGAACAACGGTGATGACAATTTCCCGATGTCTACCTGACTTACACTTCTGAGCAATTATACAGCCAGCCAGTTTTACAGTCTGAAACTGCCAAATGTCACCATGTTGGCACGGTGTCGAAAATCCCAACGTTCTGTCAAAATTCAAAATCATGTGATGCTTTTTCATTGGAAATTTTTCAAATTCTTCTGAAAAAAATTGGAGCAGACAGGGGAAATCTGAGGGGAGAAACACTGATTTCCTCTCTTCGTTTTTCAACCATCTCAGTAATTGCTGATTAAAAGGCAAGATTGTGTTGAAGGCAACCAGATATCAAATAACATTTTAAATACACTATTTCCTTCATAAGTTATAAAAAGATCATACATCCAAAATCATTTGATATGGATGCATTTGGGTTGCTTTTTTTAAAAAAAAAAATCACATTGTAAACTAGTTCACACTGGAACTGCTTTTCAGGTATGGGTTTGAGGTTTACACCATTGAAGAAATGTAATAATTAACACCCCCCAACCCCCACTTTTAGAGACCGAAGTCAACATATTACATTAAGAAACATTTCAAGGGTCCAAACATCATTAAATAATTATAAATATTCCTTTAAAGTTATATGATGATCCATGTTAGCAAATAACCTCAAATTTTACACATTCATAATTTAATAAAAAAAAAAGTAGCCAAACGCAATACTATCTATACCATTTTGGCTCTAGTAACATATTGCCGCTTTCATTTTTTGCTTCAGTAATAATATTTTGTTTTTTCTTTTAGAGGGTTTTTTTGGTTCATGGACAAAGGCAAAAATAATTATACAAAAGCAAAAAAGAAACCCCATGGTTGTCTAGTCAGGTGGGTAACTTCAAGACTCATTTCTTTAAGTACAAAAAAAAGCAATGAATGGAAAAAGTTCAAACTTTTATCTGCAGCAAGGCTTGGACTCAATTTTGGAACACGTGCTATGAGCTGAATTTATTACACCAGATTGGAAACAACTTGATCTATGCTTTCCCTTTTATGTGCACCAATACAAGCCAGTTGAATTGCACTACATGTGTGAACAGGGTCCCATACATTGTATGATTGCAACTGTATCATCTAGAGTTCAAGGTTTTTTTAAAAATAAAATGGAATGCAGCCTTTGCCTTGCATCACCATATTTCTCCTGATAATTGGGGAGTCCATTTTCTCCTTATTGGCAAAAGAACTCATTATTTATGACAACAGTCGAAAAAAAAAAAAACCAAACCAAAAATAATGGGGTTATTATTGTGTGTAAAAAGCACATTTTAAATATCAAAGAAGGTAAAATGTTTCCAAGAAAAATATGTGCTTTGATCCACATAATCTGAAACATGGATGGTGGTAGGTTGGTCACTCTTGTTTTTTATGGCCATTATCATCCCAACTAAACAGTTGCACATATCAGTAAAATCTTTTTTTTTTTTTAAAAAACAGGCACTTTGTAGTAAGTCAACCATATGTTTGTTTTTTTTGGCTCACGGAGATTGGGCCACGTAGAGGAAATTTCAATATGGCCTCCAAACGGACTCATCCATTCTGCCACTAGAATTCAAAACAGTTGGGGAGCTGCTGTGGCTTCCATCTGCCTCCACACCGTCATTCTGGTTCGGCAAGTTAGGATTTAATAGTGTGCTGCCGTTCGATGTGGTGGTGCAGGGAGGAAGCATTCTGGAAGGGGAGCGGTCTCCCCCCGGCACCATGGGGAACTGGTATGATCCTGATGAAGTGCCATAGTAGAGATATGGAGTGCTGCTGGTCTGGAATGGTCCACTTTGGTTTTGGGAAGAGCCTGGGTAGGGTGGTGGCAAGTAGGTATGGTAGTGAGTGGTTGCTGACATACCCAGTGACATGCCTGAGGTGACTGGCGGTGTATAGGTAAAGGTAGCTGGATAGTGCATTCGTGGGTTGGAGAACCGGCTCTCAGTGAGGGATGAAATGCTTGTGAACTGCCTGGGATCTGAAAATGGGCCCAGCTCTGAAGCACCTAAAAATTATAACAAAAGATGGGGGAAAAATTCTGTAAATATCAGTTTGTTTTAATAAAGTGATGATATTTTTTTTTTTTTAAAGAAAACCCCGACTTCTTTTGGTCCCAGAAAAGAACATCAAATCATATCAAATCATACATTGCAAGGAACAGAATCATATACCTGTCTCGTACAAACGCTGGGCTGAGGTCATCCCTGGTGTGACCCCACTGCTGTCAATGGAGGTTGCAGTATTGCCAACCCGAAGCGTTCAAAGCAAAATTAATGAGATTTGCTTTAAAAAAAAATTAAAAAATCATAGGATTGGGGAAAAAATGGAATATTTTATCTGCCTGAGCCTTGAGGGTGAAGATGGGCCCTGCTGAAGGCTCTTCTCCACAACTCTGAGGACTAGCAGCGTTATTTTTGCTTTTACAGGAAAGCTAAGATTCTTATTTGATTGCCTGCATTCAGGAACCGGGGCTTTGGGATACAAAGAAAACCTCACCCAAAGGATGATTAAGTTATGAAAGTTGGCAACACCCCGTTAATTGCACCAGAGATGTTAATGGAGTTGCACCAGGGATGACGAGGCCCCACTTCTCTTATCATTCATTTTATTTCAGGTCCATGGTTCACTAGACTAGATTGCTGTTTCTGGTAAAGGCTATTTACTGCATGACTTTCAAAACAGGGCCAGCTACCAAACTGCTAAGAAGTACGAGAGCTTTCATTTTTAGTACGGTGAATGGAAACTTATAAGCCCAACACTAGTTCTGCTACTGAAAGAAATTGCCTGCCGTTGGTATTTCTTCAGGACGGCTATAAATGGACCAACACAACACATAGCTAGGGCAAACCTCCCGGTGATAACACTCTACAGCAAGTTTGACTCTGAAGTGAATGTAGAGATGGGTGAACTCGTTTTGGCTGACGTTCAAGTCCAATCAAACCTCCTCTGAAAGCAGCACTGGAACTTACAGGTTAGTTGGTTAGTGTTCTGCTTAGGAGACTTGTGGGGGAAAAGCAGCAGAATAAGGTGTGGTGCAAGATGGAGCAGCGTGAGAGGAAAACAACGCGTAGAAAACGGAGAGGGAGAAGGGATAAAAAGAAGTTTAATGAAAAAGTTACAAGGCAGCAAAGGCCCACTCCTGAACCTTTTCAAGGTGTGAAAGAGATCACCGATGCATGTTACTGAATCCCTTTATCTTCCACCACCTCTCCTTCTCTCTACTCCACTCTCTCTTTTGACATTACATATTTATGCAAAAGGAATCCAGATGTAAATTCCAGGGGAAATGATCATGAAACCTTGGTTTACCCATCTCTTCTCCCACAACTCTTTTCTTCAAAGGGAACTCAGCCCCCAAGTCCTCAACCCCCGGGTGTCAGAATCACTATATTAAAGACTGAAGTTTCTGCTTTATCTGAGATAGAAACTATTGTCCAGGGGGTAGCAGTGCATTTTAAACATGACCTGCAGACATTCCCATGTACAGAGAGGGTGGCTTCATTTCTCTGGCCATTTTATTTAGAGACAATAATGGTAACTGCTATAGACAACCCCAAAATCAAAGGATCTTGCGGAGACTGCCAGCAGGCATGGTGGCTCTTGTGATGTGAACAGTGACCAGCAGAAACCGGACCAGGACATCAATTTATTTAACATAAACCACTAAAATGATGTCAGGTGATAAACAGGAACGTGCTGAGGAACAGTCTTCAGATCCAGATCAAGTTTAGGGTAAAGTATTTGGGCTTCATCCAACAAGGAATCAAAATCATAGTATACGACTGAGATCGAGGGATTCTAATGCAACCCTTCCTGAAATACAATCCTTATCTGGAGTTGAATCAGTGACCTAGAAGTGAACAGCTTTGTATCCATTATCAACCGCCTAAACCATAACACTATGGAATGTAATATAACTTGTACCTTTATAGCAAACACCCTACCACTTGCTGAAAACGTCTTTGATTCCCAACTGCAAACAACAGCCAGAGGCCATACCACCCAGAAACAAAGCTGTTATTCTGGAACATTATCTCTGATATTGTGAAAAAGCCTGATATGTATCTGGAAATATAAGGACATTGTATAATTTCCTCGGCTGCTCCAGATACCGAGCCTCAAGCTGTTAGCGCTTACACTGAATTTAGACAAATGTAACTCCACTCTGCCTACTTTCCCCTGGCATGATTCAAAAAAGACCTTTAAATATAAAAATAGACTGTGTATGTATAAGGCTATTTATATAAGCGCGCACTTTGTATTGCTTTTTTCTTTATGATTAATACAATATTTTTTTTAAAAGAGCACAATTGAGATATTTTGACTTTTTGAAAAGTCTATTTTGTTATCACTGTTGATTGCAAAATATAGGCCCCTTTACCAAATGCCAAAGCAATGAAACCTTTCCTACTCTTGGTCAATGGTTTGTCTTCCCTGTTCCTACTTCCAGTTCAGCACATGTATAAACCACCTCCTAAGCAAAGCTAGGAGCACTGCCAAGAAACAAGCTGCCCACTCACGCCCATTCAGTACATGCCCAGGCTTGCATCTATGGCACAACAGATGGCCCAATGTGGTTCTAAGCCATCTTAAGCCACTCAGGCTTGCTCTTGGACCTAATTTTGTAAGTTTAGTCATGTGTGGGTGGAGCTTATTTCTCAGTAGTATGTCAGGCTTGCTCAGGAGACCGTTTAAATGTACCCTGTGATACTTTCCCAATTTTCCAAATCTCCCTCTAGCTAAATATTTTGGACATCCTTCTGAGCTTTTGGATTTTGTTGCTTGAAACTACAATTCGAATTTGTAGTATTTCTCTATCTCATTGGAGGGCCGACCAGAAGTGTTGCACTACCGGCGTTATTCTCTAGAAAATAAATTTGCACCCTCTGCCTCATGCCCCATCCTTCTCAATCTTGCTTTTCCAAATGTATCTTGAACCTCTAGCTCTAAGAATAGTACTCAGACTCTATCCGGCTATGAAACTTCGCAGTCTCCTTTTGTCCTAACCTTTGTCTTTCCCCTCGTTGCTACCAACTCCCATCCTTTAGTTTGAACTCAGGCCCCAATCCTGCAACTATTTAAGTTGTGTAAATGTAGACACATGCTTAGAGCCAGATCCTATCCCACCGAATGGGTGCCTCAGTGCTCCACCCGATCACGTTATGGGAAAAAAGTAGATGGGTCCGTCTCCACAGTACACTTGTGTGACATAGGGCATGGACACATGTAACAACTGAACTGTTCCCAAATCTCACTATTTAGGAACCAATTCATGATTGTTGTGGGTCGGACGTGTCCACACATACAATCCTCTAGCATTTTAGGTAGAACGCTAACCTTCGAAGTGCTCACCTGCTGTGACCATGACATCTAGAGATGGGAGTGAGCACCCAGACCAGCCTGCCTCACAGTAGGTGAGTGGGGCAGTGGGGGGAGGCCCAGGATGTGGACGACCTGTGGCTGGGCGTGCTTTCACTTTTCTCCTTTCTCTTCTCTCCTAAAATTGGGTTCAATAAAGTCAAGTAGCCTGCACTTGATTGAATTCTGCATTGCACTTGCCTGTCTTAGGGCACTTAAGGGCAGAGGGGGTGCTTGGACCCACACTTCTGGGTTCCCAGGGGCTAGAGGGAGGGCACAAAAAGGGCCCACAGTTGAGTAGGGAGTGAAGATATAGGTGTTAGAAAGATAGCTTCCACTGAAGAAGCTGTGCAAGGGAACTCATTGATAACAAATAGGTGGGCAGTAGAGTTGTGGCTGCATACCAGAGTGGCCAATTGCAGCAGGGGACTGGGGGAGGGCATGGCAAGTGATGCAGAGTGGGATGCCTGGGAGATCGACCTGACCCATCTCGCAGAACACTTGGTGTCCACAAGTAACACTGAACCGATGCACTATGCACTAGATCAAATGAGTACCAGATTAGGTACACTTTTGAACTATTCTAGGTGGTTTTAAAACAGTTTAACAGGTTTGTAGGTCTGTCCATTTCAGGGTTAAACTACATGTAAACCAGGCTAAGTGTTACTTGTGTCCATAACCTTAGTCTTAAGGGGAAGATGATGGTATGTTACAAAAGCAGGTGTGTAATTTTTGAGGGACTCAAACAGGGTGGAATAGGGTCACCTGACCCCGCATAGGCCCCCTAATAGGTAAAGTGGGATCTGGAGTTCTTTGCTGCAATAGAAAACTAGATAGTCAGCTCTTCTGGGTGTTGAATCTAGTCGTATTTGTGCTTGCACTGTGAAGTGCTGTGCACCCAAGTAGCAAGGAAGATGCAGGAAAGTATTTATGATCCCTTCCATGACTGAAGATTCACATTGATTTTTTGTCTGATAAAACAGTGGGAAAAGCACTTTAATGTTGCAGCCTCTTGATCTCTGCAAGTGTTACTTTGAGCAAGTGTAGCAGGCAAGCTGCAGCCTGTTTCATGGCTGCAAACCTTGGCTCAGCTGCACCTCTTTAGAAAACGTTGCATTTCCCCTCTTACCTCTGTACAGCCAGAAATGGAAATAGGTACTCCTACTGCTCTTTCTTCTTCCTCTATGATATCACCATTTTATGGAGTTTGACAATACAAAAGAAAAAGAGAAGTGTAACAGGGAGCTCCTGTTACATTAAGGGAGAAGTAGCAGCAGGTGGAGGAAGACTGTGAATTATGCTTCAGGGGAGGGGGACCGGCAGCCAGGGACACACACAGGGTGCAAGTGCCTATTGTAGGGCAAGCTGCCTAGCAGTAGGACACTAGGGCAGAGCCCTGGTTAGGCAGTAAGGGCACCAGCAGTAAGCTGCCCTGGAGGCCGAAGGGATATACCTGTGGCTGGTCAGGAGAGCACCTGGGAGCCAGGAGATATAAGCCTGGGCCCCCAAGGCAGAGGGGTGGTGCAGCCCTGAATTTGGTCAGGAGAGGAGCTCCTGCCTGTTCAGGCTGGTGGGGATTAACAGCTGGAAGCCAGGAGCCTGAGACAGCCAGAGAACGGGGAGGAGGCTTGACATAGTATAATAACCCAGACGGAAAGTGCTTGAATTTGAAGTGGTTGCTTGGATTTTTTGCTCCAGATTACACCCACGGACTGGATGTGGCTGATAGGGGAAGAAAGGAGACCACAGAGGTGCTTAAAGAGCATGCTGTTGAGCCCAGCCAGGGGCAGGGGCACAAGGCACAGTAGGCTGAGGCAAAGAAGACTAGGGCCTGAGCCCAAAGCGGGCAACAGGAGTGGCAAGGGCCATCAAGACGCTGAGACTGAATGGCCAGGCCCGA
>NW_005842296.1:890821-910774 GCF_000455745.1 Alligator sinensis | reverse complement strand
GGCCGGGAGCCAGTGGGCCTGGGCTACACAATCTACAGCCAGAGTAACCTGTCAGCTAGAGCTAAGAAGGCTGAACCTATACAAGGGAGTAACTGGCAAGAGTGACATCCACGAGGTATGGGTAAGGCTACAGGGGTGGAAGGAGGACACAAATAGCCCTTAAGGCAACTGGTACCCTGCGGCAGTGATGGGGCCCATTTGAGGACTGAAAAGCAGGATTGGGGGTCAGCTAGGTACAGGAAAGACACACTGGCCCAAAGCAGGCCAGGGCTCACCCAGGGACCCTGTGCAGCCTCCCTTATACAAGGGAAAATAATTCTCTCAAGAGAAAAACTGAGGGTACCCCAGGGAGCCAGAGTGGGGCAGGAGCCACGTGGCCACCAAAGGGCATCACAACTGCCCCCGAGGCCTGGGCCTGCTACACAAACTGTGATTTACCACTTTAAATAAAGCTTTTACATCTCAAAGAGCAAGAGGTGAACTGTATTTCCATTTCCTAGGCTGGTTCTGTGCAAACTTAAGTTTTGTGTTCAAATCCTCCGTGAGATAAAGTTCGCGCCAAAATGAAGTGATGTAAACTTGCCTTTCTCTATGCTAAAGCACCATATTCACATTAGTCCACACTTCCTTTCCTGCAGAGAATACTGCTCTTGTATGTTTAATACTTAAAATAAGAACAATTAAGATTCCATGTGGTTTTACTTATTTTGATGCAAATGCCTCATTAAAAACCCTAGACTTGGGAGTTTGCCAATAACATTTTAGGATGGTTTTGCTTTTAAAAAATGTTTCACCTGTTGTAGCTCTGCTGCTTTATCATTTATAACACAGCACGTGCCGCAGTTATTTCTCTTTTTCAGTTTATGGATGCCAGCTAATGCCAACTGACATTCATTTTTCAATTAATTAGTGCTGCTTGTGGTTTATAGAAAATAATGTAACAAATTTCTGCCATGTTTACAGCACTCCAGCCAATCACTTTCAATTACTATAGACTGCAGTGTACCGAGACTAGATTAGCTCCTTCTGGGTACAACAAAATGATGTGAACTTGAAAAGGATTATGGGATAATTTTATAACTAACAAACATTGCAATTTGCTGGACTTCGCGTAGTCATTTTATGTTATAGGGACATTACTGGGAGAAAATATTCCCCAAGCTCACGGCATTATATCTGCTGTAGAAGGGGCTTCTAGCACTCAGGTGCAGCACACACTCATAAAAATGTATGAGAAAACAAAGGTGTTTGTATTTTATGTTTTTTATTCGGAAACTAGTGAATGGACTGACCCAAGGAAACATAGCTTGGCACTGTCTATAAGCATCACTTGTGGCTATTTTAATTAACACTTTCACTTAAACGTTGCCCCTCTGCTTTTACACCTTCAGTGTCAAGCCCTTCACTTTTTAAATATTGCAATAAACATTTGATAGTGTGCTCTGTATTCAGTAGTCACGCTGTCCTGAACAGGTCGGGAGGTGGGAGCAATCGACTTGTTAGGGCTTTTTCTTCCCTAATATACATGCGCATCTTGGCTTATCATTTATCAGGTCAATAGTCCCATCTATTACCTACAGCTCTGTTGAACATTAACCATGTTGGCAGAATTTTTTCATGCCAGTTGTCTGCTGAAAGCAGGGTTTCATTTTGTGTTTTTAACATCAGGTAAAACACTTCCGTTCCTTCCGAGACTGAGCTAGGGTCATTGTTTCGTTCATATTACAATTCTGGTGAGCTCTTCTTTAACAATCTCAAGAATCCATGCTTTGGAGAAAGGACTTGAAATTTAGCCTGAGATGACCTTTGGGTCAGGGATGGACCTTTTGTAGTCCCCAGGAAGTCCATCCAAGCAGACGCAAATATAAAAGAATTAGTGCTCAGCAGAGTACCCTCCCATCCAGGGCCTGGACCAGGACCCAAGTTTCCCCTCTTCTATCAAGAAATAATTTCCTCTAGTGCTGGTCTATCTAAAGAACAACTTACTACTGCTGGGCAGATACCGCCTGGGTATCAATGTAGTGGCGTTTCTGCTTGTTATTTTAAAGATAAACTGCAAACAAAGCCTGCATGAAAAAAATAGCTTTCAGGTTACAACATCAAGCACTCAGAAGTTAGGAAATGCCAGAATTGTGCTTGCCTGTGCAAGTGCATTATAGTTCAGGTCTAATTACAGGATAACGCACTGTTTCTTCCACAAGACGCCTGCTGTAGTCAGTGCACAAACTAACCTGGTCTGGGGTTGAATTACGGCGGTGGAATGGAGAAACTCCTACCTCATCTACTACAGAGGGTGGAAGGCATATAATGAATGAGCAGGCAATAAAGGAAGAGATGAGATGTCTCCTAGTCAAGGCAGCAGAATGCCTCCCTAGAGAACTAGGTCCTATCACAGCTTCTGTGATAGGATACATCACATCACATTTTTCACAGATGACCACTAATTGTGTCCCTCATTTTCTGATGCCTGACAGCAGTCTGATTTATAGAAGGGCTGACTGCTAATAGATGCAGCTGAAGTCAATGTGAGCTGGGCTTGGAACATATCAAGTGCTATATGCTGCTAAGTACTCTAAGATCCAGGATGTCACATATTGGGCCTTCATACCGGGCACACAAAATTAGTCAGTACTTCTGACCTTAATCTTTCAGCATGTCAGTTTTCTGCCTGTAACGTGAACACTGTAACACTCCTTGTCTCATAGTAGCTTCATGAAAATAGTCCATATTTGTGAAGCACTCAGGTACTGTAAAGGTGAGTGCTGTAAAAGAGACCATAAGGAAATGAATAATTATTTCTTCAGAGCTGGGTCCAAATAGTGTGCAATAGAGAAGGTATGGGGCACATACTGAACAATGAGAAAGCAAAATATGGAATGGCTGTTTAAGTCCATCCTGGGCACTGAATGAGACGGGGCCCGTAGGAAAGATGGTATTTGATGAGGTAATGAAAGACTGAAACATAGAGCATACATACAGGGCTGGGGCAGTGAATTAAGGCTACACAGCCAACTTAATTTCTGGGTTTTCCTTCCTTTCCTATGTCCTTGTGATTAGGTATTTAACAGAATTTGGAGATTCATTTGAATCTGACAGGCCGTGCTGTGAATACTTCTGCAATGGCCTTGAACTTGCAACCTCTGGCCTGTCAACTGTGTGCATTCATACCCACGTCACCTTGGCCCCCTAGGTTAGGCTGTCACAAATTATATACTATGAGCAAGACCTGAAGAAAATGCAGGAACATCATTTTAAAAGACAATCATAAACCTGTGAATTGGGGAAGAAGATCCCCTAACATTTTCTATAGTCTTTTTTTTCTATATTGTGATCTCAACTTACAACACACAAAAAATGTGAAGACCCACCCCCCACGTTGTGATAAGTAAAGAAAAAGGACTTGTGTTCCCCTACAACTGGTTTGCAACCTACTGGTGAGAACCCATCTCCTATGGATTTGGAGACTTTTTAATGGATTTGTTAGGCTTTCCCTTTTTAGGGACAACATGCACTATCTGTAGAACAACCTCATTAAAGAGGACCCAAATTATTTTAATAGCAGTTATGCTAAAGCAAGCTGTTAAAGTCAACAGCAGTTGGATCAAACCCTTGGTTTAGTTCACCATCATGCTGTCTTCTCTGCTTCTTCTCACCTATGGAACAAGCTCCACAACCTCATCATTAAGGCTACTATCCTATCCTTAGCATGCATTCTGCTAAAATGACTAAGGTAGATGCATTACTACTAATGGTTGTGATGGTGTTCAGCTTGGATTAATTATTATTTTATTAATTTCTCTTTTTTTTTAAGTCCTTACAATAACAAAACCGACAAATGCAACTCAAGCTTATTCACAAACCTATTCAGTGTAGTTTCCTTCTTACCACTGCTAGCCCAGTGTTCCTTTCTATATGCTCTCCGTTTGTCACTCACATGGCGCAGTTCCTTTAACAGTGATCCCAAACCAATACGGATTTTATAGGTGAACCAACATGGAGCCCCATAAACATGTAAAGGGATCTATCCATGCAACAGATCCCATCGTATGATTTAGGCTTCAGCTCTTTAGAGTTGTACCCTAGTCATTCCATATGTATGTAAAGATTAGTCTAAATAGTATGAACTGGGTGCTATTTTCCTCCTTCCTATTTTGGACATGAGTGATAATATTAAAAAAGATGTCACTGCAGTTATACTATTTTATTAATTTTTGTTAGAACAGTTGTTCTCAAGACACCCTTGCACACCAAAAAGCAAAAACTGTCACCTGAGAACAATAGCAGCAAGAGAGGTGTGAACTGCTCTCTGATTTGCCTCAACAAGGTGTTAACTTCAAAGCCTAGTTGGGACCATTTAAACTGTAAGGTTATTAAGCACAGTAGTCTAGCAAAACTGCAACTGAAGGAAGGAACATTTTAACCCCTTTGCAACTGTTACACACAACCTGTATACAAGCTCCTTTCATTGCATCTTTTCTCCTTTTGCAATTCCTTTGTTTCTGTGTTAGTTTAGATGATGGCATTTCACTTTTTTCACACTGAGTTTTCATGGCTGGGCAGTATGATGATGGACCCCTTAAAGTAACAGAGATGTATTTATAGAGAGATAAGATAGATGTTTTTCTTGAACGTATTATGCAGTGTCCAAGCTCTTCACGTCATGATATGGCTAAGAAGCATCATAAATAAAATAGCAACCATTAAAGTAGCAAGTATAACAACAAAGAAAGCATTTCCCAGGAAAAGTAGTGTCTCTTTGCCCTTGCCTTTTTCAACTCCATCACAGACCCCATAACTACTCACCCCCCACCCAATAAGACCTTTCTGATGGAAGAAGAAGAAAGGAGTCCTTCTATCCATTTTAAGCAGTCTAACTCTTTATGGCTGCTCTTTCATTTCTAGACATAGGTGTCTATTGAGTTGGATACAGTGATACAGTACCCAGGCCCCTTTCCTGGATGGGTCATTAGTTTAGTATCCTGTTATGTCACTTCACAAATATTCCTTCTCGTATGCAAATCCATTGTAACACAGCCCCCTGCACCAAGTTGCTGGCAGCATGGATTGAGCTGAAACTCTCAGGTTCTGCAAGAACAAGCCTCTTCTAGCCAAGCTGTACCGCAAAGGTATCTTGTCTCAAAAGAAATAGCTCACTCAGAAACGTCTTTATATATAGACTCCTAGGCTGCATCCAGATGAGCGCAGCTGTGCGGTATATGGCGCCACAGACACATCTGCAGCACCACACACTGCACATTCAGCTGTTCTCTGCACTGCAAGGGAGCAGCATGGTGGGATTGCTGCTCCTTTCCAGCTGCTCCCTTGCTGCAACCTGCACAAAAAAATGCAGAGAGGCACACGTGGGGACAGCATGAGCTGCTCAAAACCGGAGCCTAGCTGTCCAGAGCCATATTTTGGCTGCCAGTCAGTCTCCAAGCAGCAGGATTGCCACTGCTGCAGCCTCAGGAGGCCCCCAGATAAGGCTGGCGGGGGCCGCCCCGCGCTGGCCCCCGCAAGCCCCCAGGACCCCAGGTAATGCTGCTGGGGCCAGCCCAGTGCTGACCCCAGCCTCCCCTACCACACCTGGGGTAACCTGCCACATGCCAGAAGGTGCGTGGCACAAGTGTTCCCTGAGGACAAGTAGCAGCGGCACAAGGTGTCCTGCTGCTACTTGTCCCCAGGGGACCAAACGTCCACACTTGTGTGGACGCGGCCCTAGAGGTGGACAGAAAGCTACATTGTGTAAGGGTTACACTTGCATTTGTTGACAGTGAATGTCACCTGCCATCAAGCTGCCCATTTGCTTAGGTTGACCTTCTGAAGTTCTTCATTAGTATCATTGACCCATTTCAGTAATCTTCCCCAAAACCACAGACAAGCTCTAGGTGACCGTGCAGGAGTGGAATTGCTTAGGTTTTGGAGACAAGGAGGATTATTTCTTTACCAGCTCCATTTGTTAAAATTCTCAACTTTCTCTGATGTTGGGATTAAACTGCATCTTGAGTTAATGAAATATAAGAATCCTGGCATTTTATGCAAAGAAAATCTATTTTAGTGTTTTTTATACAATAAACCCACACGAAAATAACACTATCCCACTGTTTCTGAGCTGGATGATATGATTTTATATATCTTCATCCTGGAATCTGTTACATAAACCACCACTTCAACCACAGTAACAGAGTATATCAGCCTCTGGGATGCAGCGGATTGACTCTTTGCTGGCTGACAGTGCGATGCACTTCTAGACAGTAGCTGAAGGTGGGAAGTGCAGAAGAACCCATCCCCAGCCGAAACCATGTCAGTATTTATACCAAGCTCAGCACTACTTGTAGCTATGTATTAAGGTAGACAAGTGATGCAGTATATTGGCAACAAAAAGTATATAACGTTTCTTGGAAATATCACAATAAGCCTGGCAAGTCAGCACCACTATATAAAAGAGAATATTTCTTTGTCATGAAACACACACACACACACACACACACACACACACACACACACACCTCTCCCATCAAGTTTTGGTTCAGTTTCTCAAAATTTTCACCACTTGAATTTTAGTTGCTACAGCTTTTCACGGCCCCAGATTAAATGTATTACAGGGAATGTTTGAGGCTTTTTCTTGGCTAGCAACCTAAGCAAAGAGATATACACATCAGGAGGATTGAACCACATGACCATGTGCCATGAACATACAATAACAGAGTTTCAGCATAAGAATCCTGTACAAACCTAGTAAATGGGAAGATAATATACACCATGGCTAGCAGTCTACATTATATTTCATTTTCGTTCTTTCTTTCTTTTCCTCAGAAAAAAAATGTGCCTTAACTATCCAGTATAAATATTTGTTTCCAATGTTGTCATGAATTGTACTTTTCCACTGCATGCTAGCAACTCTCAAATACCATCTGATCCTCAAACATAGGCAAAAAAAACTATGCTATGCAGGGGGGGGGACTTGGCATTTCTCTGTAACTTCAACTTTTAAACCCCTCTTTTCTTTCCTTTGCCACATTTTCTATTAGAAATCTATTCAAATAGTACACTTCCCTTTTTGTGGAAGAAGGAAAGAGGATTCCTTGCTAGTTCTTGATTACGAACTTTTACAAAACCGGGAAGGAAGATACTCTTTGAAACTGGATCTACTGTAGGACGGAAGCCAACACACAGGACACGGTGTCTTTTAGAAAAGGCCACACACAGTGCCACTGCAGTCATATGACTTCTCTGTCACATCCTGAAGCCATTTCCAGCTCGTGCGCGAGTTTGTACTCCCATTTAGAAGAGGATGGGATATATTGGGAACACACATATGGAAACACTTTCAGGGAATCAGTTTCCATGAAATCCATAATGAGCCAAGTGGCTTCAGATGTGGCGGCGTGCCTCAGATTAGCCAAAAAAAAAAAAAAAAGGGACAAATCCACCCTTTCAGCCCTTATTTCAGTTTCAGAAAAAAATTAAAAACCACTAATGACTTATGGCTACCAAAACACAGAGCCATACACACATACACACACACACGCACACACACACACGAGTCAGAGCAAGCTTTCCCCTCCTAAAAATAGAAGTCTTGTTATCGATACTTTTATCAGTTGGTTTCTGTCTACCCTGCACAGCCTTAGCGCATCCTTTCTGACGTGCTGCTGAAACCAGCACGGAGGCAAGAGAGTGGGAAGTGTGTGCGTGTGTGTGTGTGTGTGTGTGTGTATGGCCAGGATGACATTTGATAACATGTGTGGTCAATTAAGACCGTTTTCAAAATTGCAGCTAAATGATAAATTGTTGGTCACATAAATCTCTCAAGAACGGCTGTATTCAGATGGGACATCCTTATGCTTTCTTATGGCCCATTTTGGTTGTAACTGGGTCATGTTAAAAGCAGGATTTATGAGCTGGTTGATATGTTGCATATTATACATTGATGTCAAGTTGGAGGTGTTTATCATCAGCCTAATGTGTTCCAGTGGCAGGGGACCTAAAGTTCAGGAGCAGACCTGAACCTGCCTCGCTGAAAGTTATGTGGATATGGCAACGGAGGAATAGTACCAGCTTTGGCTTAGGAACAAAAACCGCTTACTGTGGCCCTCAAGCAATTCAACAAGCACCTTGGGAGGGTCCAGGAAGCAAAGGCATTGATTAAAAAAAACAAAACAACCCAAAACAGAGCAGCAATATCTCAATTTGAGTATTAGTAAAGAGCCTAAATATTTGTCTGGATGGCCAAGGATACAGGGAATATGAAAGAACCAGCACTGAACAACTAGGGACATTTAAAACAGGAACAGAAGAGATGTCAGCTCCAGCTTTTCTTTTGGTTAGTTTACGTTTATACCTAGATGCAACTTAGCCAGGAATTTGGTTCTTAATTTGGACCAGATCTTGCAACGCTCACTCCCCCTAAGTACTAACTCTCTCTCTCTTTCTCACTCACACACACACACACACACACACACACACCATTCTCTCTCTCTCTCATATACACATGCACACACCGCCCCCACATTCTCTCTCTCTCTCTCGCTCACACACACATACACAGACACACACCCCACCTCTCTGTTTTCAGTAGGACTGTCTGTGGAGTAGGGCTGAGCCAACATCAGTAAGAAGGAGAGAATCAAGATCTGACGTAGCCAGGGTTGCAGCTTGTTTAGGACTAAAAAAATAGTGAAGTTAGAAAATCAAATCCCAATAAATTTCAATGCTTTTCTGCTTCTTGCTCAGCCTTCACCGAGGAGCTCTGAGCGAGGCTCTCACATGCTGTCACTGCAATGCTCTTCTCGACTTCCGCCTCCAAAAGCAGAGTTGAGATTTGTTTCTCAGACTGTTCTTTCCACTAGAGTTCGGCACAGTAAACTAACTCAAAACTTCTGCATCAAGGAAAAGGTCTCTTTCAAAGTTTTGTTTGGCTTTGCTTTCAAAGAGTTGTCTGTATATTTTAGAATATGTAGAATTTTCCTTTGATTTAAACCTCCTTCCTAACAATGGACAAGAGAAGATTTCTCTGCTGAGCAATTTAAACAAAAACAAACATATTTTGGTTACCCAGGGCCTTGTTCTCAAAGCGGTTTTTTTCAGGGGAGAATCAAACCTTACAAATTGTTAAGCTTTTGGCGAAAAAACTTAAACTCACAAACTCAGATAGCACAATTTTTTCTCCATCCACCACCTAAACAATATAGTAAAAAGGGGCAAAAAAAACCCCCAACAAAGCACCTCTCTACCTTGCACACATTTATAAAAAGATTAAATGTCTGATTTAAACAAATATGAAGCCACTGTTGCAGCACTGAAACCTACTTTCAGTCACTTGAATGCACATTTTCAACCTCAATCTGTGCCTTTTTCCAGTGCCCTAATGTTTTTTCTTTTCCCCCGGTTTGAAGTCTTCTGTCTCCTGAACATAAACAGACACACCTAACTCTCTATTAAGGCAGCTGAAAGCAACTGTTTGCTTTTAGAGCAAGAGCTATGCAGAAGACCACAAAGCTGAAGCTGTAAGAGCAGCAGCTCCTGCGCTTGCGAGAGAGCTTAACACGGGGACTACAGCTGAATTCGATGGAAAAATGTGTTGCTGTTTTTGGTCAGGACAAGATGTGCTGGTGTAATTCTCAGGCTGGAAAGTAAATTCTCCATCTCCCTTTAATGATGGGCATGCACGGACTTTTATCCAAACTATCTTGTTGCTTCCTGCAACATCAGGCCTCTTTTCAAAGCAGCTTATACAGTTTCTTCAGCACCCCTGAGGGTGCCGCCAAGCCACGTGCTCCAACCACCTGCCCCGCTTCCCACGCACCAAGCCGAGCACTGGGACAGTGAAGCACCTGGAGGAAACCCCCAGAGCCTTTTCTTAGGTGCACTGTCCCCAGCGCGCTTGAGAGTGGATGCAGGGTCGGCCCAGGAAAGCTTTGCTGCCTCATTTCTGGGCTTGGTGCCTGCAAAGCAGGAGCATGAAGGCAGGTCATGTTCAAGATCAGCACGCGTGGGAGCAGCATGAAAGCAGTTTAGACATGCCCGTAAGAGGACTGGGGGGCATAGTGTCCACGCTGAATATAAGCCAAGAAGCGTGCAAAAAAAAAGAAGTCAACAGGATCTTGGTTTGTATTAACAGGAGCATCACCTGCATGTCAAGGGGAATGATTCTTCCACCCTATTCAGCACTGGCAGGGCCTCACCTAAAGGGCTATGTCCAGTTAAGGGTACTGTACTTCATGAAGGATGTAGAGAAATTGGAAAGAGTCCACTGGAGAATGAGAAAAATGACTAGAGGCCTGGGAAACATGACTTATGAAGAAAGGCTGGAAGAACTGGGATTTTTTAGCCTAGAGGAGAATATATTGAGAGGAGATTTAATAACAGTCTTCAAATACATGAAGGGTGGTTTTGCAGAGGATGGTGCTATATTATGCCTTAGGGCCACAGAGGACAAGAGACTAAATAATGGTCTTAAATTACGAAAAAGGAGATTAAGATGAACTTCCTGTGAGGGTAATTAAGCATTGGAACAGACTAGAAAGACTGTGGGATCGATCTCCATCCTTGGGAGTTGTTAAGAGCACATTAGATGAGCACTTATCTGGAACCGTTTAGACAAGGATGAACCTGCATTAATCAGGAGGTTGGACTAGATGGCTTCCTCCAGTCCCTTCCAGCCCAAATTTTCTATAGTTCTGTGACTGCATCACAATGATGCAAGAGCAATGCAAGCCCCATTGACCTTCAACAAGGCTTAAGTCCTGCCGAAGAACTTCTGCGGTGAACTAAAGGAGGAAAAGCGCTCTCAGGGAGGCCAGAAGAAGTGTTTCAAGGACTCCCTCAAGTCATCCTTGAAACATTTCAACATCAACCTGAAGTCTTGGGAAGATTTTGCTCATGACCGTTCCACCTGGCGAAGCCTCATCCATACCAGAGCTACCGTCTATGAGCAGAGGACTGCTGAGGCAAAGCAGAAGCGCAAACGGTATAAATCTCACAACAGCAGCACGTCCGCTGTTGATCAAGCAACCCAAAGTGGCATCTCTTGCTCAGTGTGCCACAGACAGTTCAAAGCACAAATCGGCCTGATCAGCCACTCACGTGCTTACAGAAACCAAACCCACCAGTGGCATCATGGTCATCTTCAAATCTGAAGGACGAGCAACAACAAGAAGTAATATGTACACACAAAGGATCTACTGCATTAACTCCACCGGAATGAACATACAAGCTCAATGTGGATGCAATTATATCAGTTTAATGGGATACTTTACCCCAGTACAGGGAGGGAAATAACCCAGGCAAGTATAAATATGCAACTATAGCTGTATTTATACTTAGACTTGCTCCCACATATTAGTAACTAACACCATTTTACCAGTACAAAAACTGTGCAGACCAGACCATAGGCAACTAAGTGCCCAAGTCATTTTTTAAAATGGGACTTACGATCCTACATCCAAAATCAGTTTTGAAAACTATCTCCCTTGTCTACAGCCACAGCCATACCAGTCTGACATGGGCCACAGAAGTTGCACCAGGTGTGATATTAAATTCATTTAATTGACATTAATGTAGTTAACCTGGTACGAAGTCCCGAGTGGATCCTTTTCTTTGAATTCGAACCTGAATTCATTCCTTTGTTGCCTGAAGCTTAACAGATATAAGCCAGTCAGAGATGGGAGCATCATGGAAAAGCATGCAGGGTGATTGCACTAGAGAAAGCGGGGCTGATTAGATATTTTGCAAAGTCCATCCAGTCATTCGAGTGCTTACAGAGAGAAAATGAGATAAAGGGCTTACAACACCATTTCTTTTCCAGCTCTAACACTGACTTTGTGTCTAACTGAGCAAAATGCTTAAATTTTCTGGCTAAGTTCACCTTCTATAAGAGGGATATTTTAGTACCTTGCACCATCTCAATGCCAAGGGATGGAGAAACAATGCATTAAAGTGTGAGCGAGGTTTTGAGATCCTCTGACTGAAGATGATAGAGAGGTACAAAGACCAGAAAAACTATTCAACAGTATCTTCGGTAAACCCTTTAGCAGATTAAATCAAACAAAAGGTGGAAAACAGAGAGCCCGCTGAACACTTGGCTGGAGATAAACTTTCATATTCAGTCACAACATATAAAATGCATTAGGGTTGTAAACAGTAATGGTTCTCGGTCTACATGATTAACTTCAGTCACCTTCAGCTGCGTGGGAGAGCTAGAGCTTGAAGTGTTTTAAACCGAACTTCCCCAGTTCATAAGAGCCGCAGAAAGAGCCTACGAACTTCAACACTTGCCAAGAAGCAGAACGAAGGCAATAAGTTAAAACACAACTGTAGCTGTAACAGTTCGAATATGCGTCCTGGGCAAGGACCTTTCTTAAACAGCTCCAAACCAACGTGCACCACCTACACCAGACCGAACTAGGAAGCAATGGACCTGGGACAATATTCAGACTCGGTTTCCTATCTCATTTTACAACCCAGTACAGACTGGGCCTAATTAGAGTTCGCTAGTATTTCGATTTTCCTCTGCTCTCCTCCTCACCTGTAAGAAATTGCAAGCTGCCTTTAAGCAGGAATCAAAATGAAAACAAAAAACCCTGTTAAAAGAGATGTTTGAAAGAGGGAGGAAAAGGACGGGGATAGAGAGATGCCTTTTTCCCATTGCCAGGATTCCTCTGTGGCTCCTCCCAACCTGCCAGTATCCACATCACAGTCCTTCCTGTATGCAGGTTGTTGCAGAGGATTCTTCCAACCAGGAATTTCTGTGTGATTTTCCTGTTGCTGCCCAGCCTCGTTTTTCTTACATCATCCTGCCACAGGCTTTAGGTCAGCAGATCTCCTTGCACTCCCCATTCCTTGCATTTGATTCCTCCTTCTGTTCAGCAAGTTGTTCACCTTGGCACCAGCTCAAACGCCGAGTTCCTGGGCTGTTTGCCACCTTCTGTAAGCTTGTGCCCTAGATGCTGATTAAATGCTTGTGCTCCTTCTCATGGAGATCTCAGTCCTCCGCTCCATACCTTGCCCCTGGAGCTGCTTCCCGGATCAGTCGTCGTTCTGAAACCATTCTACAGTACAGCTCGTTTCAGCTCCCATTTCATGCTTAGCAGCTCTGTCTGTAGGTATTTCATCTGTCTTTATAAAACTCTTATTGCCTCTCCGGCACTTGTTAATACAAGCTTTTTTTTTAAAAAAAGGGGGATCTTAATTTTAACAAACATGGGGAGGGTTAAGAGTTATTCTTGTCTAAATACAACACTCCTCCTCTAGCTCCACCTCCATTACTGATATATTTAGCTTCAACTTAACAAAGATTTTTCCCTGGAATTGATCTTTGTTTGGGGACACGGTTTTGGTTTTGGTTTAAATCGTGCACTTCCCTGATCCCTTGACATCAGCCTGGCAGCTCTGTGCTGGCTGGCGCCTCATTCATCCCCTCTTAGCTAGGCAAATGACAAAGTCACCATCATATGAAATGCCCAACCCCCTTACTAAGCACCAGGCCACTCAGTCGGGGCTTTACCACCCAGGATGAGAATCTCCTGCATATATGGAAGGCAGCAAAGCTGTAATTAAAAACAGGAAGTTTGCTTTCTCCATGCAGTGCTACTTGTTGCTCTTCCAAGCCAAACTAAATGTCCATACTGCAGATCTCAGTGGAGATTTTCCAAGCTAAGAAACCCAGACACATGATTTCCATTAAAATAGCCCATAGGTTTCTACTTTTTCAAAGAGCTGTATAGACATAAACTAATTAATCAAGAAAGCCCTGTTTAATGTAGCTAAGCATTAATTTCACACATCAAGAAAGCAGAGCAGTGCAACCCAAAGGATAAACATGTGTTTGGGGGGAAGGGAAAACCTGCTACCTACCACTAGTGGATAAGGTACAGTCTAGAGCAGGGGTGGGCAATTATTTTGGGTGGAGGGCCGCTTACTGAGTTATGGCAAGCCATTGAGGGCCACATGACAGGCAGCCCAGGGCAGATTAATATTAATTTTCTAAAATTTTTAGGGGCCCCACAGGCCAGATGGAATGGCCTGGCGGGCCACATCCGACCCCCAGGCCATATTTTGTCCACCCCCGGTCTAGAGCCTAGAGTCAGGCGCTGCCACTGTGTTCATATATAAACTAGCACAATGGGGCTCTGATCCCACTTGAAACCTCTCGAGTTACTGTAAAAGGAATCACTTTTAATAATTATGCAACAGGACACATCAATACAGCTGCCACTGAGCAGATGAACCAAGAATCACACCGTTCTAGTACAAGACCAATATGACTGCCTCCAGATCACTTTTAACACCCAGAATATCAAGAAGGAATTGTGCATGAGGCAGGAACAAGGGTTTGTGGCTAAATATGAGCATGAAGAAATAGGACATGCAAGGAGGGATAAAATGAAAAAGGCTAACATGCAAAATGAGTTATAATTAGCCACAGACATAAAAGACAATGCCAAAAGATTCTATAAACACACCACAAAAAAGACAAAGGAAAATATAGATCTATACTTAACTGGGAAGAAGAACAAATAATGGAAAGCTCAAGTAGTCAATGACATCTTGACTGAAGTCTTCAGAAAAAAGGTGAATTGTGATCTGGCATTAATTAAATTAAACAAGAGGTAGGTGTACTCTCCAAAACAGAGAAAGCAGGTTAAAGAATATAAATTAAATGTACTCAAGTCAACAAAGTCTAATGAAATTCACCGTAAATTACTTAAGGAACTAGCCAAAGCAATCTCTGAACCATGAGGAATGATCTTTGGGAACTCATGGAGGATGGAGCACAGAAACAAGAGTACTGCCACATAAGGTGGTTGTCTTATAATCAGGGTCGTCTTATAGTCGAGTAAATAAGGTAATTATCTTCTCTGACAGGGTAAGTGCCTTCCTGATAAGGGGGAGGAGAAAATGTGATATGTATGGACTTTTAAAAAGGCTTTTAACACTGTCCCACATGGCATTCTTATAAGCAAACTAAGATAATATGGTCTATATCTGTGATTCTCAAAGTGCTGTCTGTGAGGCCATGGTAAGTAGACCAAAGAATACAATGGTTCCCTTGTCTTCTACTAAAAGTATGCCTCTCCATGGACTGCCACCTTGTTCGAGAAATCCATGGTCCAACCCCTGCCTTTAATCACCACCTGTGGCATTTGCCAGAGAGTCTGCAGCTCTAGGGTCGGCCTTCTTAGCCATTAACGGACTCGTCTATAACCCTTTACTTGACCTGTGGGACTTGTCATCCTCAACCATGAGGGATCATTGTCACCAATAACTAAAAGTATGATGGTAAAGATGCACAGAGGTTTATGAGAAATTTTGTGGGTTAACATTGGTCCCTGATCCAAGGAGAAGTAAAAGAACCACTGATCTAGATGAGATCATCATAAACTATTTCACCGTAATCACCAATAGTTCACTGTCAAAACAACAAAGGTCTTCAAGTGGATTCCTGGGTAATTCGAATTTTGGGGTACAGGGTCAGACTTGTAAATGATCTTGGCAAATTGTAGAGATGGTCCAAAATAACTAAAATGAAATTCAATAAAGACAACACCAAAATTCAACACTTAGGGAGGAAAAATCAAATCCATCAATACATAAGGTGATAACTGACTTGGCATCAGTAATTCTGAAAATGAGCTGGGAGTTGTTGTGAGCCACAAATACAAATGAATCATCAGTGTGATGCTGTTGCAAAAAAAGCAAATGTCATTCTGAGATGTATTAATGCACTTAACACACAGGAAGTCATTATTCTGCTCGACTCAGTGCTAGTTATGTCTCAGCTGCAGTAAAGTGTCCGGTTTTAGACACCAGCTTTCAAGAACCACTGGAGTCCTCAAGAGACCAACAAGAATGATAAACGGTTTATAAAATGTGGCCTTGAGGATAGGTAGATGGCAGGTTCATTAATGCGCTGTAGTTACTGCGCATTAAGTTTAGTACTTGGTTAACCAAATACAAAATCAATGCACAGTCACTCATGCTGCTGCACAGTAGCGCCAGTGAAGGGGTTTTTAATAATGCTCACTGCTCAGTAGCCTAATACCACTGCACAGTAGTGTATTAGCAGGGTTTTTGCCCAGTACACTACTGAGCAGTGTAATTAGGCTACTGCGTAGTTAGTGTCTCGTGTAGACGTGCCCACTGAGTGGTTCAATCTAGAAAATATAATCTATATGAAAAGGGTACAAGAAAATAGTCTTCTAATATGTTACAGTTTGTTACAAAGAGGATGGTGACAAATTGTTCTCTGTGATCACTGGGACTAGGACAAGAAGAATTAATTTGCAGCAAAGCATTAAATTTAACAAGAAAAATCTTTCTAATGTAATGTTGTGAGTGAAGTCCTGCAATGACTTTGGGAAGCTGTTGAATCTCACTGAAGGTTTTTAAGACTCTGTTAGACAAACTTCTGTCAGGGATGGTCTGTGTGTGCTTAATCCCACCTCAGAGCAAGGGATTGGACTACATGGTCTCTTAAAGACTCTTCCAGCCATACATCTCTATGATTTTATGACCCAAAATAAAACCAAATAATTGGTCATTCAGCCTCCTAAGCTGCTGCACCACTGCATTTTGCTCAAAGACTACCAGAACCATGTAGCCCTCCTCCACATAAGCCCCTTCTTTTTACTTTCAAGGCTTTTCTTGGCTTATTCCCACCCAACCCACCTACCTATTGTTAGGTACCTACTTAACTTGCTGCAAGATACAGCTATTTTCGCGGCTTGCTCATGGCACAAAGAGCTAACTTTGTAGGCATTTCCCAGTGGCCTGCCCCTCACCGCTGATTGGTGGAGAGGCTCCGCCATCGCTTCAGACAATCAGTAAGTGTCAAGCACATGAGAGTGGCTGCAGGGATTGCCGCATCATCTAAGTATCGCAGTACGGATTGAGAGATTCTAAAGCAGTGCATTATATGAATAATATGTTGGAGAGCAGGGCTGTGCGAAGCTTTGCTGGCTGTTTTGTTTTGATGCTGTTTCGACTTGTTTCGAGCTCGAAACAGCAAAATCGAAACAAAATGAAGGGCTTTGAAACAGCCTCAAAATGAAACGAGGCCAGTCGAAATGTTTTGAAAGTTTCAAAACGTTTCGAGTTTTGAAGCAGCAGCCCGGTGGTGAGAAGCAGGGGAGAGCCAGGGCTGCGCTCTGAGCAGCTCCGCAGTCCCATGTGGTTCAGCCTAGGGGGAGCGCAGCTCTGGCTCTCCCCACCTCCCGCTACTAGGCTGCCCTCTATGGAGCTGGCGGAGCTGATTGGAGTGCAGCGCCAGCTCTGCTCGCCTCCCACTGCCGGGCTGCGCTCCAGTCGGCTCCACCAGCCCCATGGAGCTCAGCCTGGTGGTGGAAGACGGGCAGAGCCTGTGCTGCGCTCCACCTCCCACCACCAGACTGAGTTGCATGGGGCTGCAAGCCGCTGGGAGCTGAGCCCGGTGGAGGGAGGTGGAGCCTCCACAGGGCTCAGCTCCCAGTGCTGGTCCCAGGGGGCAGTGGCACCCCCGCCTGCACCCCTGGGAGGGCTGCGGGGCTCTGCCAGATTCCTCCGGGGGTGAGGGCCCCCAGTCTGTCTGCAATCACAGGAGGCTGCTTCTCCTCCAGTTTTGTGCTTCCCCATTATAGCCTATGGGCAAAACATTGAAACAGCATCGAAACAGCGAAACTGGTTTGATGAAACAAAACGGAACAGTGCTTTCAAAATGAAACTAAACTCAAAACGAAACACTGTTCTGTCAAAACACTGAAACAGAAGTCGAAGCAGAACAGTGCTGTTTCGCACAGCCCTACTGGGAGAGGATTTGGGGAGCGGTTGATCACGGCCGATGGAATGTTTCCAGCGATCGCGGATACCACCACTTTCCACGGTTTCTGCAAAACCACAAATTAAGTAGGTCCCTACCTATGGTCTCTTGTTTCCTATCAGCATGTCAACTCCCACCACCTTCTGCCCTCCAGTCTTTCTGCCTGTACCCTTGTCTTAGAAGATAAGCTATTTAGGTCTTTTTCTCCCCCCCAAATGTGATTTGTGAGTGGGACTTCTAGACACTACCACAATGTAAATGTTATTAAAGATAAATGGCCACCACGTGTCATGTGGCAAGAGGATGATTTCAAAACCTGCCCATCAGTCACTTGCAAATATAATTATTGCTTTGATCACTGAGCTACACCTCTGGAGTCAGGCTGACTGATGTACTCCGACAGTTGCCCAAGGCAGCATGCACGGCTCAGGAAAAGCCTACTCAAGAAAACAAACTGAACTTGGAATCTGTGAATGCAAAGCTATAACTTTTATTGGTTCATGGAAGCCTTCTCCTTCTGCAGCTGAGTAGGCCAACACTTGACAGAGTTTTAGCTGGCAGGGAATTAAATAAACCATTCCTGGAATGAGTTTTGTGTTTCTCAGTACATCAAGTTATTATTTCTCAGGTTATCAGATCTGGGGCATACACTTTGTCCAATACCTAGTTTTCTTGTAGGGGTGTGTTGTACAGGCTGCTGCTGCTCTGTCTTCACAACAAACCATGAACTCTTCTCTTACATGAACTCACATGAGGTGGACATCCTTCCACTCATAGTACAACATGCTGCCACCCACCCAAGGTCTAGATATTAAGAGGTGTTTCTTAGATTACCCAGGCCCAGGGGCCCCTGCCAATCAGGGCCCCCCCGAGGCTGCCAGCGGCAGCATGGCCCAGGCAGGCATCCTGGCTGTGGGCATCTGGGGCAGGCAGCATGCGCCTCCTCCCTTCCAACTGGGCCAGATCAACAGGGTAGGGGGTGGGCACAGGGCTCTGTGCAGGTGGTATCAGCTTCCCAGGACCATCTGTTGCCAGGAGGCCCCATGGGCACCCCCACTTCTGCTCTCCACTGTCTGCGGGTGGCCGCCGGCACCAGCACCGCTGGAGCAGGACAGGAAAGAACAGCCCTACCCTGCCCTGTCAGGGCTGGCAAAAGGGCAGATGGGCAGCTGGGGGCAATGCAGAGCCCTCACCTGTCCCACAGTGCTGGGGGAGACCGCAGCCCTGGCTGCGTGACACTTGCCAGGTGGAGGGGCCAGGCTGCATTGGGGCTAGGGCTGGCTTCACTTTAGCAGTACTCCTGCCCCCTGGCTCAGCCCAGATGTGCCAAGGAGGCTAAACGGGCCCAGTGGCAGCCACTTGGTGGGTGCAGAGGAAACCTGCCCTCGTCTGGTGGGGGGCCTCCAATTTTCTGTTTGCCTCAATAACTCTTAATCTGCCACTGCATCTCCCCTGATGGCCCCATGGGTGGATCTAGGATTTTGAAAAGCAGGGTGCAGATGATGAGGGGCATTGTCACCTGCAACATGCCACATTTTTCTCCAGTTAAAGAGAAACTAGAAGCTTTACTAATAAGCTAGGGGTCCATCACTCTGTCATTCAGTTTAATAGCAAAGCCAAAACCAATATAACTTTATGGGAATGGCCACTAATTTGCTACATTATATATTAAGTTTAAAAACACAAGCTAGGCAAAAAATAGTCACACTAGTCAAAAGATATTGTGTCATTGGCCCTGTTGTCATGATAGTGAAGAAGGGTGACTGCACCCAAAAGCTTGCTAAGAACTTTTTTCCCAACTACTCAGTTGGTCTAGTAAAAGATATCACATCTACTCGAAGAACCTTGCCTAGTTAAATGTACATCTCTTATTTAGATTTAGAAAACAAAATCTGGTCTTCTTGAACACCTTGACACCTGAGTAAATATTAGAACTACCCCTGAGTTAAAGTTTTGAGCTTGAACTAAAAAAAGCCTGCAAGGAAGTGAAACATTGCCTGAAAAAGCATAATTCCAATAGTGGGATAGTAAGACCATTAACAAGCATTAATGCCTAAGGAATGAAGAGAGAGTAGGAGGAACCAGGCAGATAGACGATAACGAGACATGAAGCCAATCCATTCCCTTAGCCGCACCTGAATAGAAATGCCACTGAGGTT
>NW_005842296.1:885178-890790 GCF_000455745.1 Alligator sinensis | reverse complement strand
TGGGGGGTTGGGGATAAATGTACCCCTGCTCCCCCCCTAGTTCTGCCCCTACCCCCACCCCCATAACAGACAGTCAATACCAACCAGGCAAAGGCAAGCCCTAAGGGGCCAGTATTGAATTCCTGGTGCTTTCCTTGGTACTCCCAGAACTGTTTCTTTTTCTATTGGAAGCTGCTTTTGCACCAACGTTATTCTACTGACCTCAACTGCTTCTCACTTATATGAGACGAGTATCACGCTTTGTGTAGTGCCTTTACTGCCAGTGCTAATATAGCGTCCAGCATGGAAAACTCATTTTTAATGGCACAATGCACAGCAAGGCATTAAGCTCTGCATCTACCAGCCCCACAGTGCAAGAGGTAACACTGTTCTTCCTCTTTCTCACCACAGAGATGTTTTTGACCCTCTGTGTCAGGATGAATACCCTTCTATTCATGCAGGCCCACCCATACCCATCACATCCCTGTGATAGCAGAGTGCAGTATTCCTCCTTCCCTTCCCCTCAGGCCTGGCTACCATTTTGCGATCCTTAGTCTTCATGTCTGACACAGAATATTACATTCTGCAAATGGGAGGCAGGCAATGTTGGAGGAGCAGCACGTATCCTGCCCTCACTTCCTCTGTGGGTAGCTACAGCGCTTGGAAAGGCTACACAAATGTTCTTTTGTGCAAATGACAGCTCTGCTAGGGAAGCCAAATTTCTTTGTGTGGCAGTGATGCTCCTTAGTCCCAAGTAATGAAGGGGTTAACTTCTGCTCAGCCTCCCTCTTTACCTTGCACATGGGTTCAGAGGGCGGCCTACAACAACAGGGCATGAGAGAGTAGAGGATGCTTTGTACATGTATCCTGTAGTCAAAGGCCAAAGAAGTGGGCAGAAGCCCTGCAGGAGAATTTCTTCTCTTTGCTTTCTCATCATGCCACCCTTACATTAAGCGTGGCAGAAAAGACACTGCTGATTGTGACAGGCTTGTTCAAATAAAGTGCTGGAAAACAGCATTAAAGTGCAGAAAAATGTGCATGCCTCGTGAAGGAAAAATATCCCAACACCTCTGTCCAATGCAACAAGTGAGGTCGAGTAGAAATAAAAGGCAAGTTTGCCCTTGTAAAGATGGGTGATTCACATAGCAGAATAAAAATGTGACAGTTCCCAAAGGAATTCCACAAGTCCACCTCCTTCCCCGGACCGAGATGCAGCACTGGGGCTGCTCAAACCGTTTTCTCAATGACATCTTCCAGACGGAACAGAAATGTAGCCTCTCTTTGAGAAACCTGCTGAAAATGATTCCTGCTGAGCTGATCCCGTAGGGTAAGTGCAGCCAAGGAAGGACAGGGAAATGCAATGTCCTTTCTACCCTGTCATCTATCTCAATGGACAAGGCATGCACTGGAATTAAACTCTGAAAAGAAAAAGCTAGCAAGCAGCCAAGTAGAGAAAAATGGATTCCCAAACGGGTCCGGCGGACAGACTGCAGACAGCCGGCCTTCTGATGGAGCCCTAGTTCAGTGTGAGGTGAGAGCGGGGCTCGAACCAAGAGCTGAGGTTCGAGTGGAATATTTTTGCAGAGCCCCAGCTCCAGCCTTTCGTTGCACATTTAAACCCAAATAGCCATTTTCTCTGTGGCTCCTGTTACTTCCCTACAATTCACCACAAAAACCTGCTCTTTGCCATCCGCTTGATCTAGTCCAAATCTCCCCTGTAACAGAAGTCCTTACAACAGGCGGGGAAAAAATTGAGAACGGGCTCTTTGATTTAGCAAAGGCAAAATAAGATCCAGTGGCTGGGAGTTAAAGATAGATACCTTCTGATTAGAAACAGGGAGCAATTTTTCCCTAGTGAGGGCAATCAAATATAGCGACTGACAGCTGTGGCTGGTTCTCAATGGCTGACCATTTTTAAATCAAACACAGATATTTTTCTAAAAGATGTTTTAGTTAAACAAGCATTCATTCTGGAAAATCCAATGGCTGATGTAATGTCAGGGGGGTTAAATTAGTGGATCACATTAATCCTTTCTAACTTTACGATCTATGAATTAATAAATTCCTGAAGAAGCCTTAATATTAACCTGGTCACCGTTGTGCTTTACGATGAGTCACTGTAACTAAAAGTTTCATTCGTTAAATAGTCTAACAGTTCACAGGACTTACCTAATGCTTGTGAGGGTGCCTGCAACATTTAAATCCTGACCTCAAGGATATCACTGTCACTGGTTCTCGGCCTTGCTCCTCTTTTTGTATGAGCCTTACTACCAGTGTCATTGTTACCCTTCGGGCACATCTACACATGCAGTTAAGGACCAATAAACTGCAGAGCTTATTGCTCTGGAGTTTTTTGCTCCAAGGCACACTGTTTGAATGTGCGCCCAATTGCTCCAGAGTTGATTTGTATGCACCATATGGTCAGAGCCATCTGGGCTGGCAGGGGACCCCACTGAGCGGAGCCCCCACTAAGGCACATGGAGATGGGGGGAGCAACCAGCTCAAAGCCGGCTACTCCCCCGTCTCCACCTGCTACGGAGCAGCTGCCTGGGGTGCAGGATGCCTCAAGGCAAGGGCTGCCTGCTGGCTAGCCTTGCACTGAGGCACCCCGTGCCCCAGCCAGCCGGGGTAGCATCTACACGTGCTGCTGTGCACAAAAAAATTCTGCAGTGGGGTAGGACTTGTATTCATTAGTCCGACTCTGCTACGGAGTTTATTCGTTTCATGCGCCCTAATAGCGGTGCACGTGTAGACACAGATGTTTACTGCACAGCTCCAGTTGGTCAACTGCACAGTAAACATCTCACGTAGACGCACCCTTAGGGATAAGCGTTCCACATTTCCTTCCTGTAGGTCAGATAGTTGTTTCTGTCTTGCTATCGCTGCCTTTTTCAATGAATTCTTGAACTGTTCCTCCACGCTCGTTTTATCTTCATCTTTGTCTCTGAGTAGGTTCAACTCTTTGTGCCGCCAGGGGAAGTGTGAATCATTGTCTCAGCTCTTATCTTCCACTTCTATCACAGAAATCAGCCATGTGCCTTGTAATCTCTCTGTAAACAGCTGACACATCATCAGTTTTGCTTTGCAGATCTAAAATCCGTCTCTAAGTTGGGTGCTGTGAGGAAAGGGTTCTGGTTTCCACAATGCTTTGTTTATCCCCACATATAATATGGGGCTAGCAAATACTAAACCAACTCAAAGATGTGCTGTGAAGCTTTGTTAGGCTCCGTTTCTACAACCCTTTTTCATAACAGGCCAGATTATTGCCTAGGGAGTAGTCATACACAACGTCCTCTCTGCATAGTATAGGCCAGAAAAAAATCTCCCAGTGTTTCCTGCACTGGAAGGAGCTCCTCTTCCTTAATACACATGTGAATGCTATATAACATAATTGTACGTGTGCCCATAAAAAACACTGGCTGTGTCCTACAGGGTGCCACCAGTCTCTTGTGAGATGCTAAACACTTCCATGCCATGCTGATTTCAATGGAAGTGAGCCTCACTCAACAACTGGCAGGGTCAGCCCCAAAGTTCATCAATCACTCTGAAGGTGAAGAATAATAATTCAGAATGCTATATTCTTATTTCTGTGTAATTCCTATTGACTGGGACACACACAGGGAGTAAAGAAATCTCTTTCCTTTTTATTTAACCACCCTTTACACAGCACTACCTGTTCCCGTAGGTGCATGAATTGACCCATCTATAAGCTGAAAAGTCATGGAGCTGTAGCTAAAAGGTTGTAGAAATGAGTATTTGTCGGTGCAGAAAACATGGGCAGAGACCCCAGTCATTCAGTCATTATGTTAGGAGGTTACTGGCTTTTGTGGGACTACTCACGTACCTAAGGACTAGGCCCTCCCCGAATCTGTAGTCTGATCATTGTGCTGCCCCACTAGCAATTAAAATTCTGTTTACAAAACCCAGCGGGGGTGGGTAAAAACAACTGTTACAAAATACGCACAGACCCTGATTCCAGTTTAAGTTAATACAGTTTTAATGAGCCCCTCACAAAAGGCCTGGCACTTATGGAAAATTTCCTTAATTAGTATCAGACCCTAAATTAGTAACAAAAAAACCCCCTGAATATCATTTGGTCTCAAGCTGGAACTAAAGTATGTTTTGGCATCATTACTAACTGTTAGCAGCAAGTTCTGGAAACAGATGCAAATCTAGATATGTGTCCTAAATATAAAACATATTGAAAAAAAAGCTCAGATAAAATATATCTATACATCCACATACATTTGAGTGTGCTATTTCCTGCCTGTATCAGCAACAAACTTATTCTGCTTTTTAAAAAGTTCCACTTGTTTCTTCACTTCTGTCCTTTTCAAACCCCATACTTCTGGAATAAAAACTCTTTCCTTCTGCCTAATTTCTCCTGCCTTATTTCTCCTGCCTTATTTCCTTTCTTGACAGTAGTTCTAAAAAAATGAAAGGGGTTTAAAGACTTGCATTGTAATATCCAAACTGCTGAAAATCAGACCACTTATTTTGGTGCCTTCGTGTGGATGGAGGTACCTAATTTTAGGCCACCCACATTAGAAAAATTTGGCCTATATCTTTGAGGCAAGGATCATGAAACATAGCTTGTGGACAGCTGCTCCAGTGAAACAGTCTATTCTAGAGAGAAGCTGCTATTGATGTTACAGAGGTCTTTGCCAAGGTGCTATGATGCCTAGATGGCATTAAATGGAGAAGTGACTAAAAATGGACAAATTGCGGTATACAAAATAAATAGTACCCTTTTAAAAAAATTGGTGAGTTATAAGTTTACATACTAGCTGAAATGACAGAGCTGTTTCTGAAATTACAGAATCCCCAGAGCTTTCAGAAGTTCCTTTCTTTATTTAGCTCAGTTTTTCCAAAAACAGTGGGTGCAAAGAAGCAGCCAAGAGAAAAGGGAGCCCAGAAAAAAAAAAAACCCCTCTCAATCATGGTCATATCTTAGCTTTCGTTAAGAAATGAAAGAGAGAGAAAATCAAGTGAGCTCGTGTGGCCTCTAAGAAATGCTTCAGAATGCAAAGTGCATGTAACAGATACAGAGTCCTCTACTTGAGTTTGCAGAGAGTCTGCAAGAGTTATGAACTGTGCACCACTCAGTTAATTTCAGCGGGTGCTAACTCAGATACAATTGATAGTTTTGCCACTGATGCTATTGCTAGTATTGACAGATGATAGTATTAATAGTACTGACAGATAGTAGGGCCGTGCGAATCTTCGGTCCCTGATTTGATTCAGCAGAGATGTGGCCCGATTTGGTGACCGAATCTCCGAATCCAAATCGAATCAGGGGACCCTTTAATCTCTCCGAATCGATTCGGAGAGATTTGGAAAGATTCAGAGATTTGGACACAGAGACAGCTTTAAATGTTTTTTCTATATATGTCTAGGTAGCAGGGGCTCATGATCACTGTGATGCTGGGGAGCATGGAGTGTCCCACAGAAGCGTGGGGGGCTCCCCAGCGCGCATGGCAGCAGACCCAGAAGTGGATCAGAAGTACTGGTCCCCTTCTCGGTCTGCCAGGGAGCATGCTGGGGGGGCCCCCATGGCTCAGCAACTGGTGCCTCCTGGGTCTGGGGGGGCACCTGGGATCCCCCTGTGGCCAATCGCCAAGCCAGTGGGGCAC
>NW_005842296.1:846373-885166 GCF_000455745.1 Alligator sinensis | reverse complement strand
CCTGGCCAGCCCCGGAAGTAGACCACAAGTACTTCCCATCCACTTCTGGGTTCGCCACCGAACACGTGGAGGGCCCCCCTGCACTCCTGTGGGACACTCCATGTGCCCCAGCATTGCAGCGTTCACAAGCCACACCTGCTACCTCAAGGTATGTAGAAAAAACTTTTAAAGCTGTGTCTGTGTCTGAATCGCTGATTCTCCAAATCAGCATCGAATCTTCAGATTCAGATTCGGCCAAATTGAATCAGGGACAGTGATCCAAATCAACGAATCAAATCACTGTCCCTGATTCGGGCCGAATCTGAATCCAAATCAAATAGGGCCCGCTTCGCACACCCCTAATAGATAGATACCTCACAGGGCCACTGTGGGATGTCCTCATTTAAAAAAAGCATATAAGAAATGCCATACTACGTCAGACCAATGGTCCATCTAACTTGGTATCCTGTCTCCAATAGTGGTAGAAATGAAAGTTATAGAGAGCACCAAGCTGGATAGACATATCTAGAGTAATCTATCTCCCATTCAATATCCCTCCCTGATAGCCACTGTTATTGGTTCAGAGATGCCAGATAAAACATCTCCAACTGTTCTGCTCAACAGCTATTAATAGATGTATCATCCATGAATTGAAATAGTATAGCCAGGTTCAAAAAGGGACTATCTGCTTCAACCACCTCCTGTGGCAATGAATTCCACAAGTTTTTTCCACAAGTTGTGGCAATAAATCATCCAGTTCCATTAATGGTTGCAACTTGCTCTGGGATCGCTGGATGAAGTAGGACACAGAAGGATATATTTCCTTCTAAGACCTAATACTCGGAGAATAACAAAACAAAACAAAACCAAGAAAAATGAACAAGGAAAGGCAGATTAAAAACAAACAAAAACATAGATATGAACCAAAATCCAAGTCAATCCATATTAAGTTTAAACTCCTGGCACTCTTGGCTTTACAAAACTTACTTTAATAACTGGTATCACTATGAAATTTTCTCTTGCCAAATTGTGTACTTCACGGGCACAATTCTATTCTGCTTCACCTAGTAGATGATGAAAATACACTTTGGGTGCATCTACACGAGATGTTTACTGCAAAGTAGATTAATTAGCTCTGCAGTAAACATTATGTGTCTACATGTGAGCCCCTATCAGGCTGGAGTAAACTAATTAACTCCACAGCAGTACATGTGCAGATGCTGCCCCGGCTGCCTGGTACAAGGGTGCTTCACGGTGGCGTCTGCCTGTCAGCTAGCCCCACAGTGGAGCGCCCTCGTACCCCGTCAGCTCCTCCGCAGCATGCTGAGTTGGGGGGGAACAACCCCAGACTGGCAAGCTGATCCTCGGGATCCCCTGCCAACCAGGGCTGCTTCGACCCGGCTCAATGTGCTGTGGTCCCAAGCAAACGTGCGAATGGCGCACCCGGGAGCAATAAACTCTCTGGAGTTTATTGCTTCACATTAATTGCACATGTAGACACACCCCTTGTAACCAATTCTGAGTTACCCAACTAAAGTGTAGGAGCAATTCTATTGTCTCCTCTGGGCACATAGGTGCCCCTATCATAAGAATAGGATCAGCCTCCAGAAACATGCAGGTGTGGCCCTAAGGCCAGAGATTCAGTTTCAGCCACTGGCCTTCAGTTTGAATTTATTTTATTTTTGTTATCTTACATTAGATAGGAATTAAAAATCCAGTCAAATTTTGCAGCAGGGTGGATTCTACCATTATTGGCTACTAAGTGAGCATAGAGGGAGTTGAAGACTGTGGTTTTAGATTTTACTCTTTTAGTGAATAGAGAAACCACTGATATTTCTTAACTTCTGCTTCTTCATTAGGTCTAGGCAGATCCAGAATGATGGAGCCCTTGTATTATGGATCCACGGAATTACTGTGATCTTAAGAAAAAAGTTTAAGAAATGCTTATTTTAGAAGTTTGGTTCTGTGCATGTATTTCATTTACGTCCTCATTTCATAATGAGGCCCTGATCTTGATTTTTCCTGTTGCACTACATAAAAACATTATTATTGTTGTTGTTTTAACCTTAATTATGGAGGCACGGGGGCCCGCTTCATAGTTAAGGCTGTGTTCTAAAAAAGGCTTTTAAAGGGGGGCAGACATTCCTCGCAGGCAACACTTCAGTGCAAAATTTCAGTGTCAGTTTTTATGAGTATATTTTCTAAGCTTTTTTATACTATTTCACAGATTTTTAATAAGGAGTGTATTAAATTGGACTATACTTGAAATTTCTACTTACTTTTTCTTGATTGATATTTCTTGAGAAACAGGCAAGAAGGATTAATGTTAACACATCTGGTACAATGGGTAGTTTTTTAAGGATTTTTGCTTTGCGTGTGTGATTTTTCACCCTAACGGAAAGTTCATCCATCACCAGAGGTGAGTGGATAAATATTCTCCTTTAGAGAATGTCACAAAGTATTGCCATTGTCATGGCCATCTCCTGTTTTTCTGTAGGAGACAGAAACCATGTATCAAACTATGGGGAGAGGTAGCAGGTTAAAGGTAGCAGTCTGGTGTATTCTGAGAGTAGTCTGGTGACGGCAACATGAAAAGCTGGGAATCTGTGGAGGGGCAAAATAAAATGTAGTGTCTGTGATGTATAGGAGTTGGGGCAAGGCATGTGTCTGCAGAAGGGCGGGTGGTGCCTGTTTGTTGGTGGGCTGTACTGTAATTCTTCACCCACTTGTTTCTGTCAAGTACATAATTGTCAGGCACAAATGTGTATGATGCAACTGTGATGGCTTCGTGACAATCTTTTTTGTGCATCAGGTTACTGGTCTGCTACTGTTTCTAGACCAAATCTTGAGGATGTCAAAGGGCCTGCTCCTGCAAGTCCTTGTGTGGTGTTCAGCAAGAAGCACAAGGAGGTGACTCCCCAACATGAGTGGGGACAGGTGCAAGGAAGATGGAGCAAGAGGCGCTGTCTCTCCCACTCTGTGGCAGTAAGTCATTAGATATGGCTGTCTCAACTTTCAAATTGGCTAAGTACAGACAGTCAAAAAGCCCGAGGCTGAATCAATTCAGTCTTCACAGGTTCGTTTAAAGTGCAAAGTTAGAATCAATACACAAGTGAACAGACATTCACTTTTGATTCCGGAAATGAAGCCACATGCCTGCAGTGGCCCAGGTCAGAAACCGCATATAAGTTGACCTCATGTTTTCAGGTTCAATTTAGAGAAAAACAGCCTTTTCCCTAAATATAGGTTGATAACTACAGAGGAAATCCTAGAACTGCTATTGTCCTTACAAAATCCCACGGGAGAATTTAAAAACCAAGAAAAGGATCCAAAGAGTTAAATGTACTAAAAATACTAACATAAAAACTGCCAAGAAGATGTTTCAAATTTGGTATTTTTATTGGATGTACAGAAATACTGCAAAATGCAAAAATCAAGATTGTTGGGGGCCTGATTATTGGTTGACTCCGCATATAAATTAAGTTAAATTTTTACAGTTCTTTTGGAAGAAAAAAAATGTTGACTTATAATCAGAACAACATGGGTATTCCTGAGGTGCCAGTACAATATTATTTATTTAATGATATTTATATTTTAGGCAACCAGTTTTCACTGGCCCTGTTGGGAAGTGGCAACACACAGGTTTTCTAATATGAAATAAATGCAAGGTTTTCAACTCTTATTATTACTGAGTTGTAACAGTAGATGAGTCGATAATATACCTTCATGCTTGGTTGAAAAGCGGTGTGGGTTTTGGATGAACAAAGATTATCTGGATACTGGGGTATTAGCCATAAGTTCATCCTCCATTCTTTTGGGGCTAAATATAAATAACTATATTAAAGAACATATAGTTATATATGTATACATATAAATAAATATATAACTATCATTACTACATTTTTTAAAATAACCAACAATTGAGTATTGGTTCCTGCCTGAAGACTGAGGTACACATTCATAGAACCATAGAGAATCATAGAGAAATATGGCTGGTACAGACCTCCAGGCTAGGGACAGACATTATACATAAACCAGTTTAAGTGATCAGAAACTGATTTAAACCTGTAACAGAACAGATGTTCAGTGCACATAAACCAGTTTGAAAATGGCTGAAACCGGTCTGAGATAAAGCTGGTTGAATGCAGTATTGGACTTCACTGATTTAGCTGAAACCAGTTTATGCAATGTCTGTCCCAGACCCCTTGCTGGTTTAAGTTAAACCAGACTCCTCCAGCATCCTGGCATGCTCTTTGGGCTGGGTGAGGCTCTCTGCTCCACAGCAGAGCTGGCCCCTCCCCTCTGCTCCCTGGCTAGAGCTCGGCAGAGACTGCAGGCGTCTGCCTGGCTTCCTCCTGTTCCCAGCCCCCTACTCCTTTCCCCATTCCCTGCTAAGCAGTGATTCCCCATACCCTCTGCTTTACACAGGCATTAGCTAGCAGACCACATGCTGACTACAGTTCCTGCTGTGGCAGACGGGACAAAGGCAGAATCAACAGGTAGCTGGTAATGTCCCTCTGTTGTTTTCTTAATGGGCTGATAAACACTGAGTTAGGGGTGATAAACACTATGTTATCAATTCCCTGCTGGGCTTGTCAGAAGGGGTGAGGGGGAACCCCTCCCTAATTAGAGTGTCATGCAGGGCCTGGCCACGCCACCCTCAGCTCAGCACTATGGAAGGGAAGGGAAGGGAAGGGAAGGCTGCTCTAGCACCACCCCCCTCCCCCGCTTCCAGCCTGAGCTACTGCAGGCATGTACCTGCATTTCTGGGATGTCTGTACAGTTACAAACTGATTTAGCCTAGCCAGGTTATAGACTAACCTGAATCAATTCAGTCTCAGTCTTTTTGAATGTCTGTCCCTAGCCCAGAGCTCAACTAGTGATTGTAGTCCAACCCCTTGCCTGAGGCAGAATCATCCCTTTCCAAACCATTCTCTACAATCCATAATCTAAACACTACATAAGACTACCATCTGCCCTTATGCAACATAGACCTGATACCCAATGTCTTGCTTCTATGAAAAGTTGTCAATACATGCGCAAGAGATCACAAGTAGAGGGCCAGTCAAAGTTTGCCCCACACAGCTGCAGGCCTGGTGCTCCCAAACACCCAAGTCTTATGCAGAAACCAGGTATGTGTCTAAGATGTAACTTGACCAGTTTAACGCTTGTTCAAGCAGGCACTGACTAGTTGAGAGTTCAGGCTTTTTGAATGTCTTAGCTGACAAAACTGAAAGAAGGCATGGGTGGAACGAGGGGGATGGAAGAATGGATCTCAAGTGTAGCAGGAGGAAACTCTGAATCTGTGGTAGAGCTAAATAGGGAATTCTGGGACTACGGGAGTGCCAAAAAATGCCTGAATGTGGAGAGTTACTATTTCGCTTCCTGTTTGCTGTTAAGCAACAGGCAATGAATATGGTATTCATTAAAATGCCCTGTATATTTTTAACAAACACGATAATCAGATTTCTGCCACTGTACTAGGAAGCAAATTTTGTTTTCCTTCCAGGCCTTGTAAAGCTGTAATTTTTACCTCATGCAGGAGGGGTTTTCTAGGGCTTCCAGGAATGTAATTTTTCCTCTTTAAAGCCTGGTTCTACTCTAAAAAATGACTCTGTGGAAATAGGATTGTATGAATGAGGATCTGGTTTTCTCAGCTTGCAAGAAAGAAGCTGATTCTTGTAAGTACCACCACTATAGACTTTCCTTCTTTCCTTCACACTCATCATGGCTGGTTATAAAGACTGGAGGCTCGCACACTCACAACTGCGCTCCTTCCCCTACCACTTTTGCATACCCTTTCATACTTCTCTGTGCTTCTATGGCCCTCCTCTCTGTAGTATCTGAACACCTCCCAATCAACATTATACTGCTGTATACCAAAAAAGCATTCTTCTCATTTCATGGAAGCACTAAGTAAATTAAGTGACTTGGCCAGGGGTGGAGGCAGGAATTAAACCCAAGCCTCCTGATCCTAGCTCAGAGCACAACCCTCTGACACAGCCCACCTTACTGTAGCATTTAACGAGGTGATCCAAGTGTGACTGAGAGCCCTCGTATCAGGATTTAGTCAACAGCCCTAATGACAATCTGTAAGGAACATTAGACTCAAACTCCTCTTCTAAAGCTGCACGGCAAATAGAAGTAAGAACTGGTGCAGACTTATTTTTATTCACTGCAGTCAGCAGAATCGAGCTGGAATGTGCACAAGAAAAGCACATCTGGCGAGTAAAGGAGGTGGCGTTTTTACATAGCCACTTTACAGAGTAGAGCCACGCTTTAAATTAACATTCCACTCTGCACTTTATAAACAATACGGGCCAGATCCTGCCCGGCGCCTCAGTGCAGTGGAATTGGCCTGGTCGGGGCACACGAGTGAGGCCACAAGGTTTTTGGAACGTGCAACACAGCACCGCTGCGCTGCGAGTGAGAGCCTGTCATCGACCTAAGGAAGCCTTTGGCTGAAACTCCAGTGCTAGTGAGTTCATGCTGTATTCTGGAGGTTCCCTCTTTCACAGTTTTCATGGACATTAGGGCTGGAAGGGACCTCGCAAGATCACTGGGTCCAGCCCCCTGCCCAAAGGGCAGGAAGTCAGATGACCCCAGCAAGATAAGCATCCAGGCATATAGAAAATCAAAATCCACGTTGGTATCTAGGTTACAAAGGCACCTCCTGGGATGAGAAAAGGCCAGGGAATAATGGGGATCATCCGTTCCCCAAAAGGTAAGGACAGGAGAAGTGGGGATAGCTTGCCACAAAGTGCAGTAAAGAAGTTCTCAATAATGGCCCTGTGATGTACTTCTTTTAGCTGTGGAGCTTGTGCCCATGAGAGAGATGCTTACATCTGAATACACACTGCAGGGCTTCAGGGCAAGTAACTTGTACAGCTGCTGCAATCCCAGCTGGGCCCGCTCCTGCAGGGATTGCCCAGGGCAAAACTGCAAAAATAACTCGTTAAACAACCCAGGGCGACACTGGCCAGCAGGAGACTCAACCTAACAAGAAATCAGTCTCCAGCCAAACAAACCACTTCCTCCAAATTAAGTAGATTTTGTTTTTAACTCGAACGAGCATCTCGAAGAGAGGACAGAGATGCCTGCCTGCTAACACCAGAAACTTTGACCCATTTGGATGGTCTACTTTCTCCAAAAACAGAGCGCTAGGACCAGGGAGATCTCATGGCTGTTTGTTTGAGAAACAAAGCTTCCCTCCTCCGAGATGAAAGAAATCAAGGAGTCTAAACTAATCAAATCCTACATGCCTCTTGGCTCAAGTTCAGCTTGTCGGTGATGCAGCTCAGTGAAGTGAGCAACATTTATAGTGCTAAGAGCTTTGAGGAGAGGGGAAAACAAGATAGAAAGAAATGTGCTTGGCTGGAAGTCAAACAGGTGTATGGGACTAGAATCCGAGACCATAAGAGTGTCTTGCAAACATGGAAGAATAGCTATATAAAACCAATCCTTTGTGCTTTATTAATGAAAAGTAGAGTCTCTTTATATTACACATGCATTTTGGCAGACAGGTCACTAATATTTCCACATTTGTCTGTTTGGAATTGTAACGCTCCAGTTGAGAGTTCCCCAGATTGGCAAAATAACCAGGTTACTGCGCACCCTTGCATGCCCTATTTTACAGCCAGACAAGCAAATGACTTTCCACAGCTGGATTTGCCTCTGTGCCCCTTACAGCTGGATCACAGAGCATATATACATCTATCTGTTGGATAAAAGTGTCAGTCCCTGGTTGTTGTCTAGTCTGGGTTGCTAAGATTTCCTCTCTCCTTTATCATTCTGAAGCGCAACTTGCCTACTCCTTCCAGGACTGCCCTGTACCCAAAAGTGCCTCAGCCAGTTTCTGATAGGGATCTTCAGTACACATTAACAAGGGAACTGGCTTTCTTGACCTACTGGATTGAAATAAGCAAAAATAAGCCTTAGATTGAAATGTTAAAGAAATAGAGACACTTTCCAGTGAGACTAATCTAATTTAGGAGACAGCAAAAAATAAAAAAGAGAAAAATATCACAACTTCATTGAAACTTGCAGAGAAATGGCTCTCGGCTGAAAACAACGTAATGGAAACAGTAACAGATAATCTGACCTAAAATGGAATTTTTTACATTTAAACGACATGTTCGAGAGTAATGTGGCAACACTTAAACATTCAAATCCAAGCCTTAAAAGATGAAGATTTTGATCCCCCTTTAATTCAGAAAGTCTGGTACCACATACTGATCTTCCTTTGTATTCCTGAACCGCAGTTATAAGCACCTTCATTCTTCCCTGCTACTCTCTGCACAATTGTTTAGTTGAAACGTGGTCTTTACCTGAGAGGCGTCTGGGCACATCGGTGATGGCAGGAAGCCCCGTGCCTCGTGTGGAGGAGAGGGGAGTTGTGGAATGAATGGATGGTGAAGTCATCTGGCTCAAGTAGGATGGATAAGATTGGTCATATGACCATGGAGGGGATGATTGTGCCTGTCTGGGGTCTAGAAAACAAAACAAAAGAGAACATTTAAAAAAAAAAAAAGGAAAGAAAGAAAGAAAAGAAAAAGACATAGGGTCTCCCCCAGCCAAATCTAAGCCCACTGATGTTATGAAGAATGGGAATGTATGAGAAATAACATTTCCTTCCCCCACCCCATGCCCTTTTCCTTCTCCATTTATCTGTGCTTTTTCACCTTGCAAAATAATCAGGTGAAAAACAAACAGCACGGAGCAAAGTATTTCCTTTGATTTTTTAAATGGTAGCAAGCGGAGCTGAAATCAATGTGGTCGGGGGTCCGTACATTGCTCCTCTCTCCTGTCCAGCTCTCAGAAAAAATTCCAGCATCAGCTCCCAGGTCTGTTAACACCTTCCACACCTCAGTGCTATCAGGCTTGATTTTTTTAAAGTTTATTTTAGCTAGTTGGGGGTGGGGGCAAAGGGGGAACACAAAAGTTGTGAGCCACGTCTGCCAAGTTATTATCCAGTTTCAACATTAAACAGAAGGGTTTTCAGTGCTGAGAAAGTGATCCAAGAGGGAAAATGTCATGAGCCCTATCAGCATCTATCTAAAAAAGGTCACGTCTGAATTCTAACTCGATTACCTACAGTCATCATAATTATAATATGAAACCAAATGGTTTGGGGTAACCATTGAAACTTAACGATGCCTTTTGATGTACTTTTTATAGACAACTTTGGAGGCAAAGATTCAAGGCCCAGTAGGTTATCCTTGCTGTGAGCTTCTGGTGACTGCACTGGATGACAGAAGAGGAAGGGGAGGTTCATTTTCTTATCGTTACAATTTGCAACTTTCATTGTTAGCTATTATCTGTTGAATCACCACTAGAAACAGGAATTCATCATAAATATTCTCTCTCTTTATCTTGGTGAAAAACCCGAAAGCATTTCCTAACCGGGAGAGTTTCTGTTGGGATCTGCATGATGTACAGGAATATTGCATATACCACTGCCTCTGAATTTACTTGTACACTTGGGAACCCATCTTTCATAGCTTCATAGATTCATAGATATAGGGTCGGAAAGGACCTAAGTAGATCATCTAGTCCGACCCCCTGCCCTGGGCAGGAGAAAATACTGGGCTCATATGACCCCAGCTAGGTAATTATCAAGCTTCCTCTTAAAGACCCCCAGGGTAGGAGCCAGCACCAATTCCCTTGGAAGTTGGTTCCAGATCCGAGCCGCCCTGACTGTGAAGTAGTGTTTTCTAATATCCAAATTCTTTTCTAATTTCTAAATTTTCTCCATTTCCAAGGTAGCAAATCAGCTCCAGTTTGACTCAAGAAGCTACTACACTCAAGACGCTGAGCCAAGGTTGTGCCTTGTCAATGGAAATGCAATAGCTGCATGGCAGAAGCAAAGCCCCCGTTTTCAGGAAATTCATCTTTTTACAAAAAAAAACCAAACCTCCCACTCTGCTCTTCCACACAGAAAAACCTTGTAGCTTCAGCTATTCCTTGTTTATTTTTTCTGTTCAGACATGATTTGTTTGTAGAGATGTCTGGAAAGCAGATACTTCCTTGAAGCAAAATAACTATATAGATAAAAAAAATCCTTTCCAATTTAATTTTAAAAGGATTTTCCCTGAGTTTGCCGTTTATATTACAGTTGAGTAATATAAATGGTTAACATAAAAGCTCCTTAGAAATCTGAAGGACACTTGATCATTAAATGTAATGAACAACTTTTGTCTTAACAATTTCAAGGTATGGGTTGTATAGATTGGCACGGCTTCAAATCCGACTGACTCTCGTTGTTATATCTGATATCGACATGTTTCTCTGCTTCACGCTAGTACGGCTATTCATGATTCAGTCTATGTTAAGCAATCTGCAACTGGAAAAGCAGAGGTGTGCTGGGAAAACAATCTTAACAGTAATGAAGGGTCAAGAACAGACCCGCAAATCCCGACTCCATCGAACTCTAGATTGTCAGTCCCAAACTGGATCTAACCCAGCCCTCCCTTATGGTTTTGATTCGAGGTCAGATCCAATACTGGAAGGGGCCTCAGTTGCAGCTAAAAAGCAGAAAAAATATCAGAAGAATGGCTGTTCTTGTAGGATTTGGTCCAAGATGTGGGACGCTCGTGAGGATAATTGCTGTCATGGGATGTTTGCCACATGAAATGGCGGAAGCCAGACTTTTGTGGTATTTTGGCATCATGGTATCTTGAACCTTAGTCCTTCTTTGGCCTTGGACCCTGAAATCTAGCCTAAACCTACATCTAAGCACAGCCTCGTTGGCTCACCCCAACTTAAAATGAAAACAAAGACTTCTGGGTCATGTCAACAGAATCCTACTTTTTACACTTGACTGGCGCAAGGTCATGAGAGCCACAGGAGTTTTAAATACACAGCATAAGATAGCAAGAGAAAGAGGTGGCACTGTAAGTCACTGGGACTCAGGAAATCAGTATTCAATGCCTGGCTCTGCTACAGACTTCCTGTGTGACCTTGGGCCAGTCACTCACCCTCTCTCTGCCTTGGTACCCCAGCTATATCATGAGGATAATCATAGTGTGTTTCTCCATCTCGTTGCATCACCTATTTAGTTCGTAAGTCCTTTGGAGGTGGGACTGTCTCCTCCTCGATGTTTCTAGTGCAACAGGACCCTAGTCTAGTTTGAGTTTCTCTCTTTGAAAAAGAGAGCTCAGCTTCAGCTCTGTAGAAAAATGAAGGCTGAAGGTATGGAGCAGTGGTGCTCAATCTTTTGGGCCCAGGGGCCAGATGAGTGTCGCAGGGCCAGTCCATAGGCCACGTTGGGCCCTGTGTGCTGGGATGAAGCCCTGGCACCCCATGCCAAGCTTGGGCCCTGTGCTGCTCTGTGGGCCAGACACAGGGCCACGCGATTCGGCTTGCAGGGTTCCCCACTGCTCCCCTGCCACCAAATTTTAGGACCCGTGGGGTGCTCCACCTGTGGGGAGCCAGATCTGGCCTGTGGTCTGGGGGTTGAGCTCACCAGTATGGAGAGAGATAACAGCTGTACTGCTATCACAGGATACATCTAATTATCCTGTCTGCATGATTACTTTGCAATGTAAATGTAGCAACACTCAAACTCCTCTTCTAAAGCTGCACGGCAAATCGAAGTACGAACTGGCGCAGACCCCACTCCAGTGTTAACCCTGCTTCATCCAGGTTCAAAGCAGGGGCTCACGCGTGTGGCTTGTGCAGGCTACTGCAGAGGTGCACATGTAGATTTGTAACAGCAGCCTCGCACTCCTCAGCAGCTGCTTCCCCCACTTCATAGCACCTAAAATGCATTCTTGTCCAAATCCTCACCTCATCATCCGTAAGCAAGCAATGAAAGCAAAACAAAACCAAAGCCCGGGCACCACTGATATAAGAAGTCAGTATTGCAACTCTGAGTCACTACCAGGGAGGAAAGCAGCAATGCACAATAGTGCAGAGTAATGAGGTCCCCTCGCCCTAACTCGGAGCAGGGAGGAGAATCACTCCCTGTGGCTGCTTGACTTCATACATGGCATTTGGCCTGCCAGCAAGCAGGAAACGGAAGCACCTAGTTCACAAGGTCCCCGAGCAGAAACCTTCAAACAAACTCCTCTTCACTGGTACCTGTGGGTATTTCGTGTGTGCAGGCTGTGGGGCGGGTGGAGGAGGAAGGGAGTGCTGCCAATCTATAGCGACCGATAAGTCGCATTTCTCACCAGTCCAACCTGGGATAAACCCAATGTCTGTTTTCACCCTTAGAAGCCAGGAAGGATGACGTTCGTCTGAGGTTTCTAGTAACCAAGCCAGTTACTAGAGTTAGATTCAGCCAGATCTGAAGTGATGATAGAGTTGCTGCTACCAGCTGTGTCATGAAGCGGTCAGGCCCTGGGGCGGTGGCAACGTCCAGTTGCCGCTGTGATGCCAGCATGATTTCAATTGCAATTGGGCAGCTGCTGACAGCAGCTGTTTTATTCACCCCTTCCCCCAAAAAAAGTCAGCTTCTGGGATGGTTGCCCCAGTCACCCTGCCTTAGTTATGCCGCTGCCTCCTACTCCGAACACGCCTGGCCCAAGTGCAACCTTGTCTGGGACCATGTGGCGAAGTTCCGCCTAGGGCCTTCCAGGTAATTACAGGGAAATTTTTGAGAAGGTTACTATTTCCTAGTTGTGTGCCAAGTACCCACTTAGCCTGGATAGCGGAGGTGTTTAATACGTGCAAACAAAGCAAATGCAATGACCTTCTAGCCAATTAGTGGTGCCCTTTCCCCTGCCCTGCTTGAGAAGCAAATTCTCTTGTTAGCTTGGATGCGGGACGGCCGGGAGTAGGGGGCCTTACAGGAGTCGCTCGTGATCAAGCAATTTCTGTAGGCCAGAAGCTTTGCATTGTCATGGAAAGGAACAGGAGCTCTGACAGGCCCAGCAAGTCTTTCCAATTGTTAAAAGCCTACAACATATGAAAAATCCCAGAGGTTTGACTCCCCCCCCCCCCCCCCCCCCCCCCCCTTAACTTAAAAAGCTCATTGAACAGGGGAGGAATAACCTACCCACCCGCCCCAAAGGCAACAATGAGATAGACCCTAAAAAAAGGCCAGCAGCGAGGTGAACAAAGCAGAGTGAAGTCCCGTATTTCTGTACTTGAGAATTTGGAGGGATTACTAATAGCAGTCCTCCTTTTGTAAACATTTTTTGTTATGCCTGCGTGGGTGTGAAGAAAAGTGCTTCTTTCATAACAGTCATTTGCAACAGGGCATACGCTGCTACACATAATGCACAGATCGGCTGAAACAAGTCAGCATGGGTGAGGTCTAAACTAATACATAAACAGCTCCTTCCTGTTTGCACTGCCAGGTAAACGTCTACAGAGCAGGAAATATCAAATCTTGCATATTATTTTGTCCCTAGTACTTTATTCCCACATTCGTAGTTACTGCTGGTAAATTTACACATTCTTTGACACTTGTCTCCCGCAGGCTTTTGTGTGCATCTCAGTGGATTCCTGGAAAAAATAAGGCTGTTTACAAAATTAGCCAAATGCTGGACGGACGTTACAAAGTTAGAAGCCAGCGTTCCAGTTCGCCTGTCGATTCACTCGCTCTACCGCGGTGAAAATCCTCTGCCCCCCAAGGAAATACCCAGATTGACAGCAGTGCAAATGAGAGGAGAAACAGACCCTAAAAAGCTCCGCTGAGCAGCCTTTTCCATTGCTTTGGCACTACGCAATGAAACATACAGAGAGCTGCAGTGGAAAGAGATCAATTTCCCGTTCCCCGAGCTGAGCGAGCACCGGGGAACACGCTCACCAGGCACGCAGGCTCACCGAGTCCTTGCTCTGTAGTCTGAAAGCTTCACCGAGCACACGCACTTTACAAAAACACTCTCGCTTGAACCCCGCTCAGCCGGTCAGCCTTGGGACCACGGCCGTGTTGCTACTGTCTCTGTTAGTGCTACTGCCGATGCTGACAAACGAGCTGTCTGGACCTATCTTTGGTAAATATTTAAAGTAAGATATCTTCAATTATGATTTGAGCAAAGCCAAGACTGCTGTCAGCAGAAGGAAATGGACAGCCGTTGTAGAAAACTCTGCTCTGCGAGTTTTGCCTACGCTTATTCAAAATCTGGGTGTCCGGCATCATTCACTGAGAATGCCACTGAAGGTAAATCCGGTGGAGTTATACCCTGATAAAATGAAGGCAGATTATGGCTTCCAGACCTGACAGAAGTCATCCCCCACATCCCATCCCAGAGTGACATTTCTAGGGAAAGAAACAAGTAAGCACCCCCCTCTAGCTAGAAGGCCAAACAGTGTAAAATGAGAAAAGAATAGGATACCTGAAGGGGAGAGAGACAAATTTTACCTAATACAGGCTCACAATGGCTACTTGCCAGTTGCCTGAAGGATGCAATTAATTTGCATGAGATAAAGCTGATTACAGCTACCCTTGTTCTCAAAGCAGAGTAACCCTCTGGTAGAAATCCCAGGTCCACAGCCAGACATGCTGGCATCTGTAGTTTGAGCCATATTGAGAAGGCAGCCACATCCGGCTGTGCAAAACACCCTGGGCTGTGTTTTGGGCCACCTCGCATTAAAAGTAAAATCCAGCCCAGTGTGGGGGTATCTCCACATTGGGTTTAAGCAGTATAGTAATCTTCTATATGAGCAAAACCGCCCTGCTGATGATAAACTGGCTTTCTTAAGGGACTAACAGAAGCAACACCTAAACAAGGCCTTTGCACAGATTTTGTGGGTAAGCAAGCTGCTTCACCCCATCCCTTCCTGTCACACAACAGCACTGTGCCCAGAAAAGGGTCTTGTCCTTCCAGGTGGCATTCACCTCTGTGCAGATGAGTGGCATGCAGCGTATCAGTATCTAAAGGCTCAAAACTGGAATTAGGGGAAACTTCCCTGGTTCGCAAGCTTTGTGCTTGCCGTCTGAAGAGGGATGGATTTTCCTCTCTGCCCACAATTATCATGTTGCTCTGTTCACCATCTAAGAGCCCTTCTAGGTCTTCTGCTGACTTCAATCCATGTTGGGCTGTAGAGTCCAGCCCTAAATGCATTAAGTCTGTCTGCTGCGACCCTAAATATGCTGAGTTAATGAGAGAGACTGCTCAGTCTTTGCCCAGTCTGAAAAAATGGAAGTTACATGCTGCTGAAGTGAGAAAAAAAAAAAGACAGAAAGAAAGAAAAAAAAAGCATGTTTCACATAACCTTTGAGTACTGTTATTTCAGTTACTAAAGTCACAGATTGCCTATAGATCAGATGGTGCCACAACGGTGATGGAGCATGAAACCTCACTTAACTCCCACTTCACAGTTTCTACAGCTCTGCAGCTGAGACTCCACTACTCATACTGACCGCATTCTTGCCATTACGCCCATGGCTTTTCCCGCCTGATAGAAGCTAATCCTCACCGGTTGTATTTTAGAAAAACAACAATTTTCCTTGTTTCATGTTTAAGAATTGATGCAGCAGTTTGCTGTCTGAATGGGAGGGTAATACGATATGCCGGCCAGTTATTTAAGTTCCATAAAAATAAAAAGACATTGCAAATATACCAGCATCCAAATGTGAGGAGACAGGAGTCTTGATTTATGAGCAATATGCAGGGCTCAAATTGGATCTGCACTACTTCAGCAAAGGTATCTGCTTATTGGATGATTTGTTTTTTAATGACCCTTCAATGTTGGTTTTGCAGAATGCTAGTTAAAATGCCATGTTGAATAAGGGCAACTTGGTGCTAAGCCATGCCTTGCACTGCAACAGTCTGATCCTATTGCAGGTTTGGAATCACGGGGTAATTTTTTGCAAATTGCATTCAGGTACTACAGGGAAATAAACATCACCTTGGAAAAGAGAAGAAATCAGAAAACGAACCAGCAACCGTGTAAAGGCATCTGCTTAGTTCTTAATACTCGGATGGGAGTTGGCCAGGTTTTAAATACAATTTATGTTTAATCATGGAATAATTATGCAAAACCTCAATTGGAATGAAACAAAAGCAGCTTAATTATGTGCTTCCTGGTAATAAAACAATTATTATATAATAACATGTTGCAGAGAAACAGTTGTTTGCTGCTATGGTTATTAGGAACAAAAACCGTTGAGGGTTGGGGGGGGGTTTGGCTTTGTTACTGGGTTCAAAGTTACTAAAATAAAGGATTTCCAAAGCAGTTCCTTGTTAATTCAATCAAATGTAATAAAAACCTTTGATTTTGTACAAGGGTCAATTCTTGAAATATATACCTATGCCCTATCAGCTGAAAAGCCCATGTCAAGAGATCAGTGGAGAGTTATTATTGATTGACTTGTGGACACATATTACAGCATCTGGAGAGGTTACTTGGAACAAATACAGCATCCCATCAAATTAGCTGTCTGAAGTGGGTAGCATATATAACTTCTTCCCCTATAACTAAACCAAAGTGGCATAAACTCAGTCATTTTCTATGGTCAAGCAAATGACTGATCAAAGAGATGCTTTGCACTGCTCCCTGAAGCATAGACCTTGTCTCTCTCTGGCCTGATTTTTACAACGACAGACTTAACATCCCTGGACGAACACAGAGGGACTGCCAGCGAACATACCACAGCTGTCCCGGTGGAAGGAGCCAACTCTTCCGAAGCAAGGAAAGCCAGATCTTATTCTGCTTATTAGGCACCTAAGTGGATTTACGCACCTAAGTGCAATCTTATTCTTCCCTGTTCCAGTCCCTCAGATCCACTAATGCATCTATTTTTGTTGCAACATGTTGTCAACTAAGCCTTAAAATGAAGGCACAAAAAAAAATAGTGAGGGTGAAGACACCCTCTCCACCCTCTACCCTCCCCCCACCCAACATCTGTATTAACGGTTTCTCATGGGCTTGAGCAGGGTGGATAGGATCTCATTAAGACACCTAAGCCCACTTAGGTGCCTAATACATGCACTATGATCTGCCCCACAGTAGTTTACCTATTAAGGATTACTGACTTGAGTAGTACCCCAAACTAGATGCCGAAACCAATGCAATTAACAGAGCAATTGCAAATATAATCTGTTCATACTAACCATTCTATTAAAGGGGAGGTTAGGAGGAGATAAAGGTGTGGACGACTACAGCAGGGTCTGTGTAAATGGAAGGTGTATCATAACTATCTGCAAACTTAACAGACTAGTAGGAGTTGTCAAAGCTAGCTGGGATTCAAAAGTCAGGATGTCTAAAGATTCCCACCATTGGCAAGAAAAAAGTACACTCCACGATTACAAGGAGAAGTCAATTCATCCTCCTGTCCAGGTTATTTCCCTCTGCCCTATCAGCATCAGCTCTCTCTTGTCTAGATCGAGTCTCTCTTGGCATAATTGTCCTAGGTTTTAACTACTAACTCTTTGGCTCTGCAGAGCGGGTAGCAAACGCCAACGCCTTCTTTACAGTCAAGCTTATTTTAAACCTCACCTAAAAAATTCACCTCCAAGATTTGTAAGAGCTGCTGCTGATTCATAACGAGGCAAAGAACTACATTATTAATCAAACCCAGCAGCACATTTACAGGAGGCATTTATGTGAACGAGAAGGGCATATGAAGTTACACTTAGCTAGGATGAAGATTATAAGGGGCTCTCAGTCCTCCTGCTTCAGGGCATAAGCTGATCACCAGATGGGGTCAGGAAAAATTCCACCCTGCTCCGTAAGTATAGGGTTGCACAATGGGTAAACTATGGAGGTGGGCGGAAGGAGAAGGGTTTGGGGTTTTCCTGCCCCCACTGAAATGGGAATATATAGTCAGACATTTTCCTGGGAGCTGTGTCATGTCCTCAGTTACCGTAAGACACAATAGTACGCTGAAACCCATGGACTTTGTTTTGCCAATTCTTACCTTTAGGATGATATGAAGTAAATCCAGATCTCATACCCAACTAAGCCTGGTAAATGAACCAGTTCTGAGATATTACTAGATGGCAAGGCCCCTGATATTTATACATGTATTTTATAGCAGTTCAAACTGCTGTTCTAGACCTGTGAGAAATTTGGCAGCTCCTGTTCATAAAGGTTCACAAGCAGAAATTTTCGTTTCAATTTTTGCGAGGTTTCGCTTGAGTTTTGGGTTCAGACTAACCCACTTACTTCTCTGCCTTACTGCAAATCAATAAACTGGTTGAACTTTTTTTTTCTTTTAAAAAAAGCCACAACACTTTGTCAAAACCGCTGAGTTTCAGCTGGTATCATGTCAAAACCACTTGAAACATGAAACCATAAATCTTTCCAGACTGACTCAAAGGTGACATCTATACTAGGAGTGCTTTACCGGTATAGGAAAACCGGTACGCTGAACTGGCAAAGCACATGTAGTGTGGATACCACTAGCTCAGCTACAATGTGTTTTGTATTTCTGTGATAAAAGCAGCCCCGGCAAGCAAAGCACACCATACAGGTACAGTACAATCTTGCTTATTTACCTCCACTTATTAAGGGTTTCTGGTACTGCTATTAGGTTGTTCAAGGATCGATCGCATCTTGGCATATCTCTATCTGACAGATATAGACTGGCAGAAATCAGAGCCAAAATTAGGCACAGGCTGCCTCAAAAGATCTCGGAGGACCTAACTAAGCCTTTCACTGAAGTTACAAGTTACAGCATGGTAAAGCCAGTGCATTTTTAGATTGTGGGGTTTCGTTGCAAACCTCTGGCCCGGCTGCAGTTAAAATCCCATTGCAGTTTCATAATTTGTTGCACACAGCATTATATGTTTTCTTTCTCAGCACAGTGAAATCCTGTCCCCCGGCACACAGTCATAACTGGTGCATACAGCCCTCATTAGCAGCCCTGGGTAATTACCACATAATCCAGTTTGTTCATCGTGACAATGATAAACACCAGTGCTAAATGGAAGGCACAATATGAAAAGGTTGTATTTTTTTCCTTATACTGACATTATTCCCTATGAGTGAATTAAAAAACCCTGTTCCATAAACATGTTCGCAGGTAGACTATCTCTATGGATTGCCATTCCTCCACATGGGAGTATAAGCAGAGCTACGTGGCAATTGCAATTTCATCAGATCACTGCCCAGTTTTGCTGGATTTTTCTCTTTTAGGCTTTTAAAAAAAAGAAGGAAAGAAAAACATTTTTCAGATTCAAACGCTACCAAACAATCCGCTCCCCAGCTAGGTTTGATAGGTGTGTATCACTTACTCTGTAATGGCCTCGTTTATCTAAGTTGAGACAAAAATATCCATAACCCATTGCTATCACCACCTGTGCAAATTAAACCTATGAGTCTGTCTCTTACCTGTAATCTGACTCTGTCCTTGTGGATTAAAAGGACTTGGTGCAGAGTTCAGAGAGGGCCGTGGGCTCTGAGTCGGGACCCCTACTCTCATACTGGGATGAGGAATGCGCCCTAAATCACTGAGGCGTTCAGAGAACAAACTAGGTTTAGAGTCATCAAGCTTCTGTCTGTGCCCTGGAAACAGCAAATCATAAAATAAAAGCATTATTAACATGATTGAACAATTTACTATACCAAAAAGCCCACCCCCAAAAACCCCTTTTTGCAAGGACCTAGTAACTGGTCATGGACTCTTGACTGAAACCAGAGGTGGTGAAAGAGAGTAGCTGGGGAATGAGAGCACAGGATCCTGTACTGTCAGACCCTGCCTGGGGCACCTGAGTGTTACAAACTGTGGGGCCGAGCTTCGGTGGGTCTAAAAAGTCAGAGCTCCATTGACTTCAGTGCTATTCTGACTATCTGGTACGGATACAGCTGTACGCTGTGTATAAGTGTATATGTGTATAAGTGTAAAAAGTGTCACATCCTGACTCGGAATCAACTTTAGCAGAATAAGCTATTTTATATAACATCCACGTGAGGCTGAAGTTTGGTTTTTTTAGGGTGGTGGGATGTGGGGGGGATTTAACTATGTTGGAATGGATAAAGTGGCAATCTGTTGCATACGTGTGTGTGAGTGGACGAATTACGCAATTAATGGTTGTATTAATTACAGAGATTTCTGGACAGCTGAGTAATATGTGTTTCCTTTTTTCTTGTTTACTCTGCTACAATTTGCTATGACCCGGCTTTGCTTCTTTCATTATTCTGTAACATGGGAGATTTTTGGAAAACAGAAATGTGCAGCCGTTCTCCTGCGAGAAGAACAAAGAATGGTGTAATAAGGAAAAAATGCCAAAGCTGCTGGGTCCCCTATTTCCTTTTGCTTAAAAGGCCGTATCTCATCCTTACTCTCTACCAGCTTCTGTTAGCAGCTCAGCAGCATGTCACATGCATTAACCGAGGATGATCTTTACTGGTGCGCAGTTGTTAAATGTGAAACAGTACTCATCACAACAGAACGGTGCCCAAGCCGACACGCTGTTACCAGTGCTATTGTGCTGGTAAGATCTTATGATCACAATACAGAAATTACACATCTTCTGTTATTCTATTTTTGCTCAAGATTTAATTCCTTTTTAAAGGCTTTCTAGGGTCCTCATCACCACCTCAGCATCTGAGCACCTCATCAGCTGAATTGACTTAACCTGTGAATATAGTACAGAAAGGGTTTATTTCCTCAATTTGATGCATGAAATTGCTGGGGTCACTCAAGATCACTTGGTCTTTTGCTGGGGTCACTTGATCCTAGCTGACTTCCTGCCTATGGCGGGGGGCTGGATCCGATGATCTCACGAGGTCCCTTCCAGCCTGTAATGTCTATGAAATCCAGGGGGAAAATGGTGCACGGAGTGATTAAAAGACTTGGCTAAGAGCATGGGGCTGTGGCAAAGCTGCAACTAAAACCTCCATCCTCTGACTGCCTGTCTTGTTCTGTAACCATCAGCCTGGCCTGCATTTCTACAAGCAGGTGTGTTTACATCATCCATCATCACAACGCCCGAGCACCCAAAGTACGGTGCACTTGATCTCATTAGCATCCTAACAGCTCATTATGAAAGTAGGCGAGTTATTTTCAGGACGTGTACCAGAGTGGCAATTTAAAAACAAAACTCAGAGAAATCATGCTTCTATCCAAAAAATAAATAAAAATATTCGGAGGGTGTGTGTGAAAGGAAACTGGGTGGAACTGAACACTAGAGAACTCTTTCAAACAATGCAGGGGAGCTTTGAAACTAATTTTGGATCCAAGATTTGACACAAAGGAATGGGGTTCTTTTCTAGTTAAAGGAAAACAGATGCTATATATTAGAACCTTTCCCTCCCTACGCCCCCGACCTAAATGGGCATAAAGAGGTACTCGTTAGAGTCCGTGCTGATGAACATCAGGGTAGAATGATATCTTGCCAGGCTCAAGGAAATGTTGCAGTGGCAGCTCAATACGATAAGATCTAAACTGATTATATTTAACACTATCTGTTGAATCTATGTAAAGCACCTAGCTTACAAGCTAAGTGTTACTAAACCTAAACACATTTTTTTTACACATCCTATTTCCTTAGAATTTCTCTTCTTCGCCTCCCTCTTTTTTTCTCACGCTCTTGTTTCTTATTCCCTCAATTTGTTTATTTCCAATAGACCTTTTCATATTTGTTCCTAATAATTATCCTGATGAGTTTCCGAGGGCTCAAAATAAGGCCAACTGAGTTCGGCTATCTTACGCACCAGAGCTGGCTTTACATGAAAGTGCAGCTACTCCCAAATTGGCCTTTGTTTTGAATTTTGAGACAAAAGTGCTAGTCTAAGATTATATAGTGCCCTTCCTCCTCAAGGACCTCAAATCCCTTTACTAACAAACTGATGCACAAGCTTTAACTGTGGAGTATGTTAAAAGTATGAACTGATATTACTTAGGTCAGGGCTGGCGAACTTGCCCATGGCCAGGGCATGCACCCCAGGCCTCTCTGCACTGCATGGCTATAGGAGAAGCAGCTGCAGGACCCCTGGACCAGCTGCTCCTGGCCTGTATGCAGCCTGCAAGCCTTCAATTGGACGCCTGGATTTTGATCACCACTCCTGGATAGAGCCAGAAAAATATGTACTTGATGCTCTCCATCTTACTTATGCTGCCTCATTCATTTGTGTAGCACTTTGTTATAACAAAAGTTATATTTAACCACATATATTAATTATTTACATCAAACAATCTGTCGCTGAGATGCAGTTGCCTCTAAGGCAAAACCCAGCAATTGCCTGCTAGTGGAAAAGAAGACAGAACTTCCTGTGCCATTGAAATAGGAAGAATCCAGTTAGGATGAAATGGAGGGGGAGCAGAGGTAATCCCAGGCCTGGCAGGGAATGATGAGACCCCGCAAGGCAGATAGAAGCCATAGCTCACACCTCAGCCCCCATTAAAAAAACTACATTTTAGGGTTATGATAGAAAAGGGGCTGTGGACACCAGACAGAAGCCAAATTACTCAGTGAGGTCTTCCAAAAAGGTTATATTAAATTTCCTCTTCGCAAGCTTGTGTGACCCATTCTGTTATAATAAAAAGCCAGGGCCAAGTAGGCTCCTCCAGTCACTCCTCCACTGCAGTAACACTAGTATGGTGAGCTGTGATTCTTAAAAACAGACCTAAGTCAAAGGCAGTCAGGCAGCTTCTTGGAGAGCAAGACCTGAACACATTATATTAGCACTTGCAAACCAGGAAACCAAGTACTTTTTATAACCTGATGGCCCCATAGATGTTTGTACAGCACCCCTGCCACCTCCAGAAGAGCAACAAAATACACTGACCCACCCTAAAAACAATTTCCAAGCAGTGCTTCAGTAGGAATAATGAAATACATGCTCAATAGTTGAAATTCGTTGCACAAAAGCTGCTTTTCATCTCAGCAGTGATATATGCATTCGTTGACAGAGAAATTCCTGATCTCAAGGGAACTTGCTAAGAAAAGATGTATTCCTCTGTCTCATGTGTGAGGCATAATTTATTTCAGGAAAAAGCCCAGGCAGTGAGTGTGGACAACTCAATGAAAACTTCTGATCCACATAGAGCAGTGACAATAAAAGCAATATGAAGCTGCATAAAAAGCAGGAGAAAATAATATTGGGAATATTATAATACTATTAAACAGCTCCACGGGAATACAGCTTTCAATTCTAGGAACTCTATTTCAAAGAAAATGTAATAGAAACAGAGCAAGTTCAGATGCAGGTAACAAGGGAGATTTGTCACAGGGAAAGTCTTTGACAGGAGATGAGACTGAGAAAACCAAGACTTTTTACTGAGATACTGAATAAGGATGTGATCGAAAACTCAGAGAAGTCAATAATATCTGACAGGAGCATGACAGATTACAATGAATAACTTCAATGGGCTGTGAATCAGACCAAGAGAGCATCCAAAAATATTAACAGGATGGACGCAAACTGAAAGAAGTGCTTCCATACAGCACAAGCACGCTGTGTCAGAGCCTCCACTGGCATTCAAGAATTCCTATCTCCTGGCCCCCAAAATTTCTTCTGTCCACAAACTGTTCACATGTCATTTAGATGACGAAGAGTAATATTCTAGTTTATCAGCCCTTCAAAGCCCCTTTAGACCAGTTGCAAACCTGTATAAGAAACATCTGAGAATAGACTGCACTGCAGTTCACCCACTGAATGGGCTGTAAGAACAAACTGTAATTTGCAGAATTTGGACCGCAACATACTGCTGACAAAGTAAAAGCAATAAAACAAACGCAAACTATGGATTCATGCATAACTATGAACACTGTTTAAACTTGCCAGGTGATGTAGCACCAGAAAATAACCCATCACATCCAGGACAGAAAGCATGCTAAGGCTTCAATTCTAGATGGATTTTATGTCTTTAATGTGTGCTCGGTATGTGAATGTCTCCTGGATACAAGTAGCGCTATCCCTATTTGCTAATAGGTGGCAGCTGGGAAGGCAGGTAATCTCTTTGATCCCTAAAGACTACATCCAAAAAAGTACTTAGGTGCTTCTAGTGCAATTTAAGCGGAATATGAGTACTAAGTACGAGACTGAGATTCACAAACTTCCTGCTTTTCATCAGTATGCACCTGCAACCACCCTGGGGCCTAACTTCCTCTAGTAAAGTCAATTAGGTGCCTGGAGTTCTGCTCCTGGGCATGCCCAGAGGCACCATCTTCACTGAACTTATCAGCAATTATCTCATGCCTAAGGCCAGGGGAAATCAACATTTTCAAGCCATGGACCAGAACAACCCAGCTCCAATCTGACGTGGGCCTTAGTGGCTTCCACGGCATGTTAGCAGGAGGGGAGAGGGAGCTTTTCTTGTGCCCCTACTGGAGCCAAACAACTGGGAGCTGTGCCCACACTGCCACTACCACTTCTCCCAGACTCCTGCTTCCCGGCTGTGGTGCAAGCAGATGGTAGCTGCGCCAGGGCTGGGGAGCTGGAAGTTGTTTCCATGCTGCTCCAGCTTCTTCCTGCCCCTTGCCATCCACCACAGCCTGGCCCTGGCACGGCTCCCCTCTGGCTGAAAACCGTGCTCGCACCACAACCTCGGGGAGAGGAGAGGTGGGGACGGCAAGGCGTGGGAGAAGCATCAGTGTATCGGCGCAGCTTCCTGCTCCCAGGTCCTAGCACAGCTTCTTGCTGCTAAGCCCTAGTGTCAGCAAGGGCACAGGCAAAAGCCCTGCAGCAATGTGGGCTGGATCCAGTGGCTCTGCAGGCTGGATCCAATCCAAAGGCCACATGTGGCCAACCCTTGCTCGAGGCCATTTGGCATTCACAAACTAGACATCCCCATGTGTAAGTCCCTTGACAGGCCCAGTCTAGGAGGTGCCTTGTCAGCATTAAGTGTAGCACAAAACACAGCAGCTCCAGCATCTTCCTTTGAAAACACTGGTGATGATAGTCATACCCCCCACACCCTTGTATATAAGTGCCTAGTGGTTAGAAGACCAAACCAGGCAGCGTGAGGCCTGCGTTCTATGCATGCCTCAGCCTGACGGGGTTCAAGCCAGCATCTCCCACGAGAGATGTCCTAAGCACTAGGTTAAGGGCTGGGATGCAGCTGTGCCACCTTGCAGAACTAGTTGTGTTCCAGTTGCTGTGCTCAACACTGTATGGGCATTTTATGCCATTACTCTAATGCAAAATGTATAAGCAGCCCTGACAGCTGAGGCTAGAATACAAGTCCTCCTCCTCCCAGAAAACTGCCTTCAGCTGAGAAACCTGTATTTCTTCCTACCCTTCTGTTCCTTCCTACAGCTTGAAAAGAAAGGCTGATGAATACCCCCACCAACTCTTACATAGTGTTCAGGGCAGGCTGAAGCAGGGGTTGGAGTGCCCTCAGGCAGAGGAGGGCCTAGGATCCAGGTCTCCCACTTCAAAGTCAAGTGCTCTACCCACTAGGGTATGTGTGTGTATGTATAATATAATATAATAAAGTATATCACATGCATGCATACATATATACATGTGTGTGTATAATTATATTATATTATATTATTAATTAGAGATGGGCAGCAGCATCACTAATTCAACCATGTCTTAAAAGAAATGAGTGATCCAGACATTCAGGCCCAAAAGGAAGACAAGGGCAACTAAGTCCAGGAAGAGATGTGACTCAGTCACACTAAAGCACCTCTCTCACAGCTGCAGGTGAGTGCCTGAGCTTGGGAGATAGCAGAGGATTTCAGGCACCCCCCCATCTGTGGCATTTTGTATTGGCTAGCTCAGGCATCCTTTCTGGCTTGTTTGTCCCCCATGCTTTTGTGCCTAATTCCACCAGTTGCTGTATAGGAGGCTTAGACACCTACACTGGTTTTCTGAATCCCACCCACCAAGTCAGCTAGCCACATCTAAGCCCCTCTGTGGATCTGGGAACAAGCTCTTACAGCACCATTTGAGAGTCAGTCTGTAGTTCTGGCCATTTGACAGGTCAGCCTAGAGACCCTCAATACAAATTGGTGCTGATGCTCCATATTTACCTCTTCATGTTTTGTGTTGTCATCTGTCTACCTATGGATGCAGTACTTAAAACTAATCAGACTAGCCATTTGTAGACAGGGCCAGAGTAACACATAGGCAAATTAGGCACATGCTTAGGGTCCTGAGCTGCGGGGGGAGCCAGTCCTTCCCTCTGCGGTGGCGCTGTGAATGGCCCCATCCACCTCCTTTCTCTTCCCTTCCCCTCCCCTCTGCCAGCCTCACTGCCACGGTAGCTGCTTCCTAGCAGCAGCTCCAAGCCCCACTGCCCACAGGCGGCAATGTTGGGGTGGGGAGGGGGGTCTCGATCAGCCCGGGGCCCACAAGTTTGTTTGCCTAGGGCCCACTAAAGGGTTAATCCAACCCTGTTTGTAGACATGCTCACTGCTTTCTAAACAGCATTAACTGATTTGCATCACAGTTCAAATCAAATTTCAATTCCAATTAAGGATTAATAGATGACCACTGACCATCAGGGAGGTTTTTGTGCATTTCTGCACTTCTGTAGCAGAGACAGCAAGGGGTGCCGGACACTTCCGACCACTCACAATCAGGGCCACAAAACTGTACTAGCTTGTTAGACCTGGTGATGGGCATGAGCAATGGTAAGCCTTAGATACCTGCTGTATATACATGTTAATTAACACAGTTGAAATTGCCTAGTTTGGATTGCCCTGGTCTGCATAAATTTTAATCCTCATTCAGTGAGGTTTCGTTCATTTGGACTGGAGCCAATTTTAATTTGGACTACAGACATCCACATGTATACAGTGGGCACGTCTACATGAGCTGCCCACTGCGCAGTTGTTACTGCGCATTTAGTACTTGCATAACCAAGTACTAAATGACAAGGCAGTAACCAGTGTTATTTTGCGTGGTAGCAGAGCATCACAGTTCACGCCCAGCAATGCTACTGCACAGTAGTGACAAGCAACTGCGCAATAAGCATCTCATGTAGACATGGCCAGTGATGGCTTAGTCTGAATTAAACCTAGAAAAATGTAACGTCTATAAACAGCCACTAGGTCTAGCCCAGTGATTCTCAACCAGATTAACATAGCACCCTGGGATGCCTTGAAATCCTTTCAAGGGTGCTGCAGGGTGCCATGCAATGTTAGCACTCTTAGGTGGGCAAATACGATCCATCAGATAAATCCAGTGTTAAAAACATTCTGCCTCACTGTAGTCTTTCTGAGTTCTTTGCAACAGAAGAATTGCTCTATAAGTGAACTTTTTCTTTTTCTGTAGTCAAAAAAGGGTGAAAATCCAGGACCTGGCATTTTGTGAGGGATGCCTTGAGTATTTTAAGGGTGCCTCACATCTAAAAAGGTTGAGAATCACTGGCCTAGACTTATGCAGTGACATTCAAAGGACTTCCTTTCTAGCACCAAACAAACCACCCACTAATTCTTTATGGTACCAGGGAGCTCTGGTTGCCAGATTGTCGACAGATGTTTTTATTATTCCTGAGTGGTCTGGGTATTTTCACTCCTTGCCCATTTCCACCTCTTTTATTTTGATATGCTTCTGTCACAACAAAAATAGCAAGTGATGGGGGGAGTGGGTTGTCAAATGCCTTTGTAAGAAACCCAAGCATAAGAAATTCATAAACATGGCAAAAATTCATAAACATAGCTAAAATTCAGATCATGTGTGACCACCTGTTGTGCACAGATTTCCAAATTACGTGACATGCTTATTCAGATTGGCAACAGAAGTGTGGTTAAAGAAGCTGAACAAAAAAGTTGGCAACTTGACGTAACATGTAAGAGGACTTCGGGCTTAAGGGGCAGCACAAATAATGGGAGAACTATTCAGATTATGAATTGGATCCTACAAATCCTGAGCTTTCACACTGACTTCGCTGGGAGTGGGTTTGGCGTTCGGTGGGTGAAATTTCTTCTCACTCCCAACTAAAGGTGAGCATTTTGGAAAGGAGAAAGATTAGATTTTCTTTTCCTATTAACCTTATACTGGAGAAAATGAGATACTACAGGTTTCCCTCGATTTATGCGGGTTCTTTATATGCGAATTCGCTCTTATGCGAGGTAATTTTGCTTGTATGCGATCAGCATAGATGCCCCCCACCCAAGCAGGTAAGTCTGTGGGGGGAAGGGAAGGGAAGGGGCCGTGGCCCCACTCACCCCAGCCCCGGCTGCAGCAGCCCCGGGAGCGGTCGGCACCAGCTGCCTGCAGCCACTGGGCTACACTGTGCTCTGCCTGTCCCCCCCCGTGCCTGGGCTCACCCCAGCTCCTGGGCTGCACCGGGGCCATGGGGACAAGCAGAACCCAGGCGCAGGGGGTACAGGAGAAGCACAGTGCAGCCCAGCAGCTGCAGGCAGCTGGTGCCGACCGCTCCCGGGGCTGCTGCAGCCGGGGCTGGGGTGAGTGCTGCGCCCTGCACCACCTGGAGCTCCGCTTGTCCACACTCACACCAGCCCGTACTGGAGCAGCCCCAGGAGCAGCCAACACCAGCTACCTGAACCAGGGCACGGTCCAGCCCACCGACCCCGTCCTGGGGTGGGTGCAGCCGAGGCTGGTGTGAGTGCTGGTCTGTTACCTCTGCTTTGCTGCCTTGTGCAGCCCCAGGAGTGGCACCCCTCCCCCTGCCCCTTCCCTAGTCCTAGCCTCACTCCCTCCCTCACCGCCATGGGAACCTAGCCCTATTTGTTACATTGTAAAGTGGGTTCACTTTAAGCAAATTCGATTTATGCGTCATTCTCCAGGAACATGTACTGCAAAAATTGAGGGAAACCTGTATTGATCAGGAGAGAGGAGGCGTCTTTGAGATAAGTGCACAGGTAAACTACTTCTGGGTGCAGTGTAGATGCCATTGCTATATCAGTAAAGGGAATGAATCACATCTCAGGAGCTTCTTCAAACAGTATTATTCAGGGACATTTTACAGCGTTTAATCCCATCACTGTCAACAGAAATTGCACACTTGTAACAGGACCAGCTAGGGATCTGAGTCTGATCTCAGCTTCACCGGCATCAATCCAGAGTCACGGGAGCTGTGTTATTCTGGTTTAACTAGGCACAGGATTGGAACTAAGGATTTCTTGATAGCTTACTGTGCTGTCAAAGGGCAAATGCCCCATGTACAGAATTGGACAGGAATATTCATCTTTTTGTTGCAAAGTTCAGTCAATATATCATATCAGCAAGACTGGGCTCCAAAACAACTCTCTGTCTTAGCTATGGAGGTGAAATCAGAAAGCCATTAATACACTTCTCTCCAAAAAGAGTACACCAGCTCCTTGCAGAAAGGGTGCCTGCATGAGTCAGAAGGGCTTTCATTTACTGAATCCATCTTCATATAAATACCCATTTGCAATAAGCTGTTGTGCTTCTAATCGGTTTCCCTAGGCAGCCCCCATGTTGAGCCATATATATATATTTTGGTATACAATTCAAAGTTCACCCAAAAAAATGACAGTGAGACACAAACAGTTTTTACCCAAGAAAGCAGAAAGCTTGGAGTCCTTCCAATCTCTTGGGTAAAGACATAATTATGAGAAGAAAAATATAATCTACCCAAGAGACATAATTACATAATTAGGCCATAGGGTCTATGTAGGAAAAGTTGTTGCAATTCATAAAACAAGGTGCTACCTAGGCAAATAGCTGCCTTTAATTCACTCATCAGAGGGAAGAAAAAAAAGGTTTGTTTCTTAAATAGCTATAGGCACCAGTTTGCCTCAAAGACTAAAGGGCTTATTCTCTTAACCATGCACATAGGTCTCCTATTAGTATTAATGGGAGTCAAACCTGCAGAAAGCAAAACCTTGTAGGGTTTTTGTTTTTAAAGCAGAGACATTTTTACGCAGAACAGGTAACAAAAATGTACCTGAAACCAGTACCAGGAAATAAAGTGAATGAGCATGCACACTGCTAACAGGCTCAGCTGGCTACGTGTGTTATTCCTAGGGCCTGACATGGATCACTTCCCAGCTGCCTTTTCCTTTCTTGACTTCGAGCAGATCACCTCGGTCCAAAGAAAAGGCCTGATCCAAATTTTGTAGAAATCAGTTGGAGTCTTTACTGGATCGGGTCCAAAGCAGGCAGGGCCCATTCGGGGCTGGGTGTGTGCCCAAGCCCTTGAAGATGGCAAGGTTGAGTGGACCATGAATCTCCCAATTCAAAGGGTGTTTTCCCTTTGACATGAATGGAAGCAGGATCACACATCAAGTCAGCTCATGCCAGCCTAGTCGAGGCCCTGAGACTCTTCCAGCAGGCTGCTGAGTAAATTCTGGCACAAGACAAATGTGTGTGCAAGCCTAGCCCATAGGACTGAAACCAACCCAGCATTTTAAAGCCTTTGAGAACATACAGCACTAAGATTTTGACTTTTTCAAAAATTTGCTTGGGAGCTAGGGAAAGCAGGTGCACACAGGTGCAGCTTGGCAGAGGAGCTGGGGGGCAAGTTGTTTTCAGCTGAGATGGGGCCCACCTCCTGCAAAACGGTACCTGGAAGGCAAAGCACTGGACGCTGCATTTCAACAACTGCGGTGAGACCTGAGTCTGCCAGCTCAAAGCCAGTCTTGGCAGAGGGCGGGGGGTTGGTGGGGAGATGGGAATGGTGGCTGGGGTTGCACCACCCTGCTCGCCTGCCAGTGCGGAAGAGCTAAGGGCGCCCTTAGGTTGCAGTTTTGCACGGGTTTTGCTGCCAGAACAGAAGAACCCAAGATATAAAAAGTATTCAAGGAATGAAACCGGCAATGAAAACAAATGAACCAAGACAGAAGGAAAGGGACAGGAATGTTTCACTGTAGGCCTGACAGGATCTGCTTCCCTGGGGCTTTCTGTACTCCCGTCTGCCCTACTCTTCAGCTCAGCCTCGGGCTGCCACGCTGCCGGAGGCCCCAGCTTTCTCACAGCCTCCCCTGGGCTCTGCTCTCCCTGCATGGACATTTGCAACACCATTCAGAAGGCCTCTGATTTCCCAACTGCTCAAATCACACTGGAGTGTAGCACAGCGAGTGTGTTCCTCCTGCCCACCCCTTCCCAAAGGTCTCTGCACCTCAGTTCAGATGGGCTATAGCTTGGTAAGTGGTAGACCCCCCATCCTTCCCCACTGACCTCCACTCTGCATATCAGCTGGAGCAATAAATGAATGAGTTCCCATCTCCCACAGGGACAGTTTCCCCATCTCAGGCTTGTACTTCACCGTCTTCTCCAAGCGCTTTTTAATTCTTGCTTGGATGTGGCTATTTGTGGGGACGGAGAACACAAACACTACCATCATGGAGGCAGAGTAGATAGGGTGTGTAGGAGCCCCCAGATCTCGAAATATCCCCGTTCACCTTTATACCTTGCTGATGAGCATAAAGCATCAGTGTGTGTAAGTGCCAGCAAACCAGCTACGCGTTGTTGGCATCGCCGTTCAAAGATTCGAAGGACGACTCCTACGAACAGAGACTGTCACGCAATTCCCAGTCCCTGGCTTAATTCCCTTTGCATGCTGGTATCTGCTGCACTCTCTCCACCCCACCTCCACACTTTTTTGTGTTTAGTAAAGGAAATTTAAAAAAAAAAGAGAAAGACAGCAACATTTCAAAAGTGCACGAGCTCCTCGTCTCGACTTTATCATGCTCACCATCATCAAACAATCTCTTTAAAGAATGGGAAGAAATTTTTTTTTTCAAGGTAACTATCCTCTAAAGAACCCACCAATTCCTTTAATGATCACAGAAAAAAAACGGGGAGGAGGGGCTGGAGAAAAAAAATCTCTTGCTTGAACTGGCCTTTCTCCAGCTGGCAAGAGGGGTTGGTTTTCTTAACGCTTGCGAAACCTGATTACTTTAAAGGAATGAAAAAGGGGAGATGTAAACACAACCATTAAAACAGATTTAAGGTACTTAGTTTTAATCTAGTCTAAGACCTCTCCAATTGTACGCTGCTTTGCAATCCTCTGCTCTCTAGACATCAATAAGGTACATTGGTGGGGGTTCCTCCTCGAACCAAGGGCATATTGCAGACTGAATGCTGTGGTTACAATGGGAGTTCAGGCATGGAAGAAACAAAGTTAAGCAATAATGGATGGATGGATGTGTGTTTGCACTGCATCTTTAACCAGACTGTTTTGCTGCATTAGAAAACTGTTGCGTTTATATCCATACAACAGGTTTTAAGCAGATTGTTTAAACTCGATTAAAGTAGGGATGTTTCTAAAATAACCTTGCTAATAAAATTCAGATGGCTAAAGAGAGTTGAAAATGCGGTTCGAAATAAAAAGATGCCGTTTCAATCCATGCTCGCAAGGGTAATCTGATATAAACTCCAAAAGAAAACAGTCTTTACAAGTTAGACTTGAAGGATTATCTTGTGTATCAGCACCCTCTGTGGCAGAGTAGCATTTATCCACGTATCCACCCATGTTAATGCTGTTGCACAATTTACTATAGCCTTGATAGACAGATAATTGCTTTATCCACCCAAGTGTAATAAACGGAGTCTACTATGTTAATCCTTGTACTCTTATTGTCTGCAAATGCCAAGGAAGGGAGAGACATACATTGAAAACCCTACCCTTTCATTCCAGAACTACTGCAGTTTACTCACACTCAGACCTACTAAAGTGTTCTTATTACATTCCACGCCGGCGCTTGGGGTGCCAAGTATTTTGAGTAGCATAAAGTTATTGTTACATAAAGGGCACCTAAAATCAGACTCAATGTAGGCAGAAGCCAGGATGAAGCAGCCTTCCTGCTTAAATCAAACACAGCTTTCCCCACCACTTTAATAAGACAGACAGAGCATTATTTGTTCTCGGTCATAAAACAAAAACTAATTAACCTGAGCTTTAAAACCGGACTTCTATCTAGCGCGTGTGGAGCCTGTCAGACCTCAGAGAAACATGAAACATTGTTTAGCTGTTGGGCCATTAACATTTTCGATGAAAATCTATAAAGATTTTTCTTTCTAAATGTCAAAAACAGGCATAGTCTTTAAAAGGTTTACAGATTCCTGGCGGCTCCATGGGCTTAGGTTTTGTGGCATCTAATCTGTACTGACAGTTTGATGGATGTCTCCCTTTCTTCCCTCTGAAAGGCATAAAGAATTGGTGGTTTCCCCAGTAAAAATTATGCTTAACACCCCTCTTCTTTGCCCTTGCTTTTATTCTCTAAAAGTCAGAATCTGGTGATAATCGTGTGCTGCTGGTAATATATGGGCTTAATAGGGCAACTGGCACCTGACAGAGTCTATTCAGCTCTCTGGGTGCAATTCCCCTCTACGGAGTACGTGCAAAAGGCCAACGTCATATGCAACCCCTCCAACAGTCATGTTAGTCAGTGAACGATGAATCCTTCCTCTTTGTTATGCTCCACCCTTTTTCTGGACCCCGCTTGATGACTCTTTCCAATGACCTCGGTAGCTTTGTTTTAGCTGCCAGATGAGCTAGATATACACTGGTTTCATCACAGCCTTCAGGGAGAAAGCACAAGGTAGCACTGGCAACGTGGGACTGTGGAGGATGGAAAGGAGTTGAGAGATCTGGGGCCTCCCACTAATTCATTGCAGCTATCCATGAATTGATGGTTCACTGTCCAAATGGGAGGGCATTTCAAGTCAGGATCTGTGTTGGGCCCAGTTCTAATCAAAAGTTTCACTAATGACTCAGATGATTACTCAGATGAGGTCTAAGCTACAGCAATGCGTTCAGCTTTGGGCTCTACACTTCACAGGCTACATATGGCCCACAGAGCATCCCTATCTGACCTATTAGGCTACCGGCAGGCTACTAGAAATTGGGGGGCATGGCCAGTCAGAGACATCCAAAGGGCCAGAGCCTACCACAGAGTGCAGGGCCCTTTGGCCCAATGGCCATGGCCATCAGCGGTGAGCTTGGCTTCTTGCCACCGCCTCTTCTGTACCCTCCCTTGTGCCTCCAGACTCTGATCACTGCGGGAACCCAGTGATCAGAGATTTTTTTTTTTTTGGGTTGTTCTCCCGCCCTGGCGGGGGGTCGGGCTAGAAGATCTATTAGGTCCCTTCCGACCCTAAAACTATGAAACTATGAAACCCTGTCCCCAGACCTACTGCCAACCCTGGACTCCTGCTGCCACCGGACCACTGCCCCTGAATGCCTTGCCACTACTGGACACTCTGTGGCAGCTCCGGACCCACTGCTGCTGGACCCTTTAGCGTCTTCAAGCTCGCTGCCCATGTAACCTGGGCTGGATCTGGCCTCTGAAGAGCCTTGTGGTCTGGATCTGGCCCAGAGCCCCAGATAAATTTGACATCCCTGGGATGAAGAGTACACTTACAACATCTGGGGAGGACTCCATCCTGGCATGGGTCATTAGCACTTCGGTGGACATGATCAAAATTTGAAATGATCTTAATAAATTGCAGAAATAGATAAATTACATAAATAAACTACACCCACTGACCTGACTAAAAATCAAGAAATGCAATAAGGGCAACTCCAAGGTAACACACACAGGAAGGAGGAATCAAATGTACAAAAATGGACTAGGCAGCAGCTGCACAGAAAAGGACCTGGGAGTTACAGTGGACTAGAAACTGAAATGAACTGACAGTGCAATGCTCTTATGAAGACAAATTTTATTCTGGGATGTACTAAGAGGAATCTCATACACAGGAGGCAGTTTTCCTGCTCTGTTCAGTGTTGGTGAGGTCTCAGCTAGAGCACTGAGTCCCACTTTGGGCTCTACACTTTAAGCAAGACATAGACAGTTTGGAGAGAGTCCAGAGGAGAGCAGCAAGAATGATAAGAGGTTTAGAAAACAAGGCCTGTAAGGAAAGACGGAAGAAGGAACTGGGTTTGTTTAGTCTAGAAAGAGAAGACTAAGAGAAGACATGATAACAGTCTTTCAGTATGTAAAAGGTTGTTATAAAGGGAACAGCAATCAGTTGATCTGGGGATAAGATGAGAAAAAATGGATTAATGTGCAGGAAAGAAGATTAATGTAAGATATATTACAAAAAAATGTTGAACTACAAGAGGACTGAAGCACTTGAACAGGCGACCTATGGAAGTTGTGGAACTTCCTTCACTAAGTTTTTGAGAACAGGTTGGACAGAAATCTGTCAAGAACAGTCTTGGTGTACTTGACCCTGCCTCAATACAGGGAGTTGCACTAACTGATCTATCAAGGTCCCGTCCAGGTTCGCATTTCTGTGACTTCATCATTACAAACACTTGGGCAAGTCACTCGATTTTAAGCTTACATGCTTCAAGTCAGGTATCTCCACCAGCTTTGGGCCTCGCATCAGATACTGTATCAACTATTAGGCACGTAAGTTGACTTAGATGCCTAACTGTGATTCTGTTCCACACCGCTTGAGTCCCTGAAGAATTGTTAAGATACAAAGTTGGGAGAGTTCTCCTTCCCTTTGCTATTTTTTGTGACATTATTAAAAATCAGATGATGGTTGTGACATTAAATAGATGGAGATGGATTAACGGACTTTCAGAGACTTGAGTAAGGTGGAATAGAATTGCATTTAGAAACGTACGTTCTCTTATGTGCTTAATAAGTGGAGTAGAATCCATCCTCTGTTCTTCTAAGATGTTCAGCCCATGCAGCTCCCACTGAAGTCAATAGCTAAATGCAGCCTACATCTACTCAGGTACCTAACCCATGAGGGTTTGAAAACAGTTTGAAAACACTGGCCTTAATCTTTCTGGCTGGGGACAGAAATTACACATAAACTGGTATGAGTGGTCGGAAACCACTTCAAATCTGTAACACAACAGAAGCTCAGTGCACGCAAACTGCTTTCAAAATGGCCAAAACCGGTTTAAGATAAAACTGGATGGATGTAGTATCAGACTGAACTGATTTAAGTAAAATTGGTTTACTGAACTTCTGTCCCAGGTCCCCTTCAGATTCATGTTAACTCTCAGTCCCCCAGCATCCCAGGATGCTTTGCACCTCTCCCGCAAACTCCCCCTTGTAGGGTGGGTGGGCTAGCTTTGGCCCAAGCTGTCTGCTCAAGCTGAGCAGGGAGGTGTGCTCTAGCACCCCTCGGCTTCTGGCCTGGACCACTGCAGGCATGTGGCTTCATTTCTGGAATCAGAAGTGAATGTCTGTTCATTTGCTTATCAGTTCAATCTACGCAGCTTAGACTAACCTGTGAAGACTGACTGAATCGATTCAGCCTCAGACTTTTTGATTGCCTGTACTTGCCTCTGTACTTAGCCTTTCCTCCATCTATAATATGGAACTTACAGCATTTTTCTACCTTCTGGCCTCTCAGTAAGCCTGCCAAGGCTTAATGAATAAGTTGGCCTGATTCACCATTGTATGAACCTATTAATTTAGCAGGTCTGAATGTGAGTTTCCGGTGGGTTTCAATGGAATTACACCAGGATAAAACAGAGTAACACATCTGTGAACCCAATCCAATCCTTTTAACGTGCTCCAAAATCCTTAGATAAAACCTATTATGGAAATGCAAAGAATTATGATATATTAAATAATTATTGTTTTATTATTGTATTCAGTAACTGTTCAAGAGAGCATGATTTTAGACAGAACAGCCATTACTATCCCCTTCCCATGAAATGTATTCAGTCCTTATATATGTCAACACGGAGAATGAAAGATACTGTGCACGTCTACACGGTTATCCAGGCTGACCTGGACAGGCTCAGCAAGTGGGCGGACGAGAATCCGATGGTGTTCAACGCTGATAAATGCAAGGTTCTCCACCTTGGGAAAAAAAACCCGCAGCATCCTTATAGGCTCGGCAGTGTTATGTTGGCTAGCACTACGGAAGAAAGAGACTTGGGGGTCATCATTGACCACAAGATGAACATGAGCCTGCAATGCGATGCGGCGGCTAGTAAAGCGACCAAAATGCTGGCTTGCATCCATAGATGCTTCTCAAGCAAATCCCGGGACGTCATTCTCCCCCTGTACTCGGCCTTAGTGAGGCCGCAGCTGGAGTACTGCATCCAGTTTTGGGCTCCACAATTCAAAAAGGATGTGGAGAAGCTTGAGAGAGTCCAGAGAAGAGCCACGCGCATGATCAGAGGTCAGGGAAGCAGACCCTACGATGACAGGCTGAGAGCCCTGGGGCTCTTTAGCCTGGAAAAGCGCAGGCTCAGGGGTGATCTGATGGCCACCTACAGATTTATCAGGGGTGACCACCAGCATCTGGGGGAACGTTTGTTCACCAGAGCGCCCCAAGGGATGACATCTAGGTTGAATGGTCATAAACTACTACAAGATCGTTTCAGGCTGGACATAAGGAAGAATTACTTTACTGTCCGAGCCCCCAAGGTCTGGAACAGCCTGCCACCGGAGGTGGTTCAAGCGCCCACATTGAACACCTTCAAGAGCAAACTGGATGCTTATCTTGCTGGGATCCTATGAACCTGGCTGACTTCCTGCCCTTTGGGCAGGGGGCTGGATTCGATGATCTTCCGAGGTCCCTTCCAGCCCTGATGTCTATGAAATCTATGAAATCTATGAAAAAACATATTCTGGGCAACTGTAGCATGCAGGGAAAGTACAGGGAAATCTCTCAGTGCCATGAACAGCTATAATGTTCTGGGATATTTCAAGAGAACAGCAGCGTTATTTTACATGCTTTGAATCAGGGATTTTTTTTTCTCCTGAGAACACACTGCTCAGAAGTCTCCAATGGATAGTTCATTTCTTGTCAATTTTAGAAGGAAAACGGAAAGGCAAAAGCTACACAAGTAGAAATCCAGAATCACTCCAGAAGTGACTCTGGATTGATACCCACTGACTTAACTAAAAATTGTCCCCATTTATAGGATGACCTCCCTCAGCCACAGATCGACTGTATCAATAACATTAGTGCCTTACACCTTCAATTCAGCAGAGCATTTAAGCATATGACTTCATAATGCAGGGTTTTTGGTTGTAGCCATGCTGGTCTAAGGACATAGGCAGGCAAGCTTCTTTGGGTAGATGTGATATCTTTTATTAGACCAACTGAGTAGCTCCAACTAAAGATATCACATCTGCCCAAAGAAGCTTGCCTGCCTATGACTTAATAAGACATAAGTGCTTAGCTAAAGTTAAGCACATGGTGGAAGAGAGCTTTGCTCAATAGGGACTGGCTGCTCATTCACTGCCTAAAATATTTAATCTGCTCATTAGATCTTAAAGGTTAGGCCTAGTGTCAATAGCAAGCAGGAGTCTGGGAGGGAGGGCAGAAGGAGAGCTAGGCAATTAATAAGCTGCGTTTGGCCACAATGGAAGTCTTTTGTAGACCGGCTCTGGCAGGGGGGCTGACCCCCCCTTGCCTACACTTGTAAAGTTTGTTTAGTAACAGGGAGCCTCCTGTGAACTTAAAAACAATAGGAAAACAGATTCATACGGGATAAATCTTTCGCCCCTCGTAGCTCTCTGTCTGCTTGGCTACCAGTAGGTAACAAATCCTGAAGAATGTGCAGGGAGGGAGAGAAGCGGGGAGGAAGAGGATCTGTCTGTGAAAAAGCTGGAGCTGGTCCAACACAAGCAGTGTGTGATGTCATTTACAGCACTGCTAGCTGAGCTGATAAACACACCGGGACGGCTTTGAAGAGCGCTTGGGCTACTGCAGAGAGAGATTCTTCCTAAGATTTCTCCTTCTCCCTTTCCCCTGGAGATGGCCCTTGCAGCACAGCAGCACTACTGTTCTGCTGGGCCCTGTTTACATAGCAACAAATAAATAATGAGGATGATGAAGAAAATGGACCTTCTACAACACCAACAAGAAATCGGCCCACTAATAATGTCACTGGGATAGTTTAATGGGGGGAGGGGTGTTGAAAGCATGTCCTATGTAAATTGGACCGTCTCTGCCTGTAAGACTAATCCTTCTCTCTGCTCTTCATACACTGTCTTCTTTAGATGCCAATCCTGCGATAAGTTCTCCATACATGTTTCTCTTGGAGGATCAAGGCTCTGGAGGGCAAGGACTGTTTAGCACGTAGCAAGCATTGCCCGCGTATTCAGAATAATGACTCCCTGGTGAATGTTGTGCTTGTGGACTAACAATCCTAGA
>NW_005842296.1:844931-846342 GCF_000455745.1 Alligator sinensis | reverse complement strand
ACAGATCGTCTGGGCAGAGGACAAGGTTTTCCACTGTACCCCAGTTTTGACTTGTGGGACCAAATTGAAGGTGTGAGAAGATACCTGTCTCTGTGCCTGTTCCAACCTCAGCCTGTTCACAAAGGCGGGCATTATAGCTGCCGTGTTGTGAAACTAGACACTTGTCGCCTGAGACCTGGACTGAGACAACCAACTCATTTCACACAAGCTACTGTAACCTATGAGGATATTAGCTTTTGGTCACTACTGACCTGGGCTGGATTGGAACCAGCAACCTAAACATGAAAACCTCTGTTTCATACCAGTCCTCTGAACTGCCCAATCCTCTACAAAGCCTATTTAAAAAAAATGCATAGGGTGAATCTACACGTGCAATTAGCACGTAGTAATAAACTCCAGCACAGTTTGCACCGGAGTTTATTTCTCCCAGGCGCAGCGTTTACATGTGCACCTGGGACCACAGCATGTTGAGCTGGGGCAGAGCAGCCCCGCGAGTTCAGCCTCCCAACAGGGGAAGCTCCACCCCAGCTCAACATGCTGTGGAGGGGCTGGCTGGGGCACGAGGGTGCTACAGTGCGGGTTTAACCAGCAGGCAGCCCCTGCACTGTACCACCCTCATGCTCCATTCAGCCCCAGTCACTGTCTACACGTGAATTTGGATGCACATAACTACACCACTGTAGGAACATACCTGTCCCAGATAGTACTATCCTACAGCAGAGTTAAATTAATTTACTGCACCCTAATACAGACGCACGTGTAGATGGTGACACTTTACTGTGGAGCTAATTAGTCAGCTCTGCAGCAGTACAATGCACATGTAGAGACACTCACTATGGCTCACTATGCTAAAACTAATTCCATGATTTCCTGGCTAGACAGAAACTACTAGGGCTGCACATTTTGGGACCAAACCTTGGAAAGTAGAAAATCAAAGACGTAGGACCTGCAACTGTCTACTTTAAAAAAAAATAAATTGTAAACTGTTTAAAAGTGCAGCTATGAAATGAACGGCTTTCAAGGATGAATGTGCTTGCACACACCCACCACTACCTGCATATATGTTTGAAGTTTGGAAAGACCTCAGAATGCATTGGATCATCATTGGCAGGTATGCTGAATAGTCTGTACCTTTTTTTTTCTTAGTGAGTCACAAATTTGGATGCCCACTTCAGAGCACCAGTGGAAAGCATTTCGGCAATGCTACAGTGGCAGGGATATTTTATGCCTCTCTCCCAAAACTGGCAAGAATACTGTTAATGTACTTAAATACTGGAAATGCTAGTCATCCCTGTACTATTAATATCTTCTAAATAGCTCATTCTGTTTGAGGCGCATTTCTCTCTCTGTGTTTTTATTTGTTTGGTAGTAAGTCCAATTTCATTCACATGATAAAAAGGTGTAACCCCTG
>NW_005842296.1:831217-844776 GCF_000455745.1 Alligator sinensis | reverse complement strand
TGCTGAACTAGAAAAAAAGGACTAACTTGGGGCCCAATCCACCTGCCATTGAAATATATAGGGTTTTTGCCTCCTAACTGTCTGTTGTGCAATTGAAGTTAAACATACACTTACCTATTGGGAAATTTTGTTGGAAATTAAATGCCAAGCTGTATTTGTTTTTACTTTTTAAATCTGTTGCTTTTTCACTAAGAAATTTAAATGCACTGAAACATTTGGCACACTTTTATATGACCTACATAGACACAAAAAGGAACATTTTGTTCTCCTGGAAACACCGCAAATACAGGGGCTGAAGGGGATCTCAAGGGGTCATCTAGTCCTGCCCATGTTCTACACAGAAGAGTTTCCTTAAGCATCCACATGGTTTTATCCTGGAGATAAAGGTACATGGATCCCCAACTTTTGTTTCTCTTTTGCACCAAACATGTAGCATTAACTGGAGAGGTGGGCTGATACCACTGATTGTGCTGAAGAGTAAAGATGGGTTGCTGATGCATAGTCAATGTCTTTTATGAATGAAGCCCAGCTGCCTGAGTAAAATAAAATCCAAAGAGTGAAGGGTAAAATGGGGAGAGGGGAAACATTTTCTAACTTTTTAGGCTGTTAGCCTGCTGCCCCTGAGAGTCGAGCCTACACAGTTGGTACTACGCCCCTCTTTTTTTCTGGCTTCCCCACACTGAGATGGTCACTTGAGCCCTCCTGCACCCTTCCCTTTCCTTTTCTCTTTATCCTGACTCAAGATCTCTGTGCTGACCACCCTTGATTCAGTAGAGAAGGATTGGATACAAGTCCCTCCAAGGCCAGCAATACTGCTCCATGCAATGACCAGAAAGGGCTGTTCCAAAGCCAGACAAGGATTGTGTGGGCTCCTGGCCCTTGCTCCTTGGGGCTTGAACTAAACCTTGTGTCTGAGTCCAGGACTTACAAGCCTGACTTGTCTCTGTGGCTACTACAACAATTCAACCCATAGCTAGAGGCCACACACTATCTCTGGTAATACAGAACACGTATCAGCAGGCTCCCCTGAATGCCACAAGTTAAGACCTAACAGTATTTTGTAAAAATTTTAAAACATCAATCTATCAAAAAAAACCCATTGATGTACTTTTTCTTCCCCAGTGGAAATGTGTGAAATGTCTAAGGTATAGATCTCGGTGGTATAGATAAAATTGAGTCAATATTCTCTGCCAAAAGCTGAAGATAGCATCAAAGAGTTCATGAATAATGCGACTGAGAGCCCAACTCTGAATTCCTATTTAAGTTATCAAAAACCATATGCATGCAATAAAGGTAACACAGATCTTATAGCCTTAAATAAGCCATAAAACGTAAGGTGGTCATGCAGATCCTTATTACGTGTTCATCAGAACGGTCCCTGCCTGGGTCCAAGGAAAACACTGAACAAAAGAAAGGCAAGTGAACCCACCCCTACATATAGACTGCAGTTGTACTTGTTCTGCGTTCCTATGTACACAGGTGAAGCACTGTCTGCTTTACTTGAAATAATCATAGTTACATAAGCATATCTCATCATCAGTTAAAAAAAACCAGGCAGATGAGGCCTTAGTGTGTACTTCTAGAGGGACACTGGTTTGAAACTACATTTCCTTACCTATGCCACTGACAGTATCTTACACTTTGTGACATTTGTGCTTCTCTGTTTTATGAGTACTGTTCAGCCTCTGCACGTGACTTGTTCCCAATGAAATTAGTTTTCATTCCTTTTTCTTCTATAGGATGCAATTTTCCTGTTTGTTTTTCCTGCACGAATGTCATGATGCAAGGTGGAAGCCTGATTCTTTCCTTACTTATTCAGATGTAAGTCGCCATTGAATGAAGTGTAAATGCATTTGTAAAATGGATGCGAGGGAAGAATTGTACTCACTGAATTTAAGATGTATTCAAGATGGTTAAGGTATTTACACCTTCTCTGCCAAGGTTTACTTACTTCCCTATCTACCTTTGGATGTTTTTTCTGACTCTGCTGTCCCACAAGCAAGATGGTAAATCAACAAGGGAAGGACCTGATCTTGAAAATATATGAGCAGTCCCATTGGTATCAACAGTTATTCGTGTGAGTGTTGTTACTCAGGGAAGGGATTGCAGCACTGCTTCCAGCTCTATCACTGCAGGCCCTTACTCAGGACCAATGTGCCAAGATGGGAGCAAGGATCCTCTCTCTAGAGGTCCAGATGCAAAATTGGAGCATGGCTGGATGAGGGAACCAGTGGAATTTTCTACATAAAAAGTGTTGTCTAATCTCTTAAAGTTATCCTAATTTTAGGGGGCACTTGTAAAAAACAGTAAACGAAAACTTTTCAGGGAGAAGTCTGATGTACGTGTTTAAAAACCCTTCTTCAAAAGAATAGCAATCTATTCTTGTTTTAAAAGAGAAGTGTCGTTTCTCCTGACTGGAAGTTTTTAACACACATTCACAGACCCTGCATTTGGGGCCTACCTCAATCGCAAACGCTCGCACTTATTGCACAAACGTAACTAATTTCTCCAACTCTGCCTTGAGATCTGAGAGGGAAGTGGCCCTGTAATCGCATCTCTTCTGAGAATAGTGCCATATGGTTTTAACAGAAGTTTATTTCCTGCAGCAAGAGAGGACTGCAGACTCTCATTCCAACTAAAATAATTATGCAGACAATTTCACTCTATTACTTTCAGTGGAACCCAGTCTGTGTGGTCCTCACATGCTTGTTGACACCTTTAAAGAGACATTAAACCATTTTTATATAAAATTCCCTTAATGGGTGGGATGTAGGATGAATTTCCTGGAAGATTAGCACCTGTCGCATTTCATAAGGCACGTTTTTGACTGCTGCGTTACCTCCCCTCAGCTAGTAGACAGATCATACTGAAGCGGAGGCCTTCAGAACCAGCAACAGCTAAGTGTCACCGAGGGTTAACTGGATTTTTATCTATACAGCATGAAATTTGCTCCAATGATGAGGATCTTCCATCAGCAAAGGACTTAAGGAGAAGCTTGTGTCCAACTGAAGTCAATGGGGCTTAAATATAATTTAAGCATGCACTTCAGTCCTTTGCTGAATCAGGACCTTATGCATTATAGATTCATAGGTTCATAGATGTTAGGGTCGGAAGGGACCTCAATAGATCATCGAGTCCGAGCCCCTGCATAGGCAGGAAAGAGGGCTGGGTTTAGATGACCCCAGCTAGATGCCTATCTACCCTCCTCTTGAAAGGTGGTTTATAGGCAGATAGAGACAGGTAAAGATCACGAGTGCGGACACGCAGTACATGGCACCACCAATTTGTCTGCGGTGCCACACACAGCACATGCAGGCATTCCCCACACTGCTATCTTGCAGCGTGGGGTTGACCCTGGGAAATCCTGGGGTCAAAAAAACGCACACCAAAAAAAAAGCGGGGCGGAAGTGGAGTGCATGCCGCCGAAGCCTGGCCAGCTGGAGCCATGTTCTGGCTGTGGGCCAGGCTCCCAGCTGCAGGAGCGCCATGGCTGCAGTTCCCCAAGACCCCCAGGACCCCAGGTAAGGCTGCTGGGGCCAGCACAGTTGCTGGCCCCAGTCTTCCCCTTCGTTACCCAAGATAACCTGCCGGGGAAACAAACGGCTGTGCTCATCTGGACGCAGCCACAGAGTGCATGAGATCTTGCACAGCACTCTATAGTGAGACAAGTTGTGCCCTTGACGTGCCGCTCTTCTCTCCAAACTAACCAGATTTATGTTCTGAGTGTACAGTTTTGGATCATACCCCCAGCAACGGGTAAAATCCAGGCAAAATTAAATGGCTCGTCTTGAAACAATCAAAAGAATCAAAACAAAAAAGTCTGCAATTGAATCTAAACAACACAAATGCTGTAAAAACAAGGATTTAAACCAAGGAACACAATGATTAAAGAACACTTTAAAGGGAGACCACCCTTTAAGCATGGAAATATCCCTTTTTGGAACAAAATGCAATCAGGCTTTTTTTTCCAGCAACTGTGTCTGATTTTAGTTACGGTAGCTAGTTTGTAAACTTGACAAACATACCAAGTTTCAGACTAGCAAATCCACTTAAGTAAGGAGAAAGTGTAAAAATATTTTTTTCATTGTGCCAATCTGCTCATGTGTTGCAAAGGTACTTTGTTTTTCTGCAGGGGGAGGTGGGGGTCTGTCAAAGGATAAGTGGATTTTTACAGGGCTGTGCTGAATTCAGTTTAAAACACTACCTTTCTGCAGATCAAAAAGATCAAGTTAAAGAAAACTGTGTCCAGGATCCTGAGGTCAGATCTGAAACTGGCTTATGTGCCAGCAGCAACAGCGTGCCCACATGGCAGAACAGAAGGGTGCTCCAGGGCTGTCTTTATGATGGCTTGAAAACCGTGCCAAAGCACAAGCTGATGCTACTGAGTGAATATCTTCCACAGCTGGGTATCTACATTCCCGGATGGCTAACTGTGCCCGTGTGTGTGTGTGTGTGTGTGTGTGTGTGTGTGTGTGTGTGTGTGTGTGTGTGTGTGTGTGTGTGTGTGTGTGTGTGTGTGGCCCAAAAGAACTGAGCAGGACGGGTGCTTCTAACCCTTTCTGGTGGCATTTTCAAAATTATGCTATAGATCAATTATAATCATGTAAACTGTAAAATCCATCCCTTAACTTCCTTGGCTCCAGCACATCCCTCCTTATGCTGGGCATCTGCTCCCCTCCTGTCCCCCCCCCACTTACTGTCTATATGGCTTGTGAATATTACATATTTGCGCGGTGCTTTACACAATGGATCCCTATGTCAGCTGGGGCTTCTGGGAACGACTTGACACAAATAATAACTGTGAGAGCAAATTAAGTGTAAAAATCGAATGTATTTTTAACCAATGCCTATATTTTTCAATCACAGCTAATGTGTCAGTTCTCCTAAGGCAGCTGTCCTCTGCGATTCTGATGCACTGGCTAAAGGTTGTGTTTGGGGCTTTCAGCACTGCAGGGAAATGTTTAAACTCCCAAATGCTCCCTGCTTCTATGACATTCTTTAACAAGCTATGAAAATATTTTTGTTCAAATTGGATTTAAGAGCCCTCTGCCCCATATTACTTTTTTTTAGCAAAACCTGATTTTGGGGCCAACTATGCCAGTGGCAGTAGCTGTGGTGAAACAGCATGCATGTGTTTTGCATATTTGATAAGGCCTCTCTTCTTGGCAATAGTAGATCTCCTGTGAATTGAGGTGGAGGTTACAGGGATATTACAAATAGAAGGCCAGAGGCTGCTCCATTGAATTCAATAGCAAAACACCCATTGACTTCAATGGACACAGGATCAGGGCCAATAGTTCTATTCCCAGCGATGGGTATGGCTTTGTGGGGAAAAGGGTGGCAGCTTTTCTTATTTTATTCACTGAAAGCAAAGGAAAATGCTTAAAGAGTAAGAATATCTGGTTTTGGCAGTCTGCACTTACTTTTCACGCTACACACCACAAATGTCTAAAGTGGATCTTGGGGAAATTACCCATAGTGGTTTTGAGGTTTTAAATAAGGACAAAAAAGGCAGGGAAATTGCATATGAACACTGATTCACTCTATAAATTGATTTAACTTCTTGACTGTTAAACTGAAAGGTCAAAGAGGGGACTAGTATCTTATTATTTAAATGTTTGAAATTCATGGAAAAAACTGAAGTGCAGTTTTGCCCTGAAAAGGAACTATCAAAATGGCATTTTCTTGCTCAATAGATCTGCTCCTTCTCTGTACACAGTCCTGTCTTCTTACTTTATAGTACAAATAGCATTATTTTTTTGTCCTGTTTGGATAACAAAAAGTGCAACTGCAATGCAGATCCAAAGTTTTCTCTCTACTACATGTGCAAACCCAGCTGAAGATAACTGTTCTCCATGGATATAACTGTGGACAGAATCTGGCCTGTAGATTCGTTATCACATACAAAAAGGAAAAGAGGACAGATTGATTTTTCAGATCTTTAGGCTGCGTTTTCATGGCTGGCAATTATTTTTTACTTATAAACTGAACAAACTTGCTCAGAATCGCAGTGATGCTGTTAGCATGGGACCTTACAATGCCATCTTAGGCACTTCCCAAAGCAGATCACGCGTTCAATGCTAAAGTGGATGTGCAACTTTTGTTACTATCAGCGCACGTCTACGCATGCTGATTTAAGTCGTATTAGCCATTTTTAAGACGCATTAAGGGCACGGGTCTACATATGTGCACCCTTAATGCACCTTAAGAATGGCAATTTTATACTATTTGCACCTAAATTTGATACCTGAAAAAGCAGGTATCAAATTTAGGCGTGAATAGCTAAAGCGTCTTTAACATACGTATAGACACACTAAGGCATATTGACGCTGTGCATGTCAACTGGCTTGGAACTAACATTAGTCCCAAGTCGGTCCGCATACCACGTTAGCACGTGCATGTGTACATGCGCACCTAAATCACCTTAATGCTCATTAGGCAAATGCTCATTAAGTTTAGATACATGTGAAAGCACATGTAGACATGCCCTCGATTAATTTTGTACATGTCATTTTCTATACTTCTCCCTAACCATTTCTTGTCCTGTGAGTGATACTTACTCACAAAACATGTAACTGTAAAAACTGAAGTCATACCAGACATGAGGCTTTTTTTTTTAAAGTGCATGTTGTGTATAAGCCTTACCAGCCTTGGTTTATTTGGAAAGAAGTAACTTGTTAACAAATTAATAACTTGCTGGCACACAAGAGAAACTGAGAAATTGTTAGAATTGTATCATTGCTTTTTTCCTTCCTGTTACCTTATAAATAACCTGATGTTGGGTGGTGAAAGTGTGACCCTAGTGAGGTACATCTCTTTTATCTCTTCAACCTTGCCCTCTTTATTCTCTTACTCTTCCATTCGCTTGCACAATGCAATCCTATTGGTTTCAATCTGACTCTGTTTATTTGCATGTTGTAATCCTGTTGGTTCAATTATAAATCTGGAAGATGGGCAGCACATGCAGGAGTAATGCATAATGAAAACTTATCTATATAATGTTTTTTATCCAGGAAGATCTTCATGTGCTTGATAAATAATAAAAAGGAATTGCTTTACCCATGAATGAGTAACAGCAGTCACTTTGGGAATGATACAGGCTACACAGAATTTGAGATGTGATGCAGTGAAGAATGTAGTAGTCATCTGAAACTGGAGGGATAACTGAGGTGACAAAGCTGTGTTCTCCCATGTTAGACCTGGCCCACACCCTAAGTTTCTACCGCCCTGAATAGTGCAATGGGCTCTGCAGTCACAAGTGGTCAGGGCTTTACTTTTTACATTACACCCGAAAAGCACTGCATCTGGCAGCACAGCAGCTCACTATTTCTCTCTTGGGCACTGGTCCAGTCTACTGACTCAGGCCAGCTATCCCCCCTGCTGGGGATTTTATTGGTCTTAGTGCTTTCAAGTCAGCCTACATAGCAGTTCTTCCAGAATGAGAATCGGACTCCTGTTCACCATTAGTTCATCATTAATACACACATGACTGGACTTACTCTTTGACATGAGACTCAGGAAGTTAACTAAATGATTCATAGGGGTCTTCAGAAACTTTATATATCTTTGGAGAGTCAGCAAGCTCCTTTTCCCCAGACACAGAATTCAACTACTGAGCACTGGGGCCCATGTGTAGTGGCCAACTCTGAAAAGAAGTGTTTCAAGGGACATTTCACCGTATGAGCTAAAAGTTATTGGGTCATTAGATATCCCTTTCTTTCACTAATTTTGGCCACTGTTAATTGCTTTATAAAGAACTTTAAATGATGTCCTTTCTGTTTTTTCCAGGAACTACTGAATCTGGAGTAAAAAGCAGAGTTAATACAGCTGCTCAAAGTACTGACTTTTAGGACAACTGTGAAAATCAACCAGCACAAATGAATAATACATATCTATCTTCCCCCCTTCTTTTCTCTCCTTTCTCTGAAGACTTTAACTTCCTTTTCATGCCCTCCATCCTTCTTCAACCCTTTTGCTCCCCTTCCTAATCTCTATCTTTGCACGGGCAGCCTTTCTTTCTTTTCACAGTCCTATAACCTATTGTAAACTTAAGTAGCAGTGTATAAATATTGCTCTCTTAATAATCTGCCCCACATTTCTGTGAGGTGCATACATTTTCAGGTAGGTATATTAAGGGGCAGGAGTTTTTACAGGTCATAACGACCCCACAGGGGAAGTCAACAGTAGGATTAGTACACAGGAAAGAGTCACTTGTTTCTAATAATATGCTTAAGCCAATCGACCGTGTTTCCTCTCGCTACTGAGCTGCCCTCTTTTTGCTGTGGTTGTTCAACGTTAGAGGCAGCCGGCCATTCATAGATGGCTTCTGCTTAGCTTTAGAGGTGTGATCCTATTGTGACTACAGGATGTGGTGGCATAGTTGCAAGTAACATAATGCCAGCACAAGAAATTCACTGCTCTTAAAACCACACCCAGACCCCAAACTCGGACACCAGCGCTACTGTGAACTGGGTAGGTGGTCTCAGTATAATATATAAAAGGGCACCTCAAAGAGTCCAGGTTACTGCAGACTGAAAAAGCAGCTTTGGAAGAAAGAATAGGGCAGCAGGTGTCAGCGGATACAATGCATGAAGACGTATCGCAGACATTTCAGAAATACTTTATAAAAGACAACATGGAGAAGAAACAGAGAAGCAAGTTCTTAAGGACAAAAGCCAACAAGAATGGTAGTCACGGGGTAATTATGGTGAGCAAAAGCAATGGGAAACCTTTGTTTTAAGATACTGTTTTAACTGCGAATAGATTGGCATCCTATATCTGCAAACATCTCAAAATATAAGCATAGCATAAATCATTTGGCCATTTACTGCTGACTTGCAGGGTAATTAATGAAAGCCAAACAGATGCGCTGGCAACAATATCTTCGTGTCACCATTGTGGGGTTGCAGAATTTCACGGGGGACAAAGGATCCCCTTCGAACTTCAAATTAGGTGGAAGGGAACAAACCCACAGAGTCCTATCGCAGACAAGGCACTCACGCTGCCATGCCTCATCTTCTGTCCGCGACACCAACATCAGCTTTTATTTTCAGGCCGTTGCAGCTCTGCTGGGAAAGCTCACTCAGGCTCACATTTTCTTTGTTTAACAGACTTTTTACATTGCTATAAATTTTAAAAAGGTGCTTTTAAAAATAAATCGGTCTTAGGCACTCACTTGTTAATGGGAACTGATGTTTCTGGTGCTTTCTTTCTGTTCCAAAAAAAGAAACAAAACTCCCTGAGACATTTAATTGAAACCTGGTTACTGCTCTTTTTGCAGTCGCTGCTATTCATCAGAGCTGGGGAAGGACGGTCAGTCTGCAGGGTAAGTAAGTGCACAGCCACAATTAGGTCCTCCTGACCAGGCAGCGCTCCCCGCTGCAGGAAGAAGCTGAAGGGTAGACAGTTTACTCCTACCCCTCAGTGGACTAGGACAGGATCAGTCCTGGAGCTCAGAGTCGCACAGAGATCTGCCCCTGGACCCTTCTGCCTAGGAGACTCCTCTGCTGGGCACCATATCTAGGCCTCCTTCAAAGGGGACTGCACAGCCTGGATTGGGCATGCAAGCTAGTGCTGCATCTAGCTTCACTCACATTTTGCCAGCTCCCTGTTATATATATATATGGCATCTACCTTCTATTTCCCCAGACCTAGAAAACTACATCCCTTTATGGATCCAGGCTCTCACTGGTTTGCACCCATAGCAGAGAGGGCGAACTGCTTCCCCTCACTTCTCTGCCATCCTCCCCTTCTCTGAAGGTGCAAGATGATTCACACACACCAAGTCCAGAGGATAATGACAGAGGCTTTCTTATAGTATTAGATTATATCTCATATTAAGGACACCTTAATATGAACAAGTGGCACTGTCAAAATTCATGGGACCAGTCTGCAAAACAGGGACTTCCCATGTACACATATAACGAGAGTCCAACCTTATGGAGCTCCCACTTTGAACTAGACTGTCACAAAGATATGGGCCTCCTCCATCTCAGGGAGGAAATTATGGCTCAAGGAACAAAAATGCCTTCCTCTCCACGGGGGTGCCAATCTTATGGCTCAGCTTCAATAGCTGGCATGCAGACTCTCCTTATTTTCCCATCAGTCACTCACACCTGTGTACCTGGACTCATTTTTCAAACAGCTGTGGTAGGGGTATAAATTTCAGCATGGGCAGATAGTCTAAGTCACAACCTAGCCCTTTCTCTAGGCACCACAGGGTAGTACAGCAGCATGTGGCCCTATTCTTTAGACATACGACAGTCCCACCAAAGCACAGATGATGTTTAGGATCCCCTACTGTTGGTTGACAAGTGTAACTACTGAGAGCCTACAGGTATTCCCAGCTTCAAGGTAAAGAAATGATTTGGAAGATGCATCTCCATATCCCTAGCAACCAAAGAGTTAAGGGAGGTAAAATTTTGGGCTTATACAACCTGAATAAGAGCTCCTTATAAAGAAGTCTCTATCAGCACTGATAAATAAGCTTCTATATTGGTGAGTCCCACAAAAGAGCCAAACACATTTTCCCGGGTTGCTTTGGTGTGATACTTGCGGGGCTAAATGGAGAACTTGTGCATGTTAAGTTACCATGCAAGCCAACCGTGTTATTAAACATCAACAATAACCATACAAAGATGTCATCAACCTGTTTTTAAAAAAATCTGAATGCTGGAGTTGAAAATGTGGTTTTATACTTCCTGATACAGGGTGAAATTCATACTGTGCAGTCGGCACAAAACTGAAATTAAGTCCAGCTTAAGGCCTATTTTGTGAAATTTAAGTTGCGTGGAAATTGTTATGGCTTTACACAGGGGTGACCTGCCCACATAGACACCAGTGTTTTCTGTAAGGTAAATGCAAATACCTTTGCTGGTGTTTGAATATTTAAACATTTGTCAACGGTGTCTTGAGGCCACATAAGTAAATTGTGCTAGTGCAGAAGACCTGAATGTGAGAAGGAATGACTAGAAACTGAATGTGGGATAGTTTTGTAAATAGAGCAAAATGCAAAAAAAAAAAAATGCATGCTCAGATAAGGAAAACCTCAACTTTTAAAGTTCTTTCTGTTAAATAAATGAAGGCGTGACTAGCAACCCAGGGAAGGACATTAGTGTTGATGCTGTCAACAAGTCAACTCAATTCCTAACACAAAAACAACAAAAATTAATCATCTTCTAATGGAAAAGGAAAAAATCCACAACAGAGAGAATCCCTCCACTCATGCAGGGTATTATTATAATTCTTTTATTCTACTTCTAAAATGTCTGGAGAGTCCAAATGGCTATAAAAATAACTGAGTGTAAAGCATTCTCTTTTAATTCTGCATTTATTTGATTTTGTTGTTTCATCAAACAGTTGTGATATTTTTTTAAAAGCTATCTGTATGTGCATGTAAAAAGGTATCTGTACAAACTCTGTCACTGTCTGTCAAGCTACTTTCTCTATAGGAGCACAAAAAGGAGGCTGGTTAACGGCAATCTAAGGGACTTATTTTTATTATTTACTAGAATATATGGACTGCAGCCCTGATCCTGGGACTCGGTGTATGTAATAAGGGCAAGATACAGTCTGTAATATAAATGCTTCTCCACTGGCCCTCACCTTTCTCTTTCATTACTGTTTCTATTGGAAAGTGTCAATTTTAACTTTTTTTTCTTAAAGGTATTACCTTATTAAATAAATTAGTAAGGATATTAAATTAAACGCAGCCAATAACCCAAAAATAAATAATTTGGCAAGGGTTTTTTTTCAAATGAATTGGAAATCCTGGCTGGAAAAAGGGACTTGCTCTGGTTTCCATCTCCGTTAGTTCAAATACAGAAGGTGTCTCGACTCTGAGAAGCTGTATTTGCCAAGGACTGTACCCTTAATGCAACTCCAGATGGTTATGACTTCAGTCATTCGTTCTGGCCAGTCGTCTCAAGTCTGGGGTTAAACAAGCAGTTTGTTCCTTTCTTACATAAGCACCGAAAGACAATACTACATTCGAGCTCATAAAAATATTTTAATTGGTGATGATTTCCAGACAACTATGTCAAAATTAACTCAGAGTTGATGCCCACTTGCTTAAATTTCATTCATCTGGGTTCAAATTATTTGCTTAAAAGGAGAAACATTTCCTTTTATACACACTTTGGTTTCAACCTCCAAAACCATTGCTAAAAATTAGTCTTAACCACCCTGTCAGCTGCCTCAGAAACCAAGCTTAAATCCATCACTTTAATGACATCAATAACAAATACACAGTTTTAAACCCTATTGTGAACAGTGGCATACCAAGGAGCATGTGTAGCTGTCATCTCATTAGTCACTAGAAAAACACCAATGAAACCGAAAGAGCCTAACCATGACAAATTATTCAAGAGTTTAACCTGAGACATTAATGAGTGCTAAATAGCTTGTTTTCATGCTTACTTAAGGAGATTTGTTTAAAATCCCACCAGCCTCCATTGAAAGTCGGTTGGCTAGGCAGCTTATTCTTGTCAAGCTGGTTTTCCTCTTACAGCTAAAATGGGGGGTTGTGAATGTTTGCTTAAAGGATACCCCCACCGCCCCTCACGCATACAGACAGAGGCAAGACATATGTCTTGGTTTTTCACATTGGGCAGATTCAAACAATATACTGACCTGCAGCTGAGCTGATTATATAGCTTCCTTCCCCACTCTGTCGCCCAAAAGCTTTCCGATGCACTTAGTAGGACACAAAGCCATCCCTACCCCCCCAAAAAATATTACATTACATTTGATATGTAAGATATACAGGCCTGATTGTGTTCCCACTTCCACAGATGGTGGAATTAGAGAATATAAAATCAGTGCATGAAGAAAATCAAACCCCTTGTGTCAGCTCCCCTTCCCAAACCCTGTTACCTGTTTTCCACACTACCACCTACAGCAAATAGAAAAAAAAAATCTATAGCAAACAGCTCCAAAACTTAGTTAACTAACTTTCCATTTGTTTGAAACTGGACTAATCTTATTCGAGCCCTGGTTAGGTGTTTTCTAAATAAGGCCTGAGCAGACGCATGGCTCCCGTTCCCAGTTGCTTTCATCTCCTATAAGGATTTCAGTGAGCTGAAGGTGCTGGAGCCCTAAGCAAACAACATGACTGTGCCCCGGCAGCACAACCACACTATGGCCCCTCTTCTGGTGGGAGCACAAAACTCAAGGCTGGAAAGCAGGAGCCCCTTTTTTCCTTTTTCTTTGGAAACAAAGAGGCTTTCCTAGTTCTCTGTCCATCCTCTACCACTATCAGCCCTGTTTGACTTATAAGACTGAAGTAGTATTTGAACCTGTGATGGTCTTTAAAGTATTTACCCTTACAACCTCCTGATGCAGTAGAGAAGTGTTGGTATTCACATTATACAGATCAAGAACTAAGGCACTGGGAGAAAAATAACAGGACTTAAAAGACCACCCAAGCAGGTGAGGTGCCTGACTCCCACTGACTTCCACGCGGCCTGGGCACCTCCCTTGTTTAGTTGGATTTTCAAATTGACCTCAACGTGAAAAGCCCAAGGTCTGTTGCCAAGTAGGCACTTGGGAGACCAAGGTGC
>NW_005842296.1:803487-831186 GCF_000455745.1 Alligator sinensis | reverse complement strand
CGCTCTTCCTGGCTGCATACTACAACCTGAATCATCTGGCCCTGGATTTCTGAAATCCAAGTGAGCTCCCCGAGAGGAGAATTACCTTAAAGAAAAAATGAAAAGCTGGGAATGGCCTGCAAGAAGAAAGACCTCTTCAACCAGACCTCTTCAGCCATGCTCTGCTGTTCTACTTGCGCTAACATTGCTTTTTGCTACATAAAAGCAGAGGCATCACTCATACAAAGCATGCATCGATTTCCAAAACAGGAGCCATCTCAAACCTGCTTCCAAAACCTGCACTGTATTCAGAACACAAAAATATTCCTCTGTCCATATGGGAGATGTCTAGCTTTTTCTGAGCTACATTTCAAGGATCTGCCTTTTCTTTCAATGGAATTTATATCAGAAAAATCATCTTATTTTGACCTGATTGGTTTTTCTGCCAAAGGTTGGGGTTTTCAGTGGTGGTGTTTGTTTGTTTGTGTTCTTTTTTGTTGCTGTTTTCGGAACTTAAGTATGGGGCCGGATTTCGCTTAACGGTATCCCTTTTTAAGAGAAAATCTCATAAATGTAATTGTTCCACGGTGCATAAAAGCTAATCACTCCCTAAACTTAATTACTTATAAAAAAAGTTTAAGCTAACTATCCCTAACATTTTTTTAAATTATCAGAGGGCTTCACAAAGTGTAGGTCTTCCCATTTCAAAAAAAACCCAAACTCCTAAAGTTTGGAAGTTTTTCAGTTTGGACTCTGGAATCATGGTTCAAGGCACATTAATTTTAAAATATATATGTAAAAGATATTATCCATAAGCGACATAATAAAGAGAGAGTATACATGATTTTCAGAATGCAGTGCCTTCCACTGCTTACTACTTATACAGTTCAGTATTATGGGTCAGCTTTTTCTGACAATGCCAGGCGATAAAAATATACGCACGCAAGTCTCATGCTGCAACTACTGTACCGGATACAGCACAAGCTCAGAAACACAGGTTATGGAAACTTGGCTCCCCGCTACATTAATCCCAATCACTATTGTGATAAGCACTGTTGTGACAACACTTTTTTACCTCTTGAACTGCTTGGCTCCCAAGAATGGCGACACAAGGGCAGTAGAGAAGTGGGGAGAGACTTCATCTAAAGTTTTAGGAGTGAGGCAAATAAAACTTCCTACAGAGGTGCTTGAGGCCAGCTCTGATCCATCTCTCTGTTTCAAATGGTTTGTTTTCATTAAAAGGGACTGTTGAATACTAAACAGCTTGATTTATCAAATGACAAATAATTGCACGAATTATGAGCTCACACTCCTCAATCCGGTACCCTGAACTGGTTTAAGCCTCCCTCTCTCACCCGTCTCTCTCTGATTAATGCAAAGGGGCCATGGCTGTGAACCCATGTAGGAAGATATGAGAGGGAGCGTGCCCCCATCCTACCTCCATGTTATGGAGTGTGGACCTCAACTTGCGAGATTAGGTACTTAGCTGCTGTGTATCTATTTGCTGCTCCCTCTCCTTCAGGACAGGGGTTAGGGAATAGAAAGAGCCTTTGAACCACCTCTCAAAACTGAGCTTCCCTATAATTAATGGACACCATGCTATCTTCCTGTAGGCAGAAGTACAACTTGATGATTATGACCCACCTATTCTCTCTAAAAGATTATGGGAGTCATTTTAGTAGATGGAGCTTGACTAAATTTAAAGAGCATATAATTGAGAAAATTTTTGTCATTAAATGTCATACAATCACTCTAAAAAGCCTTATAGACAACAGCGTATACAGTCATTAGGATCCTCATTTTGCAGATGGGTAATTGAGATATAGAGAGATCATGTAATTTACCCAAAGCACAAAGCCGAATGAGAAATTAAATTCAGATTTCCTGAGTCCTGGTCCAATGATTTAACCACAGTTCCTTCTATCAATAGTGCTACCAACCTCCTTTCCTAAGATTACAGGTAAAATCTGGCACAAGATTAGTGTCATCCAACAGTCTTCTGGTGGACTGCTTAATTCACTGTGCATTGCATCGATTGTACATATGATTCTGCTGATTCAGACCATTGCCCTTTCACACACTTGAGTCGTTTTGCCTGCGTATGGGCAACATGATTTGAAATGCATAACAAAGTTGATAATATCCTATGGCTTTTGTTGTATAAACCATGTACCTTCAATAACGTTACTTGGCCTGCTATACAGACATAGCACGTTTCTATATTTGAAAGCCACTAACCTGGGATGTCTGTTCTGAACTGACTCTAAGATTTTCAGACACACACACACACACACACACACACACACACACACAAAAACATATATATATATATACAGATATATAGATATATCTATATCTATATATATATATACATACATACATACATATACAAACACACACCCACCCACGCACACATATAGGTTATAGGTGCATGACAGGAAGTGACACACAAAACTGTACGGCCTCCCACTACTCCATACAAGGCATTTCCCCAGAGACAGTCCAGCATCTACATAGACTGTAGTAGAGTTGGGATCATGTTGTAACCGTGATGGTCTAGAAGAAATAGGAGAGACAAGAATTTTTGTGGGTGGTATCTTTTATTGGACCAACTGTACAGTTGGGAGGGATATGATACCCAAAAGCTGGTATATCGCTCCCAACTATATAATCAATCCAATAAATGATATCACCCAGAAAAATCCTTGCCTCTTATGTACATTGTAAGTATTCTGGGAAAGAGCCTGACTCTTTGCTCAGTGTCTGTACAGCACCTAGCACAGCAATGCCTTCGCCCCGGGTTCTACCCTAATACAAATAATAAATTGGGTTGTGTTATTCAAACACGAACCACATTCCTCTGACAGAAAGAGTTCAATATAGAAATAGACCTCAGGAAAGATTTGAAAAGCTGGGCATTTCAGCTACATCTGCCCAGTACCCAGATACATGGTCATTTGGGCTACAACAACACTATGACTGTACCTTGAAAATGAACAATCAGGGCTCATGGACAGAGGTGATATCTTTTATTAGACCAACGAGGTTTTTGCAAAAAAAAAATTCTTTAATTTTTTTTAAATTTGAGAATCAGAATACTTTTGACTGCATTGCTAAATAGGTTTTTAAAAAATTCTGGCCACTGGTTTTTAAAAGGACCCAACATCAGCAAAAGTTTGTCACTTAAATGCAGAGGAGGACAAGCTAAGAACAGATTGGTAGCCTTTAGCTGCTGGCTCACATTTGGAGGAGGCTCAGACTTCTAGGGAGAACTCAGACCGTACCCCAGGATGTATGACTGGGATGGGACAACCTGCTTCCCCAGCTTGCCAAAAGACGGGGTCTGCTTGCCTGGAGGCCTTGCCCTGGGGAGTGAAAAGCTCTTCACTCAAAGCCTGCAGGGAGAGACTGGCCCAAAGGTCCTTCTTTAACTCTGAACAGGGTTCGGCCCAAGCCACAGAACTTGGATCCCGTGTTTGCCTCCCCAAAGGCCGGGCTCTCTGGATGCAGGCTGTTGGCTCGCTCTCACCTGAAATCAAGTTGACTCATGTCTGTCAGCTCACGTCCAACTCAAAACGTTACTTGAAGCAGAGGTTTTTTTCTTTTTCCTTCCCCCAGTGTTAATTTCCTGTGTTTGTTGTTTTTAAACATAAGGAGGGTTTTTGTAAAAAATTCCTTTTTGGAAGCAAAGACGAACCGAGGCTGCGGCGCACACTGGCCCTTTCAGAGCTGCAGCGGGGCACGGCGCATCAGGTCTGGTAGCGCGAGTGACTGACTCCACACTCCATATAACGGCAGCTTGGGAACTGTTCCGCTCTGTTGCACAGATCGGTCTCAGCTCACCCGCTGCGTGTGTTATGTATGGCCTGTAACGTCTGGATGGATCATGCCAATGCAACTGAAGTGCCTGCACACCAAATTACACCTCTGAAGAGGCTGAAAGCGGGGAAGGAGGAAGCCTGCCAAATGCTGGTCCTGGGGGGCCCTGTGACTCTCTATGCTGTAATATCTCCAGCGGTGCATCAGGGCCTGGAGGCCATTGATATGAGGAGTGTAGCCCTCCCCACACACATACCTGAATGATGATGATAATGATTATTATTATTATGGCTACCCCAGCACGGGTATCGTGAGAGAGGGCTTCTCTCGCAGTACCATTCAGCTTTAAACCGGAGGCCTGTCCTTCCCTGCCAAAGTCAATGTCAGAACCAGGAGCTACAAGAGGAAACCGTCTACTCCCAAAATGACCTTCTACACAGAATCCCCACTGAAGTCAATGGAATATTTTAAGTGCAAATTAATGTTACGGTCAGTTAAAAATATTGTAGGTGGGGCTGTCAGCACTTGCTTATTATTAAGGCTCCAGTGCTTCCCATTTTAAGACCATGCTTCTACTGGCCTGTAACTTTGCCAAACTTTAACTGTTTGGGCTGAAATTTGCCTTGCTGGATAACTGCCTCAGGCTGCTTTTCTTCTTCTTTTTGTTTTTAGTGTCAGCCAAAAGGGTTCAGCCATTTCTGGGAATGAGGTAGGAAAAAATAGGTTGTCTTGCCCATGTTGGAAAAAATGGCATTTCTCCCTCTCACCCTTTTTCTCTTTTTTTTGAAAAGATCTAATATTCCAGTGATTTGGAACAGGCTGTTGAATTTGGTAGGGAGTTATCGTGCTTTTTGATATGCCCACATCAATCCACTCAAACCTGGCCAAGTTTCAAGCTTTCACACACACTCTATACAGACTCCTTAGATGTTAGCAGATAAATTCACTGAAGATTTCATCTACACGGGGTGCATCTACACATTCATTAATGCGCCTTAGGCATGGCACATTTAGTTTAGTACTTGCTTAACAAAGTACTACCTAAACACGCAGTAACTAGAGTTACTGCACAATAGCACTGGCACGTGGTTTTTTCATGACGCTTACTGTGCATTAGCCTAATAACACTGTGCAGGAGGCTATTAGCATGATTTTTAAATGCCACGTAACTGTGCAGTGTTATTAGGCTAATGCACAGTAAGCATCTTGTAGACATACCCACTGAGCATGCACCAGCTAGGAACTGAGCAAGACTTTCCTCACTTCTGGGCCTTTAATCTGTTGCGAGCCAGACCTTCAGGGGTGTTGGCTGTAACCATGTTGGTCTAAGGACATAGGCAGACAAGGTTCCTTGGATAAATCTAATATCTTTTACTAGACCAACTAATGGTCTGCCACAATTTGCATTTTCACTGACTGGCGTTCTTGCATACTGGCCTCTGGCTTCTATTCTATCACATCCAGGAAGAGCACAAAACAACTGCATACACTTCCTCTGCCTGAAGAAGGGCCTTTGTACCCAAAAGCTTGCAAAGAAGAATTTTTCCAACTATTTTAGTTGGTCTAATAAAAGGCCCAGACCTTTGAATGTGTGTGTCTGTTGCTAAAAATGGGTCCAGATATCATGGAGCAAGTTCTCCGATTCAAATGCAGGGGCCCAATAGCCACATCTGAGGGGCAGGGGAAGTGAGCAGATTTGAGTTTAAGAAAAACCCTGTTAGGCAGGAACAGAGACTGGGATCCAACACTGGGCAAAGAGTTTGGGACTGGGATAAGAAACTGAGCTAGTCCTAGACTGTACTCCTAAGTGAGGAAAATGAGAGGAGAGACAGGACTGGAACAAGAACAATTTGGATGACAGCAGAAATGGTCATTTTTGGAAGTCAGTGGGAATGGTCAGAAGGGTCTGAGCCCTCTCAATCATAGTCTCCTCCTGTCCCTGGAATGGAAACATCTTCAAAACTTACAGAGCATCTCATCTCCCCCCAGAGGCTTGGTTCGCACAGAGGATGACAACTTACTTCTGTTCACTGTTATTGTATTCGCTCCCAGAGCTAACATTGTTAGCTCAGGTTTGTGTGATACTGTTGAAGTTGATGACCCACACAGATGTCAAAATGACACCATATAATGGGATTTCTGGATTGTTTTTCAGGTCATGTTTTTTTTAAACAGAATTTCATTACCTGCTCACATGCTATCTTTTCTGCAGGACTCCTGTTTCACTCAGTGTGTGGGATGCACATGGTCTAGGGATGAGGCAGGCTGTATAGTAAGGAGGTTGCTGTCTGTAGGCCCCTTCCCACATTCATTGCGTAAGTTAGAAGGGGTGTAGTGATTGAAGGAGAGGCTGCAGGAAGAAACATGGGTCTCATGGTTAAGACAGGTGAATGCTGCCCTGGGGAACTGGATTCTACTCTTGGCTCTGACACGGAGCTCACATGCACATGTAGATGCACCCACTGACTACTTGCTCATTAAATGAGTATTGTCCATCCTGCGTACTGAATGGGGCTGGAGTTTGGGGGCAAAACTAACATGTGAGGGTGTAATTAAAGATAGTCTCATAATGTATATGTACTTAGGAGCTGAATTAAGGCTACAAAGACAACCTTGAGTCTGGCATTTCATGCCTTTTGAATACTTATTCAAATTTTGCAATCTCTCTAAGGTTCTTTTAATATAATCACATATTTGTATGCAGTATATATTTGAAGTGAGTATTAAAAATAGAGAAACCCATCCACTTATTCAGTAATATCTCCCTCTCAGACATCAATAGAAAAATAGCATTATTTCTATTGCCCGGTTGTTCAGGCATTCTCCTGGGAAGTAAGACATATGGGTTTTAATCTCCCCAGGGTAAGGAAGACCCAGAACCTAGGCCACCCACTTCCTGGATGAATGGTCAAACCATAAGTTTCTTGGATAAAATGTAGACAGCACTACTGCTGCCAATGCCAGGTAGATCCCTATGTGCAAATGACTTTCAAGTGACTGGAGAAAATGTTCAGCCTTTCAGGCACTGAAGCACCTGCAACAGCATGAGTTCAGATTGTCCCTGTGCACAGCACATCCTATTTCTACCTCTAGTCATCTCCAGGCTTTCTGAATCATCTTAGTTTCCCCTTTGATAGTATAAGAATCCTATGCACCTAAACCCAATTCCTTGCTCAAACGGGATTACCCTTCCAGGCTGAGGTGCACAGCCTTTACACCTAAATGTAGGTGCCTTCAAGATCTGTCCCTTAGGCACTTTGGAAACTTTTAGCCATATGTCCTTTTTTATTGACTCTTGTTTTGACTGCCTAGCAAAGGAGCTGAAACACTGCATAATTTACACTCAGATCTCTGCCATTCAGCCCTCCTGCGTGTTCAACACATCTACTTGCAGAGGTGCTAATTTTATTATAGTGCTGGTTTTACAAACAAGTGTTTCATGACAACAGCAACGATAAAGACCAAATGCAAAAGCAAGCAGTCTCCCAAGTCTCCTAAATGCAACCCACAAAGTAGATACATGAGAGTCGAAAGATGAGAGTGTGAAGCCAGAAAGCACGTACCACATACTTAACTTTTATACTAATGAGAACCAAGGAGCAAAATTAGAGCTTGAGAGGAAGTGCTTGCTCAATGTGTTAGGAATTTGTGATGAACTCCGAAGCACCAATAAACTTCTGGGGGATTTTACATACCTAAAAATATATGATAATGACATGTACTTAAATTTATTTATTTGTAAGGTATTTTTGTTTAAAAGGCTCAGTCTGGGCTTAAGGATTACTGGGTGCTGCACAAGTGCAAAAGTAGATACATACATCTTTGCTATGAGAAGCATATGTCTTTTTCTCCATGCTTCTCACTGGCTGTATATACTATTAATGTTCTTTTTTATATCCACAGCTCAGTTATTCACAAACTTCTGCATTGCTAAGGAATGTAGGTCTCAATTTCCAATAGCAAGTAGTAATTCTGAGTACTTTAATTTTCCTGGTAACTAACCTACACGAAAAGGGCTTGATTTTTCAGGTGACTCTGTACTTTCTGAAAATTAGGCTGCCTTGCAAATTGAGGCCCAGGAATTTACTGTATTTTAACATACTCAATTAGAAATGTAACAACTAGATTTGAATCCATTTTAAAGTCAGGCTATATGAATTGGTGTTTATGTAGGCAAACATTATCCTATGTAGCTCAGAAAGACAACATAAAAACTTCTGTCCGAAAACTCACACTGGTATTTAAAACCAAACTGACTGTACAATGAGGATCTTGGAGACAGCATCAAGATACAAGGAAGTATCAAACTAATTAGCACCGGTTTATTGTGGCAGAGAGTCTATTATCCTAATCATCCTAGGTAATACCTACTTTATGCCCTGAGCAGTCCCATTAAAATGAAGGCAGCTGTCAAAGAAATACATTTTGCTGAGTAAATTTATAAGAATCTAGCCCCTTGCAAGAGAGAGGTGACTTGGAGGGCCACAGCAGCAACAAAAAAAAAAAAAGCAAGTGGTATTCATGAAAAGGGTGTGCATTGTACAGTGATGAGGATTACATGTCAGGGACAAAATGAGCTAGCATATAAATCTGAATAAGGAAGGAATAGGTAAAATATGCTGATGAAGGACAGGAGCACAAACCTTGAAAGCATTTAGGAAAGCCCAGTGCCAGCAGACCCCAAAGCATGTCTGTGGTATGCAGTTAGTGTCGATACAGCTAAAACTCTTCTCTGACCTTGCAACTGCTGTAGGCACAAACAGCATATTTTTGAGCAAAGGGCATGTGAGCCTTTTTTTATTGCTAGATTTTGCTCTTCCTTCCTTGAACTAATATTTGCATTGCCAATGTAAGGAAAATCCCTCTCCCTGAATGCATCTGAACATGAACAGCTGAGTTGAGATAGAAACAAGAAGCACTGTCATTTTTATATAGAAGATGAAAAGAGTGGGGTGATTGGCACCGTACCGAACCCGTGCACCGTCCGACCTGCTCTCTGATCTATATTGATCTAAAATTCATAGTGCATTATATCCTCCTTCCCTACCTTCTGCTGTTTCAGTTAGATGGAGAACATTGTTAAAAACCCTGCAGCTAGCTCACTTAGGGCTTTGATGTTATCACTTCTCACCAGCTAAGCAAGGTTGTGTGGTCAGTTCTTGGATGATAGAGCTCAGAGATGCTGCAAGAAGTGGTACCGATGACTTAGTAGGCAGTACTGTTTGCGTACAATCACAGAGTGGACATACCAAGCTGGCTTTAAACTAGCTGGCTCAAGTACTGCTAGAAGGGGAGCTGCCTCAGCACAGAGCTCAGAGCAGGCTGAAAAACTCACTTAAGCTGTATATATTCTCAGTGATTGGCTTGTGCTGAGCTCCATGCTGCTGTGGCTACATTGCTGAGAGAACCAAGCTAACTACCTGGGAACTAACTCAGGTTTAACTAACTCATTACATGAACAGGAGCGAGTGAACAATTAATCAGTGCTCTACTACAGCAGTGGGAGCACTGGGCTCCTTGAGATGGCCTCAGTTAGATAAGCCATGAAACAAGGGCCCTACCTATGTATTAGTATAGTCATTTAAGGCCCCTTGAAAAGTGCAAGGAGTAGAGAGCTTTGTTCTAGGATTCTGGGCGTATTCCAATATGGAATCATTACCGATGCCTCCATGATGTTTCAGTTAGCGATGATATTATTATATTCATTTCTTCTGCTAAACATCATTGACATACGGTGGTGCACTGGTGAACAGCTCCAGGTTCCACCTTTAGGACCACTTCACTCACTGGGGAATAAAGTGATTTCTACTTATGAGTGAAGTTACACATTATGCTTAGACTATACTAAGAACACTTAAAACATGAGTGCCTGCACGTTAAAGCTTGTTAACTCATACTAAGTTAACCCTGTGAGCATCTCAAAATGACACCACTTCAGGCAAGGGTTAACTGTCCCATGCTAGCAACCTGTGTTGGGCGAACTAGGGTTACCATATTGCCAGTTCCAAAAAAAGAGGACACCTGTTAGGGGGACACCTCGCTCCCAACCCACAGCCCCTGGCCCTGCCAGTGCCCCTCGCTTCCCAACCTGCAACCCCCTGGCCCTGGTGCTGCCCCTCACTCCCGACCCACAGTCCCTTGCCCCCCCCATCCCCTGGGCTATGCAGTTACAACCCGCAGGCCCCCATCCCTGCTGTTGCCCCTCACTGCTGACCCACAGACCCTTGGCCCTGTCAGTGGCCCTCACTCCCTACCCACGATCCCCCACCCCCGGGCCAAGCTGCTGCCCCTCACTCCTGACCTGCAGCCCCCTGGTGCTGCCAGTGCCCGGCACTCCCGGCCCACAGCCCCCTGCCCACCCCCCAGTGCCCTTCACTCCCCACCCACAGCCCCCACAGCCCTGCTGGTGCCCCTCACTCCCAACCTGCAGCCCGCCTGCTTCCCCCAGCTGTCCCTGTCCTGACCGGGCCAGAACGTGGCACCTGCGGTGGCTCTGGCTCGTGCACGTGCCGGCAGAGTGAGTCTGGCCCCGGCACAGGCTGGAGCGGGGAGAAGAGGATGCCTGTAGCAATACCCACCCCAAGCTGGGGCTCCTGCATCACGCCAGGTGGCCTGGCTATGCCTCCTACCCCCTGGGCAATGTCTCCTAGGTGCCCCCCCTGCAAGCACAGGCTTCAGCCCCCAGTGCCACTAGCTCGGCTGTGCAGCTCCCCAAAATCCCTGAAGTGCCCCCCCTGCCCCCTTCCCCACTGGAGGGAAAGGTACCTCCCCTCTGTACCTGTGGCGTCCTGCAGCCCTCACACCTGAACAGCCCCAGCACTGGTGGGCACCTACCCCCCCCTTCATATACCCATCCCTCCCCTAGACGGTCCCCAAGCCCTAGCCTTCCAACCCCTGCTCCCCATAGACTTACCTGCCTCCAGCTGCCAAGGCTGCTCCCACCACCCTGCCTGGCTGCATGCCGGCCATGCGGGTGCACGTGCAGACACACATGGTACCCCCTGCCTCCTATCGCTCTCCCTCTGCTCCCTCCAGAGGAGCAGAGAAAAATCCCAAACATTTGTTCAGATTTCAAAAAAACACCCAGATGGAGATCAGAGGACCCAAAAAGAGGACATGTCTGGGAAACCCGGGACATATGGTAACCCTAGTGCTAGGGTAAATTCAGTTTGCTGCAGAGAGATAAAATGAGCAATTTGCAGTCCTCCAGCATCCCAAGATGCATCACTGCCAGTCCCTTCCCGCCTTGAGCAGGGATAGAGCCCATACAGCTGGGCTTCTAGCCACACCCCTGCTCACCAGCCCTCTAGTGGCAAGTCAGGGCTGTGCAGGCAAGAAATGGTATTAATCCTCAACATGCGACTGCTCACAGGACAGACTAACTTTAACACAGCTTAAAATGCCATAGATTTAGTATGGTCTAAGTATAACATGTAACTTTGTCCTATAAAGCCTGTAAAGAAATCTAGGATTCATGAAAAAGAAAACTGATTTAAGACAATGACAATCCATTCCTAACATCTGATGAAGTTGTTACCTACAAAAGCTCCTGCCTCTCTGAAGTTAGTTTCTAAGATAGCATCCTGCCCTCCCTCCTGCAATGAGACATCACAAACCTAATAATAATATTTTTGGTTTGGCAGATCACAACTGCATTCTCTCTTCCCCTATGTAGACACCATGCCACATGAAGGCATGAAATGCAGCACCTCTGCCACTGCCAACAGTTGCTCGGTTGCATCCATTTTTTGCACCTGCCTTCTCAATGTAGATTATAAGCCCCTAGACATGCCATAATTTCTCTTGTCACTCAGAGGGGCTTTTGTAATACAAATACTAATAACTGCAACCTCAGACGATGCTATGGTATCATCTTATATGTCAAATGGACTGGGAGTGGCCTGTTTTGAAACACTTACCTACACAAATACTCTGAAAAGAATATGTTTGCAGTGGAAACACACCACCCAGAGCTATCTTCCTATTGATTATTATGTTCTAAGGAATGGTTTTCTGTTCAGACTTGCCCGCCTGTTTTTACATAATCTCCTAGAGGAGATTTTCTCTACCCATGTAGTTATGTACATGGTCAGTCTCCACCCTTCCCAGGTATCACTTGGAAGCTGTCACTTCCTGAAGAGTGAGTTGCTGCATGCTGTATGGATTATGCAGATTTCAGAATAACTGCACCATTTAAGTACAAGTTATAGGTGAATTAGATGGTTTAGGGGAGTGTATAAAATCATTCATCTTCAGTTTATCCAGGCCCTGGACAGAGGGATAAAAAGGCATAATCACCTGAAAGCTGACTGGAGACTTATATGAATAAATTTGGCAGTTGCAGTCCAGTTCTTCGCAGATTAGTGGCTACCTCATAAATACAGTGATCAATAATTAACCCCTCTCCAGCAGTCCTAACAAAATGGATAAGAACTAAATGGTCACAAAGACTAAATCACCCCCAAAATGCCCTTCAGACAGGAGAAAGGCAAGCACATAGACAGTGGGGGTCACGTTCATGCAGCTGCTACTTGTATTGTATTTGCTGTGTGGATAAAATATGGGACTCAAGTCTTTGGGGCTGTCCCTAGCACTAGAAACTGGACAAAACATGACATTTAAGGTGCCCTGACATTAAATGGTGATTTAAAGGAGTTGTGATGAATATCTGCAAGCTTCTTTGTACAAGTCCAGTAGCATATATTGCTTTCAAGATGACTGTAAGGATCCTAGCACTAATGAGTTACTCGCCCATCTATCTCAAAAGCAAATCTAACTCTGCAGTGTATATACAACAAAATACCTTGATATGTTCTTTAGAACAAGGAATACAAACTCAACTATTCTAGATCCTCTGAAAGTCAGTGCAATAAATTCGCTGATGAGCAAGTAAACACTCCTCTTCATCTGCCAATGCAAATCAGGGGCACAGTTTCGGATGAAACAGATGTTCCCCAATTTACATCACACATGCATCTTAAAGAAACAAGGCTTGGTCTTAGTCTTACACTACTGAAGTCAAAAGGTGCTTTACCACCACTTCAGAAACCATGAGATTGCTCAGGAAACTTGGGGCCTGACCACAAGAAGTTCTAAAATCTGCAAATCCCAGAGCAATTAATAAGTGTTGTGGTTGCTTTGCACCTTTCAGGATTAGGCCCTAAGTGTATTACCTAACATAGCAGAAACTAGTCTCAGGCACAATAGTGATAGTCATGGTATAAAAATACCAATTGAATCTTACAGGAAGTTGAACAGCTAAGTCTAGATCAGAAGCTTTCAACCTTTTGCAACCAGTGTTGGTCCAACAAAGGCTAGGTGGTTTCAGTGGTCCATCAGCAGAGGAGGCCTTCCCTGTGCCCATGCTAGGGACAAGCCATGACACCACCACTTCTCCCACCTCCCAGTGCTGCTTCCAACCTGTAGGGAGCTGCACTGTCCCCATCTCCCTCCCTTGCCCCTGGACTGCAATATGGAAACAGCTGGAATCTGCCCAGCCCCAGTGCAGTTTCCCACTGGCTGGAAGCTGCACTCATGCTGCAGCTAGGACGCAGGGAACTGGAAGAAGCAGCGACAGGGGCAGTGCAGGCACAGCTCCCAGCTGTCTGGCCCTAGTGCAGGTGCAGGCAAAGCCCCCACTGCTGATGCACGGGTGAAACCACCTGGGCTGTGTCAGTCTGGAGCCAGGAGGGTGGGGACAAGTGACAGCAGCACGAGTACACCTGGACACTGGACCTGGACACTGCCCAGCCCACACACCAGGCGCAGGTACAAAGCCCTCCAGCTCCACCAACCTGAATCCACTGGCTCTGCTGTTGAATCTGGCCCACGGGCTGTATGTTGCCAATCCCTGGCCCAAATCATCACGTTTCAGCTCACTTCTTGTGAAGTGGCATTGCTTACAACAACACTGGGGAATATGAACATCTATAAAAGGCAACGCAACAGCAACTTTCAACCCATTAAGAACAGGGGTGGCCAACCTGTAGCATGTGTGACACGAGTGCCGTGGACAGCCTCTGCATGTGGCACGCAGCAGATGAGGGAAGGGACAGGCAGTACTGTGGCAGATAGGGCAGGGAGCAGAAAACAGAGCAGCACGTTGGGCAAGGAGCCCAGGGCCAGGAGCAGAAGGCAGAGCAGCAGATGGGGTAAAGCAGCGGTTCTGAACTGGGGGTACATGTACCCCCAGGAGGTACGTGAAGCCTCATCAGGGGGTACATGAAAAGGGCCTAAAAAGGTCGAAGGGCCTAAAAAAAATTACTTTCCCATTGAAAGGGGGTACGTGAGGTCTGACTCTGAGACCAAGGGTACGTCAACTGAAAACGGTTCAGAACCGCTGGGGTAGAAGAAGGGGGCCAGAATGGCACTTAGAGAGGGTGGATGGCTAATCTGTGACACATCTGCTAAAAAGGTTGCCCCCGCTGTGTTAGAGGTTCTTTCTGTGCCTTATTTTCTCGTGTATGCTGGTGGAAATCTGAAATAACCTAACTGATTTCAATGGAGATTGACCAGTGTGAGGAAGATCACAAATAGGCTCAGATAGTCTAACTTTGGTTTAGGCAGAAATCCACTCTTTTTAGAATACCTCAAGGTTCTCAGCGTCGATTTAAATTCAAGTTTCCCGAGTATGCCAGACTATTACCGCATTCGTATACAAATCTATACTCAGCTTCTAGAATACATACTGCTTGAGGAATTGCTAACCTACATTGAATACAATATGTAGGCATAAAGTGCCTGTCTGTGCAAAACACACTTTTGTTCTGAAAAAAGACATTGCCCTGGACTGTACAAACCTACCACAGTGGAAAAACATATTCAAATCAATATACGCCGAGGAAAGAAAGGGGCTGGTGTAGTGGTTTTTGAAGGCGAGCCAGGGAATATTCTAAACAGGGGACACACAGCATGTTTTAACTGCTGTGATAATTTTGCATAAAGAGATGTTAAGGATCTAGCTCCTTGCTGTAGTGTGCCATGTGTCGCTGAATAAAATTACTGCCATGCAGTCTGTTAGTGAAGGAATGCGTAAACAGGCAATGTATCCTTGCATCAGTTCCACAAAATGTTGCACAACACAAATGCCTCTCGATGTGTCATTTCCTGCTTGGCCACCAGCCCAGCTCCTGACAGTCAGTCAACAACAAAAAGAAAAAAATGAAGGAGATTTAAAGCTATTCTACTCAAAAGCACATTCCACCAGCCTCAGACGTATCCCTCCACTCGCAGCCCTTGAAAGAAAAGAGAGAGAGAGCTTCCTAAAAACTGTTACGCTTCTAAGTCTAGGAATCTCAAAAATCTCAGTCATTGCTCTGTATTTTATAAGCCAGTCAGCCAAACAGTTAATACTCAGGATGACCAGCTCCTCTTGCTAGCTTTTGCTTGTCTTTTGTAACGTGCAGAGACAAAAGGGCCGTGTTTGCTCATACCTTTCATTGCTTATGTACCTTGCAAGGCTTTGGCTGCAGATTTTATATATCTATATATATATATATATATATATATATATATATGGTTTATTCACCTGCAAGTGAAAGTGAAATGCAGGCAGATTTTTCCCCAGCAATGCATTTCAGCGGAAAGTTTGGAACTTTTCTTGTATGAGACTATCGCTAAATGCAGTCAACCAGTATGGAGACTACATTCAATGAGACCTGGACTTCAGTCTGAGAACCAAAGCCAACACATAAAAGGTATATATACCCTACAACCCGTTCTCTGTTATGGCTCCTGCTCTGTACTTGCCAATAGCCACTTACTTCAACCAGAAGCAGTGTAAGACAGCAAAGCTTTTTTGCTGTTCGAAAGGTGCCACGATGGGCTGACAAGGCAGAGTTTCTTTTTTTCCTCCCAAGACAGACTTGGGATTGACTTCCTCCCAAGACTGATTTAGTACAACCGAGGCTGCATACAACTGAGCCCCAGAGGAAACTGGGTGGTTAATTTTGTGTTCTTCTACAGTTATATCTGTAGGTCGGTGATTAGTTCATGAGCAGTAGGCTCTTTGGCAGACCTCCTTTCAGGTCTTGGAGCTGGAGGATAGGTCTATATATATAAAAGAAAGGAGGTTACTTAATGTGAATAAGGGAATAAATAAGGTATTCGAGAAAGCATAAATTTGTCCTACCCTTTCTGCACTGCAGCCTCCACTACCAGTGCTACGTTTTGATCTAACACAAAGCCTAGCCAGCAGTGTAAACTTCCTGGGCTGTACTCACGCTCACAGTGAGTTAATTTGTGAAAGAAAAAACCCTCTTTCCTTGGAAAAGGCACAGGAAGATGTTTACTTTCTCCCCCAAATAGAAATGTACAGCTCTTCCTCACATCACTGTCTCTATTTAAAATATTTTACACTAATAATAACAGAGAAATGAAGGCAGCAAACTTCCACAGGAAGATATTTTAACACAATACAGAGAGCTAATACGTTATACAATCTGACTTTCCAAAGTGCTGAGCATCCAAAACACCAACTGACGTCCTTGGGTGTCGTGACTGTTCAGCACCTCTTAAAGTCAGGCTCTAAGTGATTGGGACGTCTGTTGTGGTATGGCCACTGCTCCTACGGCGGCTGCTGGAAAGCATACAGCATTTGTTCTCTCCAATCAACTTGCCAACAGAAGGTCAAAGTGCTTTGCCTATAAACAAGTCTTACAAATTCAGGATCTTAAGCATGATGTCATGTCTTAAAATGATAAGCTGGCAAGCAAAGTAAATGACATTTTGTAAAGATGTGCATAATTTTATGTTTATGCTACTTAGGATGAAGGTTCTAATAAGTCATTGGTTGTGTTCTTTTCAAGGGAAGTTTTATAACCGAGATGAATCACAACTGCAAAAGATCAAAGTTAAAAAACATCAATGATGCCATGGGGTACTTTTTAATCTTGTAATGAATGATGATCATGTGCTCTTATGAAGTTGGTCCAACTGCCAACGCCAGATGTGTATATTAAGAAAAGAAGTTGTTTGTGATGTGACAGCCCTGGTTTAGCTGCCAGAGAGAGGAAAAAATAGGATAGCATGCTTTGGACGTCTGAGCAAAATGCAGGTCCTGGCAGAGAGGGGCACTGTTTTCTGAAACATAACTCATTAAGAAAAATACATTTGCTATTGGAGCCACTGGTTTAAGATTCATTATTTCTCCCAATCACCTAGCTTTCCTTGTGCAATGTGGATTCCAGCTGTTCTTGTTTACTGCAGAAATTAATAGCAATCACTACCGGGCCAAAAATTAGTGGAGGGATTCACAAAAGAACGGAACTTAAGTGAAATTTCTACTGAATAATTCCTTTTCCAGACCTATTTTTCTATCACTCACATTAACGACTCCCACACTGGGTCTCTAGGTATTATGATCCTGTATTGCTCCAAAATGACAAACCAACTGACTTGAAGAAGAGCAAACCAAGCAGATATTATTTTAAACTCAAAGCAAACCCTTCTGGTCACACTTGACTGACTTATTGTCAAAAGAAAAAGGGAAACTAGATACACAAGAACTCCAGCTAGGGTACAGGAACTGACTTTCAGAGCTAGCGAACATACACAGGCCCAAGTGAAGTCAGTTAAGAGCAGGTGCCCAATACCTATGAAAATCTGGCCCATAGCAACTAAAATAAAAAACGTAGGTGAATCTTGGAAGTCCTACTTAGCTCTTTTAACATAGGTTTACCTTGGCTCTGGTGGTTTCTGGCATAGTGCCATCCCAGCCTAATTAGATTACTCTACCACAGTCTGAGCCATCCCAGCCTATTCACATATTACTCTCTCTACACTCTCCTCCTCCCACCTCCTCACGCTGTGCTATCTGCTTCGCATGGAGATTTCCTGTTTCACTGATGCAACAACACGTGGAAGCAGCATCCAAATAAAAATGAGCACATCATTCCTGACTTAACTAACTCCGTCAGTGTTACGCCAAGGAGTCATTTAAACCCAAAGCCCCCAGCAGGCCAGATAGAGCAGCTGTCACAAATGAACACAGCATCCTTGTAGTGAAGTTAATTTAACAAGGGAAAGTGGACAGGACCAAAAAAAGCAAGAAACCAAGCAGGCAGCACCAGAGGTATCTATGGGATAAAATATTTTTGTAAGAGCAGAGCTGCTTGACTGTTCTCACTTGCTGATCGGGGAGAAAATACAAAGATAAGGCAATTCTTACATAAAGCAGAAGACCTTTTATGTCTCTTCTCTCATTTGTACATGATCCTGCAATGCTGGCTGTCTTGGCAGGGGAACCACTTCTTTGTTTACAATTCTGTCTGCTGGTAACTTTGCAGTATTTTAAATAAAACTCCCTAAGAGCTCCCAAAAGATCTCATCTATAGCTGCTGATCAAAGGCAAAGCAATAATTCAAAATACTTCATTACCAGGATTTTTTATGTGGTTACTCATCAAATAATCCTTAATCTCTAAATATAATTTAAAATACAGGCAGACCTGGTTGATCCCAATCAATTTGAAAAGAGTTTCTAGTTAGATTAAGAAGCCTGGGATTGGCTTGTTAGTGGTACCTGATGATGTAAGATTGATTACCAGTTAAAGCTGCTAGACAGACAGACAGACAGATCAAGATGGATTAACCAGACCTGACTGTATCTAATCGTAGGTGCTAGCTATAATAATTACTGGAACATGACAAAACACAACTGTTTGAACAATAAAGTCAGCAATCACTACAGCTAGATTCTTGATAAATCAGGAGTGTACATGTTATAAAAAATATATGCGGGTGAGTGACAGGTTGGTGGCATTTTCCTTGTTTTTGTTTAAAAACCCACCCTTTCTTTACATGGGAAACACTCAAAGATTGTTGTGTTGACACCCCAGTGCTTTTATGATTACTCATTTTGCTCTCAAGGGTCTGGGGTGAGTCCACTGATGAAAAATGACATGATGCCAGGAAAACCCAGTTTTCAGCAAGACGAGGTTCTCAATAATCAGGGTGCTCAATGCATTTATTGTCAGGTGGCAAAAGAACTCACAGGCAAAAAAACCTACTTTGCATTTTTTCCCCATATGTTGGGACAGATCTTGCAAGATGCTGAATATCTCCCATCAGTTTCTGAACATCCCCAGCTTGAAGCTAATGCCCACTGAGGGCATTCAATGCCTTGCAAGGTTGGGTCTGTTGTCCATAATTCAAATTATATATCAAAACAATGGGCCTGAGTCTCATTGACGCTCAGGGCCCTTAAGAGTGTCAGTGTGGTGTACCAAGCCTTGGTTTAAATAAGAATCAGGTTTAATATTGCCCTAAGTCAGCAAAGCATTTAAGCATGTTTAACCTGAAGCATGTGAATAATCCAGTGGTTTTCAAATTAAGCGTGATTAAAATTAAGTCTAAGCTCATGTATTTTGCCGAATGGGGACATATGCTTGCCAAAGAAATGTATAATATTAAACAACAGCAAGTGGTTTTACTTGTACAGACTCCCACCAGCAGACAGGAAAAGCATAAAATAGGACTATGAAACTTACTCCTTGGTTCCCTTGGTCCATCCACGGTAACCTTGATAGCTCTGTGGTATGTAGCAACTTGAGGGGGATTTGTAAGGACAGTTATTGTCAAGGTAAAGCTCTTCCCTACAAAAAAGGGAGGAAAAAAAGGAACGGTTTATTATAACATGAAAAGAAGACCCGTGCATACTCAATAAAAAAATCTTAGGTGTTTACATGGCTGGCTATAGGAGTTTTCTTCTCCTTCAGTTTTACTCTGCTGTCAGGAATATATCTGAGTGTTGACAGTTTAAACACCCCTTATTTAATATTGGGTCATCATATAATAGTAGAACAAGAGTAATGTGCTGCTGCTGCTAAGCCAAATTCTCCCCTTGTTCAAAGTGGTGTGAATTCAAAACCATTCAGATAATGTTAAGAGTTACTCAGTTCTCCAGGAGTGAGACAGAAAGCAGAAGGTGGCCCTATGGTATTTACGTCACATGGTTTTATCATTTCATTTGTTTCAATTGAGTACAATAAGATGAGGAAAGAATATATATTCCTCGTGGGAGTCATTTTAACAGGGAGCTGGCATCTCCCGTCCTTAATAAGCCTGTGGTAATATGATGATATCATCATTACTGGAACGAAGATTTCCCTCACCCCCCCTTTTACACATATTCCATTTATTAAATCTTGAAATAACTATCCACGGACAGTGAAAAATTGTTTTGTGCACGGACAAAATATTGCATGCCGCAGATCTGCATTTTAAACGTTCAATGCTATATTTCACCCAACTCTTGAACATGGTGATCTGGAGCCTTTGGCACAGTGAAGGAATTAAAAATAAAGAAATAAATCCAGCAGCCTGGATTTCAGCATGCGTTCTCACAAGAAGACACGGGCCTCTGTTCTGGAGACTCACTGACAGTTGTAATCAGTTAGATATGCAACGGTTAGTCATGTCAGATAGTCAAAACTGAAAACTGTTTCAAGACAGGAAAAGGTGGGCGTACAACAGTGACTCAATAAAACAGTCAGCAATCTCAGGCTTTACTGCTCATTTAAGCTGCTACTTTACCAGAATTTTAAAACTTTTTTTTTTTTTTAACTTTTCTTTTTCTTTTTTTTTGCCGGTGCCCGTTTTCCCCCTTGTTGAACTCCGAAGGTATTCAATCAAAACACAAATCTTAAACAATATGTAACAGCACAAACTTAATGCAATCTTTTCAAAGCCTAATCTAGAACAGGTTACATATAAGGCATAATACAGAACAGAACTTTGGCTGTCAAATACAGTCATTGCCCTTTCTTTTTAACCCAAGTCATATACTTTCCAAACCTGCTCGGGACACGCATCATTTATTATCGGGCGTGCGACTTTAGACGGTCTTGGCCATATTTTTTAAGAGTAAGAATGTGACAGAGACCGCTTGAAGGGAATATAACTGTCATTTAGAGTAAAATGACTTTCCAGGTGCAACTGTGCTCCAGCTGTGCCCCCTTCTCCAAGAGACACAGGTTAGGTTGAAATCCGGGAGTTTGAGACTCAGGCCGGGCTCTGGAAAATTCAAGGAGCTAAATTCTAACAACAGGCAGAAGCTGTTGCCCCAAACCCTCGGTGGGGGGAGGGAAAAAGCTCTTTCGATGGCCTCAAGAACAACCACGATAGAAGCAAACGGCAGCAGAACCGTGGACGCGGTCCTAACACATACACATATGGTGACGCCCCGGCCAGGCAGTGGTCCCTATGCCTTGTCTCTTTGCAAAGACAAAATACAAAAGGCAGCTGTGGGTAGGGGGAATCCAGACACATCATAATGTTACTAAGTCAGCATATACTGCATGTGTGCTTATTTGTATATTAGCAAGGTTTCATGCCATTTTTCCTACCCCCCTGGAATTCAGCCCGCTGCTTGCATCTATATTCACCGGTGACATTTTATTCATTCGTGCTGAGGCAGCTGCCACGGACATCCAAGGGAGCTTCCGTGTGCGCCTACAGGCAGAATTTGGCCCTAGAGTTTTATCCCTTTATTAATATCTCAAGCAGGCATGAAAGCCTCTGTCAATGAAAAGCTACCAGGATGATGTGCTCTGCTGGTAACCATTGGAAAATTCATTCATTAGACAAGTACTGCAAGATTTTCTAGCCTAAAAAATCCCACCCCCTTAAAATGACCAAAAACACCCACCCCGCTACACAAAGGGTTGCATTTGGCCTTCAGCCTGTGCCAGCATCCGAGTGACTACACTGCCAAAGAGGAATGAAGCAGTATTTCGGGAGCCAACCCCTCTTAATAAATAATAGATCACATTATTGTACTATGAGAGCCCAGTGCTGCAGGGCCCTGAGTGCTTCCATTTCCAATGACGTCAAAAGTGATTAAAGGCACCCGACACTTCATAGAAAGTAACCTGTGTGTCACAGGATCGGGCTCATTGCATAATGGTATATGTTTGCAAGCGTGCTTACCTTTCCAAAGACAGATTTCACTGGTTTCATGGATATCATTTATCATGTACCAAACCTACATAACTTTTTTTAGTAGGTTTCTCTGTGCCCTTAAAATTTAAGCTATTTATTTGTTGTAGCTAAGGACTAATATTAACACTCTTTTATGGACCTAATTGGCTTGGAAATCTTCTGGCACTGTTTCTTTAGTGTCTCCCAAACCATTCATCCTTTGTCATTAACATATGCAAGTGTAGCTGACACAGTAATGAACAGGACTGGCATATGCTCAAGTGCAAGGCTGAGAGAGAAATTAACTTAGAGGCAAACTCAGCGACTTGCGCGTGGTGCATATTTTCCAGCCAGATGCTAATTCAAAACATCAAGACACAAAAACGTTAAGGTCCAGATCCACAGTCTACTGAAGGTGGGAGTCCCACCCATGACTTCTGTGGACTTTCAGTCTGGCCCAAATGTTAGCTACTACCTCAAAACCTCACCTAAAACAGCTTTGATTGAGATCAGTGGGACTTCTACATACACCTCAAGGGCCCTGTATCAAGGGTGCTTATTTTTTCTCAATGTAGAAAGGTGCGTGCGAGAGAACACGTAAACAAAACTATGAAGCTGCCAACGTACGCTGGATCAACAGCAGAGAAAAACATACAAAAAACCTCAAATCTCGCCATCGGGCCACAAGAAACAAGGAAAACGTGGGAGAGAAGGCAAAGTGGTAAGCTGACGATTCAGACTTCACAATCAAGTTAAGAGATGCAATGATCAAAGAGGCAGCTGCTTAGAAAGATGTAAATGTAAAAAGTCAGGAGCAGGTGTGGATTAGTTTCTTGTCACTGACAACTTCAAGACACGCACCTACCAATACACGTCTGTGCTCTATGGTGTCACTTTTTCACTTCTGTTTGCTACTACTGTTTCCTTTCCTGCTATTTTAAGTGGAGTTATAAAAATCTATCATTAATGATAACACTCTCTCTCCCTCTCTGTTCTGTCTTAGTCTGGAAGACAAGTCTGGACCAATTTCTCCATCCTGCCTCTGGCAGCAGAATGTAGTATTTCAGATCCTCCACCAAGTCCCGGCTGCTTCAAAGGAAAAAACCCTACTTTCTTCCGTTAAGATCATAAGAAATATGGGGGGAGGGGGTCAGCTCTGTTTGGACATAATTACACTTCATCAAAAGAAGCTTTCTTCATCTTCCATGCGTGAAAAGTCTGCAAGCAGTTAAGTCTGTCTTTTTTCTTCTTTTTTTTTTAAATATAAAAATTGCTATTTGGGAAACTAGCCAAAACTCAGAAAGCCAATATAGTAAAACAGTGCACACCCTTTGTTTTTCTTTGAAGTTTCTTAAATAAATATGTTGAGGGTTTGCAAAGTACACTATCGCTTTTCCATAGATTTTACCCAGATTGATCAGAAAAAACTTCTTGTGCAAAGTCTGTAGAATATAAAAGATAAATTAAAGCCCTTGGGTGTGGCCAAATAAAAGAAGTTTTGTGTGTGTGTGTGTGTGTGTGTGTGTGTGTATCTATATAGCCTGAATCCTTAGACACTCGTCATCATGTTCTATGTTTTAAGAGAAAGTATATTTCATAGGTTTCAAATGAGATTCACAGTGCACAGGTAGTACATCATAGTCCAGTTATTTTTCAGCACTTGTTATGGGATATACTACTGTTCTTTTATTGAAAAGCAGAACTGGTGATGGAGCCAGAGAAACTTCACATTTAATCCATCAACATAAAGACAAAGTGGACACTAATATTTTTAAAAGGAGAGCAAGAGAAATGGAACAGGAGAATAACGCCTTCTCTTAGGAAGTTGTTATCCTTTTCACACACTCCATTTTCATATGCTATTTCCTTTGCAGGAGAATTGTTCTTTATTATGAAGGTTTTTTAATGAAAAGTAAGAAGCTGAGAAGTATACATTATTGGCCACGTTCGTAAAATGAAAACTAGTCTCTGGAAACGACCCTTACGGAATCACTTTTATCAAATACTTCTAATTGTAACAATGTGCCATCTGATTTAAACTCTAGAGACAGTTGTCAGATGTTTGACTTGCTCTGACAAATGGTCTCTCCCTCAAAGCTATATTCTAAGTGTTTTGCAGAGTGTATTATTCTAAAATTTTATTTTATTTTTTTTTATAAGTTTGCAACATAGACTTTGCTTTCTTTTTTCAGAGCTGGTTTATAAAAATGAAAATCTATGTTAAATAAATAAAATATTTTGACTGAATCAGAAGCTGATATCACGAGCCCCTTTGAGGATCCCTTCAGCAAAGACCGAAGTGCCGGTTTCCTTTAAGACATCCTTTCAGTCATTAACTCAAATGTTAAAGCAGTCACAAGGATCTTGAAAGGAAATTCTTGTCAATCCTGCTATCTTTATAAAAGCTTCCTATGACTGGAGTATAGATTTCAGATTATAGGAAGCTCCTAAGCAGCAGAGTCAACTTCAGGGCTCTAAATCTCTAGGGAAATAGAAAGTTGTTATTTTCAGGGCCATTCTGAAGTAAGCAATGTATTCGAAGTTACATTTCACTCATATAAAAAGCCTACCATGAAGGTCTATAATGTTAAATAAGTTACTAACGGAGAATATGAGACTTATTTTTTCAGCGCATAACTAACTTGCCCAATGTGAAATGAAGTCACTGAAAGGCTTTCCAACTACTAGAAGAAACCATAAAGTGTATAGCCTATAGCACGTGAGATGCAAAAAACCATGATATTTCTTCCTATGAAAACTTAAGAGGCGGCTTTACAGCTGAAGACAAAATAGTAATATGTATTTTTTTGCTTTCTTTGCCATGCCCTGAATTTTTTTACCTGATTACATATAGCTCAGAGCATGGGCTCTTAATTCTTCCTACTCTGCCAGTGAGGTCAAAAGAGGGCATCATGTCTTCTGTAAATATATCTTTTTCTCAAAATTCAGATCTCATAAAAACACCAAAAAATATAAGGAGTCAGACAAACTTGGCAAGACAGAAAGACAACAAACTTGGTTTGGACAAATGCTGAAGTTTGCAAATAAAACCTGTATTTATCCCCGAAGATGAAAGGCCGATGATGATTTATTTACAGGCTAATCAGTATTTCATTGTGGAACCAGTTTAATGTCTAGACTTTGTTTTTACTTCATTATAAAAATGTAAAATGTAGTGGCCTACCTCTTCCACTTCTGCCCACAAATCTCAGGTCATTAAACCTGGCCACTTGGTTCTTCATCACAGCAGAGGCATTTCTCAGCTCTGCGGAATAGTTTTCATCATTTCCAGCCATGACAGTAACCACTGTCCCATCAGGCACCTCTCCTAAGGCCACCACCTGTGAAAAGGAGGAGACAGCAATGACTCTTGAAATGACACAGAAAATGTGTATTTGCTACAGCTTTACACGCCGAAACATTAATTATTAGGCTCTGTAGCAGATACTCCAGCTAACTGCGGTGAATAGTCATGAACTAGCTGAACACGAAACAAAATGCCACATCAAACAAAGAAACATCTTGTATTGTCTCCCTTTCTCATAGTCTAATAGGGAGTTCCTTTTTTGTTTTAACTCTTCAGACACAGTCAGCATCCCTATGTCAAATATATGGTTTAATTCATCTTGAAGGCCAACTTTGTTCTGAGTAACCAGAGTGCAATGGGAAAACACGAAGTATGGCTCACGTCCATAAATCATACATGAGACTTCATTTGAAATAGAAAGTTGGATATTATTATTAGCAGCCCTATCGTGCTGAAATTGTGTTCTGTTTAAACGCTAAGGCTGTGCCCATCGCCGTGGGATCTTAAGCACTGGATCATGTCAGATAGTGTAAGGTTTGGCAAAATGGACAGGAGACTTCCAGTAACATCTTGCTGGTGTGAGGAGTCATGTTGGAGCATCAGTAGTTTGTACTTCCCATTTTGGAGTGTTCCCCAACATGTGATTAAGGAACACTGTGCTGTTGGGATTGACATTTTTTCAGATGCAATATAAATCCGAGGACTTATCTACTCGTGCCTCTGAAAGATCTCACAATGCTTCTAACAAGAGTAGACTGTGGTTAGCCCTAGTACATGTCTGCACTGTACCAACATATTTCCTTTTGCATTTCAAATATATATAGGATTTTCACCTTTAGTGAATTCCAGCTGCCATAATGGCCATAGCAGTCGCCCCCACGTTGCAGCCCTGTCAGGTTATAATGAATCTGCAAATTCTGCTAAATACCCGTCAGCAACAATCTCAGACAGGACATGAGAAGAAGATGATGACTTCTTGTCCTAAGTTGGTGTGGTGCTATTGGGGGTTATTAAACAGCTGCTGTATGGCAGGCAGAGAGGTAAAAGAGTTATTTATAGTCTGCTATGAAAATGCTTTGGGATGCACATAAGGATTATTATACTGCAAGTTTTTAAAACAAATGTAACATTAGAACAGGAGCACTAATTCAGTCAGATTTATGTAAATGATACTTCATATGGGAAGCAAAGATTCCCCATAACAGTACAAAGGAAATAACTGCCCTATGCTCATGTTATCATAATAGTAATGATGATAAGAAAAAGGTATAAAAAATACAGATTTGAAAGGTTTGCAATCCTGGGTATTAAACATTAAAAAAAAAATACTAGCCCTGAATATATGTTACTCCTGGCCTATTTAATTGTTATCACCTTATGGTAAATTATTGCTTTTTTACATTAGAGTTATCAACTCTTTCTCCAGAAATATATTTTATTATACTTTGTCATGACCCCAACTTTAAATGTGATTTCCAGGAATGGTTATGTCTGAAACTAATTGTACCATCAATTTATTAAGTGGAAACAATTAAAAGCTCTACATAAATCTGGTTGGCATTATATGGCCTTTTGCTGTGCACCATATTTCTCTTGAACAACAAAATGAATGTCAAATGTATAGCAAATCTGAAAAATATTTTAATTGGTGGATTTCATTACTGAAAATTATTGCTTAGATTGTTTGATTTGGAGCAAGCACAGAGCAAAGCTGAGGCGCTATATACAATGGATTAAAATGAGGTTTTTATGTCTTTCCAAAAACCATCAGGTAACACGACCGAAAATCCCAAAAGACTTTTGCCTTTCCCTTCTGTGTGGTCAGGATTTCATGCGAAGATTTCACTTTAAAGTGATTTTAATGCTACTGATCATAAGAACATAGGAACTGCCATATTGGAGAAGACCCATATGGGCCATCTAGCCCAATATTGTGTGTCTGACAGCAGCCAGCACCGCATGCTGCAGAGTGAGGTGTAAGAAACCCCAAAACAGGAAGATGCAGGACCATCTGCTGCCCAGTTGCATCTCCTCCTACCACTCACTTAAAATGGCCTAAACCCTGACACTTGAGATGTGATATCACTTCTGCCCCTGCTTATTGTTTAAAGATGTACTGTTATAGATCTAGGTACTCTTGTTATCTGGGTAAACCTCCACTGACTGTAAGTTAAAAATATGTTTAGAACGTCTTACAAAACAAAAATAACATTAAGACTAGAAATGCAAAGAAACTCAGAGCAAAGGAGGAAGTGCAAGTCTGTCAAGGGGCCTCAGATGAGGGAGTGAAATTACTGTATCCTCAGCCCACCTCCTTCTGTCTAGGTATGCAGATCTCCTGTTACTTAAAATTAATCAATCCTTTTTTCTGATAAAATATAGCATAGCTGGCAATACCTGGAGACAATGAACTGAGTCTGCATGAGACTGAATCCTCTTTGAAGGCCCATCTACCCAGAATACTAAGTCTCTTTATTTTTGATAGGTTTCACTCTGGTCCTTCATTTTTTTGTTCTTTTTCAAATACTCATTGTTCATTTAAATTCAATTTCATTGTTCTCAACCTCAGCACAATTTGGATATGACACTTCCAGGTCATAGTATTGTTCATATCTAATCTGCAACTTTATTATTCTTAATGCACAACATCCGTTGGCACAGTATTATGTAACATCA
>NW_005842296.1:800375-803456 GCF_000455745.1 Alligator sinensis | reverse complement strand
AGGGAAAGACACGTTGAAAAGACAGACTGAAATCTGGGGTGCAAACCTGAGCTGTGTCCAATAAAAACAACGTTCAGTCACTCTGCACAAACAGTTGCTCTACTACAGAGTTAAGAGTAATACATTTGCCACTGTGGTTTCACATTTTTGTAATGAAATATCCAAAGACTATAGTACGTATGCCATGTCGGTGTTTTGGCCCAGAACTTTACAAAAAAATTGAAACCTAGAAAAATATACAGCATTTTGGCACGTTGTAAATTAAAAATAACTGTTTATGCCGAGAAACTTTGTATGTAAAGAATGCAAACTCCACTTGGCCATTTCTATGCCACACATCACAATTTAAAACGACTTAATATATCCTAGAAAATGAAAGATTATAAATGCATTGTAAAAAAACATGGGACAGTAGTACTAAGCACGCTTTGAAAAAGAATGAAAAGTAGCTACTACATATGTAGGCTGCTTAGCTATTTTTCAAACATAAATATCTCCACCATTTCAAAATATTTACTTTCCAGAAGGCACCAATCCATATTAAACTACCTATAAATTCAGATGACTAAAATTAAGCATGGTTTTTCTGTGAGGGCTCAGGAAAAAAAGCACATAAAGGCATAACATAAAAAAAAATATTCTGACAACTTGAAAATTACTTATCAATTTACATATTTTTCATATAACAATTCACATCTGGTCTGGCAACCTGTTTGCCCAGTTTCAGTCCAATGGGAGTTGAAAAGGCCAAGGTATTTGCTCTGAAGGCTGAAGTTATAGATGCAAAGCAAAAATACTACGCAATAATATTAGGTAATAAGGCTTTCTGAATAGTAAAACTATTGTTTAAAAAATGAGCTCGTGAAGAAGCTAAATAGCTGTTTTCACACACTAATGTGGCTATCATTTCAATACCTGCTCTCGCAAAATACTGAAAGGCATCGTTTGCATCAAATGGGCCCCTGAAAGCAAAGTGTGCCATATTAAAAATGTTTTTCCTGGAGTTTGACAAAAGAGCATCTGATACTATTAAAAAATATTTTAATGCTCTGTAACTTAAAACAGAATGGCTTATTTGCACTACTTTTTGTTTAAAAATATACATCTGGGCTGATAATTTATATACCAAGTTTCAGCTTGAAGCTATTTAAAACAGCTGAGTTATAAACTCTGAAAACTGGGGCTTGGAGTGGAAATGTTGACAGCCCCTTAACTACTTGGTGCTACTGGGTATAGCGTTAATACTGTACATTGATTCTTTGCTGCTATCATACATTGACTAAGATTTTGTGCTATTATCAGCATCAGGCAGGGCCAACAAAGGAAATGCAAGCCTGGTGCAAGAACCCTATGTAAGAAGCTCCAGAAAGACATGTCAATAGGGGGCCAAATGCTGGGTGTTGTACTCAAATAAGTAGCACTGCTGTCTACCGTAAAACTCTGAATATGAATAAGGTGAACATAGTTTGGACCCAGGCCCACGGGCTCCATTTCCTTTATATCTTAGCTACCTGAACATGATTAAGCAGTTATGCTTAAAGCTATGTTAATAAGTGTGTTGTTAACATTCTTCACTATAAAAAATGATATGCACAAATTTAATCTTACTACTGAGAACATTCAACAAGAACTCCCTCATCAGCTCACATAAATATTAATGCTTAAATTCAAGTGCAATACTTAGCCAACATGATTTTTTAAAATTATAATCAAAACCAGCACAGTTTACAACATACTTCCTTTCCTACATGTGATTTATATCTGTTTTTTAAATTAAAACAGTGGTATGTCCAAAGCACTTTTTAACCAGAGATCCCTGTAAGAGAATTATGATATACTTAGCACACCATTCAAAATATTATCATCAACATATTATTTATTGCCAATAAAACTTCAGTTCCACTTTTCATAATGCGTGCTTCATGCGAACCGTTTTACTATTGAGTTACTGGACAGCCCAGATGGTCTTTCTTTTTTAAAGATAATTGCTTTTGTTCTCCGTTAAGTTCCAGTGAAAAGTTTTTTATAGGCTATCTAGACCTGTATTATTTTAGTTTGAAACTACTGTAATGAAACAGAATTTCACCTCAATGACAACGAATATATATATTTTTTTTTATTGGCTCAAGATCTTTTTCACCAAACGCAAAATAGGAACTTCCAACATCATTTCATAGCAAATCAAGGTCAGGTACACTGGCTATTCATGTGAGAGAATACGTGCACAGATATTACGCATGTAAAATACAGATGCATGGAAATGTAGACACGCTGGACAGCCACGATGGGCAGGAGACTAAGGCCAGTTCAGCATACCTGCTGCCTCAAGAAGCCCAGACAATCCCAGTCCTTTTGGACAGTGTAATCACATAGCATCTCACACTGAATCAAGTGTTTAGCTAGCATGGGCATAAAGAAAGTGCGGCTGGGAAGCCCACAAAAGACATCTCTTGCCTTTGGTGAGGTTTAACTATGGTGTCTGCACCCAAGCTTTGCAGCCAGCATTTCCTAGGGGTTGGTCCACACTTCCAGCAGGGTGAGAGCAGCCTGAGAAAGGGACCTTCTCTGGCTGACAGGTCCAAGGAGCACCAGCCGCCAAGGGTGACGGGTCCCCTCCCACACCTGCACTCCCAGAGGTGCTGGGCTGCACACCTGAGGGCTGTGCACCCTGGAGCGGGAGCTACATCCAGACCAGACCCCCTGCTCTGCCTCCTTTCCCCCTTTCCCCTCCAGTCCTGGAAGAAGAGGGGTGTCCCCTGCTTTGCAAGGTGGGGGGACTCCCTGGCTGCGGCTTTGCCCAACCCGGGGCGGTCCCCACAGCGGTTTTGGGGGCTGCGGGGCAGAGGGCGGGGAGAGCTGCCGGGCAGGTGCCCTGTCCAGCAAGGGGGGGGCCGGGACCCGCGGGGCTTTACCTTGAATGCCACCGGGAGGGTCTTGTTGCAGCGCCAGTGCGAGGGCAGCACGGAGCACAGGAAGTTGGGGCTGTCGGTGCGCACCAGCTCGGCGGGGTGGTCCGCGATGATCTCCACCATGGTGCGGTTGTCGTGCGGGCGCAGCCGGGGCACCGCGGCCGCCGCCTCC
>NW_005842296.1:798698-800181 GCF_000455745.1 Alligator sinensis | reverse complement strand
TGATAATAATAATAATACTAATAAAAAATAAAAATAAAGAAGAAGAAGAAAAAATTTAAAAAACAAAATGAAAAGCAGGGGGTGTGCTTGGAGCAGCCCGGGTGCCAGGCAGGAGGGAGCGGAGCGGAGCGGAGCAGAGGAGGGAGCGGGCGCCCCGCTCAGCACAGCCCGGCGGGGGAAGGCATGGTCCCGGCTGCTGCAGGCTGCGAGGCGCTTCTCCTCCTCCTCCTCCTCCTCCTTCCTTCCTTCCTTCCTTCTTTGCGCTTGTTTTATTTTGCCCCCTCCCTCTCCTTCCAGCCACCGCTTCTTCCCCCCGGGCTGGGGCTGTCTGTCCGCCTCTCTTCTGCTTCCCTCTTCTCCTCGCTGGATGCTCCCAAAAAAAAAAGGAAGAAGAAGAAGAAGAAGAAGACGACTCGTGCAGGGTCCCCAGGCAGCGAGATTGCAGCGGCGGCTGCTGGAGAAGCAGCAGTGAGCAGAGGAGGGGAGTTTTCAAGTCTGAGCGGGGCTGCTTTCTCCTCCAGGGAAGCCTTCCCCCTCCAGGAGGAAAAAAAAAAACTCGGGATCGGATCAAGTCGAGATGCCAGGGAGCTTCTCCGCTTCTCCTAGTGTTGCTTGGGGCTTCGCAGGGGCAGGGGGCTGCGAGGCGTCTCTGCAAAGAGCTGGTGCGTTCCCCCCCGAAGAAAACTTCTTAGGGGTGTTTTTTTTTTTTGGGGGGGGGGGTGTAGAGAGCAGGGCAATCAAATGAGTCCTAATTAAAAGAGCTTGCAAGCTGGGTCCCCGGGGAGGAGAGAAGCCGAGTCACAAACTTCTGGCTCCCAAGAGTCAAAAAGCAGGCGCGGAGCGAGGCAATGCGCGAGTCCCGGCTTTGGGGGCTTTAATTAAGCCGCTGCCAGGTCCGAGTCCGCTGAGCTGAGCAGGCTAACGCGGGGCATTGGGGGGGGATGAACAGCAGCAATGAAAAAAATTAAATTGTATATAATATATATATATATTAGAAAGCATTCAGATGATTCCCCCCCTTGAAAATCAGCTGGAAAAAAAAATCTTTTGGGTCCCCAAAAAGTTCAGGTTGGGAAGGATAAAGGAGCCGGGGGGGGGGGGGGAAAACCACCGCGATTTTTTTTTCCTCCCCCCCACACTGGTCCTAAATGTGGTTTTTTGGAGGCTGGGATTCCTAATGATTAGGTTTTTGTGGTTTATATAGACAAGGCTCTCTGGCTGGGCCGATCATTATGCTGATGAGAGGCAGCAGCACGTGGTGTCTCAGCCTGCAGCTCCCGCCGCCTCCCGCACCGCGCAGCCCCCGCGCAAGGGCGACTCCCCGGTCCCGGCCGGGCCGCGCGGCTTCCCCGCCGGGCTTTGTTTTACCCCATTAACACTTTGGGGTGAGTTGGTTTGTTCTCAAATACAAATAAATAAAAGCTCCCAAAAAGAATAGCCTGGTGCCAAAGAAAGGGGGTACACCCCCCCCCCCCGCCTCCTC
>NW_005842296.1:798388-798589 GCF_000455745.1 Alligator sinensis | reverse complement strand
AAAGGAAAGGAAAAGGCTGATCTTATTAAAAGCAATTTCCATACCCAATGGTAAAGGAGGGTGAACGCCTCCCGGGGCAGATAAGGACCTATCAAAGCCTGGCCTTTAATTTCTAAGGCTTTGCTTCGCCTGCCGACTTCCACCTTCCTGGAAGCAGTGGGCGCTGTGTGCGCGGGTCCATGTGCTCTTGGGGCTGGGGGG
>NW_005842296.1:778362-798248 GCF_000455745.1 Alligator sinensis | reverse complement strand
CGCGTCCACACGTGCGGCCGGGGGCAGCGCTGGAAACCCGGCGGCTTCCCCCGCCCCTGCCCGGCTGCACTCCCCTGCCTCCGCGCGGGGGATCTGGCAATGCAGGAAGCAAAGAGTGCCTGCAAACGGGGCAGGGGGGCGCTTCCGCAGGGCTTTTCTTTTCTTTGCCGTGTCTTTTACATCAAGAAAGGAGCTTTTCTTTCGCTTTTTCTTTCCAATTCGGTCGCAGGGGAGAGCTCTCGCTCTGTGCACCGCGGGCCGGGCCGGCCGGCCGGGGGAAGCTGCCCGCCGCAGGCTGGCTCTGGCTCTGGCTTGCCTGCAGGATCCCTGCTTCTGCGGGCTTTCCTCACTTCTTTCTTCCTCCTGCCCATCTCTCTCCACGCTCCATATGGTGCGTGGTCACCCCTCCACGGAGTCTGGCAGTGAGCGCCTCTTCTTTTTCTTTCCCCCCTCTCTCTCCCCTCTTTATACTTCTCAAATATGGAGCGCAGGAGTTTGTTATTCCTACAGGGAAGTGTCATTATTAGACTTAGCGGCTCCCATTCCTAGCAAACCACCCCAATTTCTCTCTGATCCGGGCCAAAAGGAGAAGTGAGATCGGTTCTCTCAAAAGAGGTATCTGGCATCATCTACAAGGAGCTGACTCATGTAGACGCCTTTCAGAAGCTCTTGCTGAGCATAGCTGCAGCACAGTATAACCATGACGATGTATCTATCTATATACAGCTTTACATATAGAAAGATATCTAACAAATAACTATTCAAACACAGATAGATAGATATGCATGCATTTAAATACTTATTTTGGAAGAGTGCATGCTTCCTAGCTTGCTTAAAAATTGTTCTCCAACTATTTAAGTTAGTCTAATAAAAGATATCAGGTTCACCCAAAGAACCTTGTCTGCTTCCTAACTCCTTTTCTTTAGGGCCCAAGCAGGTTTAGACACTGGGGTTGGGGGGAGATTTGAGCTGGATGACAAGCATCTTGTTTCCAACACACAAGGATAATTTGGCAAGAGGGATTTCCTTTTTTTTTTAAACTGACAAGATCATCTTCGTACTTTTTAATGAGTCAAATCAGTAGTTTTACTGTTACCTCTTTACCCACCGCAATAACATCAAAAGTCAATCAGGATAAACTAAAAGACTTATTGGAAGCTCCCAGTGTCGGTTGGCTTAAAATAGTCCATGGTTATTTATAACGTAGAAATGAAATTTTCCACTGAACGCCCTAACAAAGTTTCAGGTATCTGGCACAGTGATTCTTAGTCTCCTTGCAAAAATATCTTTCTTCTGAGCATTTATACATTTAACAGGAACTCGCTAACGCCTGGAACATATCACATCTGAGAGCACTAGAATTTTATTTAAATGGTTAGGGCCACCTTAATAAAACTACTCCTAGCATTTATTGACCTGCATAAAGCCTTCAGCATTTTTTTTTAAATGTAGTTTATGTAATTATATGCAGAATCTATGACTATGGCTTGAATTTAGCTGGAAGATACATGGGGCAAACCTATACTCCAGCCATCCTCAGCTTGTTCTTTTGATAATCTCACGATGGATCACACTGAAAGCTGTTAGGGAGCCTTAGGATTTTAGAGGAAAAAAGCTGGCTTCTTTGGAAATTATGTCAAAAAATCACTTCCAACTTTACCATATAAAAATAAGATTTTACCAGTAATTAATTCAGCTGTGACAGCTGCAGAAGCCCATTTTGATGATCTTTTCGCTTTCGTTTTTTTTAAACTTCGACTCATCTTTCTATTATAACTGTAGTATATGCAAGATTTTTTTGTTAGAAAATAACCTATTTGAAGTGGTTCCCTATCTATTGACTTCTAAACTGGTAAAATATGGGTCCAGCAATCTCTGATCCCATCAAAAATCTCGTGATGTAAACATCATATGATCAAGGTGAAAAATAATTGGCAAATGTTGAAAGTTTCTGTACGGGGTGATGTTTCCTAAAAATAGTTGTTTTGATGCTAGTGTGCTGGATTGGAATGTGCTGTCAACATGATACCACTGAGTCTCTTCTAACCATTCTCTCTATGTGTGAATAGCCTTGAAGGAAAATAGAATAAATTAATGTGTTTAACAGGTTTGTTATTGTATCAGATATTTGGAGTGGGAGTATTGTAGCTAGGTCAGCAATTGCTACTATAGTTAAGAGCTTGCCAATATTTTCTTTCCAAATTCCACCTTCCAGGAGCTTCTAACTCACTCATGAAAATGTACATCAAATTGCACTGTGGTGTGGAAGTAGGGTGGTCCTGATCCTTCAGAAATCAATGCTTAGATTTCCATTGGCACCACTGGAAGCATGGTGAGGCCCAGTGTCTCTCACAAGCACTTTGCTTTCCTTATGGTTACAAGTTGGATACTTGTCCAACTATTCTTTGAATTAAATGTCGGTGGGATACTTACAATTGTATCTGACATTTTTGATGGGTTGTTTACCACGCTGATGAGAACTCTTACAAAAATATATAGACTACTTCAGTCTCTTTATTTTAGCTACCATGTGCCTATCCCACTGATTTATGACCTAAATAAAAGAAAATTCTTTGTATCCTGAAGCTTGCTGTAAGCATTTAATAACTCAGCACCTTACACTGATCAGTGTTTACAGCTTGTAGCATAATATGAAAAAATGAAAGACAGGACTACCTAACCAAGAATTTATTGACATGAATAGTATTATTGTTTCACACAATATTGTCCAGTAGGAAGAAGAGAGGACTGCGAGTTGGGACTCTTCGTTTCTGTTTCAGTTTGTTGTCAGGCCTTGGGCACATCACTTAATGTCTCTGTGCTTCATTGTAAAATGGGGATAATAATAATGACTTCACATCTTGTGAGACTTAAAAAACATTTGCACAGTGCTTTGAAATCCAAAGATGAAAGGTACTGCGTTAGTGTAAAGTATTATTACTATGTTTTTCAAGCAGCTAATAATAAAACTGCTGGATCAATAATGAAATGTGTTGTGATCTGACTCCTATTGATTTCTGTACGGCATGCTCCAAAATGAACATAGCCTGAACCACAAATAGAGATCGTCACTAAAGACTGTTTTTTCTAAATAGCTTGTCTCCTGCTAGTTTAAAAATAGATGGTTGCAAACCTAGGTCTTGCTTTTCCTTTAGGCTCTAGTGCCATCTTGGAGTTACATCTGCTTCAGTGAGGCTTGCAGATGTGGGTGACAATCTTTGTGGGTCCTGATGCAGTATTGTGATTCTAACCATTGCATTATAATAATATATCAATGAGAAAATCTACCCTGTGCTTTTGATTGGAAAGCAAAGTTTGACCTATGCATTTTAATTAGAGGGATTTCTCATTTTGGTCTGTCTTTGTCAAGAAAATCATATATATATATATTTTTTTTTTTTTTGGACCCTGCAAATCAAAAATTTAATTATGGAGACTTGTGCTCTTCATTATTAAGGATAAAACTGACTCTAATAAACACAGTTTGGCCCCTCTCCATTGAGCCTCCCCACAGTTTAACTGTAAATGAATGCATGATCTTATTGCCAACATGGATTTTTTTTTTCCTGGAAAGTTCCAGGAAAAGTGGACAAATTATTTTTGAGCTATGAGGCCTAAAAAAAATAGGGTTCATATTTCCCCCCTGCCTTTTTTTTCCCCTTCACCATATATAAAAACAGTCTGATGTAGGATCTTCACAGTTCGTTGACCTCAGCAAAGACTGGTACCCCTAGTTAATGAGTGGTAAAGCTGAGAGAAGCATCTACAGTTAAGGTTGTCTGATGCTTTTGGTATAAGACCTGATTTCAGTTGCTTCTATCTTTGCTAAATGTTAATTGTTTGGGATGACATTTTCCATTGTAGGTGCCTGTCACAGCTCATTGTTCCTCCCCTCCCCCCAAGTTTTAGTAAAAAGAGTTCAGCCACATCAAAGAAGGATGATAGGAAAAAACACATGGGTTTTTAAATGTTAACAACATTCTTACTACAGTTCTGATGCATGTTTTGAAGAAGGGATTGACATTTTGTTGGGGGAGGAATTACCCTGGGATAAGGGAGTATTTTAGCTATACCCTCAATGAGATTCAACCCAAACTCCGCTGAATTGTAAGTTTTGGGGTTATTTTTTAAATCTTTACTTAGCAGACTTAATGGCTGGCAGCTCAATTCTCCAAAGAGTCTGTAGGAACGTAGGAATTATTAGACTAGATCCAACCCATGGTCATTTTAGTCCAGCTTTCTGTCTCTGACCATGATCTGCATCAGATGCTTTGGAGGAAGGTATAAGAAACCCCACAGTTGGCAGATAGGTATGTGATCTTTTGTCCCATTAAGGTCTCATCTTAATCCCTAATAGTTCAAAAAATACGATCAGAAAGACTGTCAGCAGTGCTGTTTTCAACTTCGCTTTTCAGAAGTTTGTAACTCAACCGTAAAAATTCCTCTCAGGCTGAAAACTGGCATATGATGTCTCAGTTCAGAAGTCAAATGTTATGAAGTTTTGTGTGTGTGTGTGTGTGTGTGTTTTTTATTGGGCTCTTTTTAAAGTTGTAGAACTGGAGAAAATAGAAGTTTATTTAGTTTAGACACTATTTCTATATAGCACTTTAATAACTCAGAAATAGATTTGTGAAAAGGATAGTTTGCAAGCTCTCTGCCTCATATGTTAATCAGCCTATTTAAGGAAACCAAAATAATTACAATCCTAAATTTGTTAACACTTAACATGCAGATCAAGCTCTCTGCCTCATCTGTCAATCAGCCGATTTAAGGAAACCAAAATACTTTAAATCCTAAATTTGTTAACACTTACAATACAGATGCAAAGCATATTCTCTCTCTGTTGGACTGACATGAAATAATATTAGCTAATGATACAGGGAGCGTGCATGAAGTAATAAGACTATAAACAGTCAGTAGCCCCTAATGAATATTAATTGAATAAATTATCAAAATATGTATTTTAAAACACAAGCCAATCCCACTAGGAGCTCTGATTGAATAAAAGTTTCGGGTTGCACTTAAAAATACTAAGAATACCTCTCCACATCAGCGAGCACTTATTTATATGAGCAGCTTGGCTGATTTTAGTGAGACCATTTATTTCTGTAAATAAGTGCCCATCAAGGTGAGCAAGGGGAGTGGGACAACTGGGCCCGAAGCACTACATTTCAAAGCAGTTTCAATGTGCTCTAAATCTGTGTCCAAATTGTTCAAAGCCCAAAGTTTGTGAACAGTTTTTTGTATCCATGTTTCCCTCCTCTACAAACAGCATTGGCTTTGCAAATTCAGTTTCATATGCAAATCTGAACTCTGCAAATGTAAAAAAAAATGTAAAAATCATTCCTGAAATTGCAGAGGCAATTAGGGAGGCCCCTTTCTGCCGCTGGTATCCTTTAGCAAAGAATTATCATCCACTGAATAAATTATTCATATTTAAAAAAATGCCTGAATACATACTGACTAGTTAAGGGTCTGTCACATAAAAGGTAGATTTACCTTTTTCAGGTTGTGCAGTACCCCAGGCTGTATGTAGTCCCACTGATTTCAATGGGAGTCTTCACAGAATAAGTACGGGAATGAATGACAGAGACCAGCCTTTATGAATTTGCCCCTTGTGGTTACACTGTGCAGCCTCTCATCATTTCCACTTCTGTGTGTCTTAGTTGTTGCAGAGTGTTTGTGTGGTCTGATTTAAAAGCACGTTAGTTCTTGGGTCTTTTTAATTGCAAGAAAGTTAAGCTTGGACTGCTTTTGACAGTTTAGGGAAAAGGAATGAAGGGATTAATACAAAACTCTACTTGCTAAACATCACGTGTGTCCTGCCACCTATGATTTTTCTGAAGAACTTTGTGATCTGAAGGAAGCAAACAAATCCCCTTCCTGTTAAGAAATCCGCATGCTGTATCAGTCATGCTTGTTTGATCACCAGCTGAAGTCCATTAGAAACCTCATGATTGCTATTGCTTTCTATGTGGAAGGTGCTTGGATACCACAGTGCTGGATAGCAGTATGCCTAAAATAGATAGGGAACTGTCAGATCAGAAAAACTAAAGCCATTTTTAACATTTACTTATCATGGGCTTCCTGATGGAGTATGACACATCCCTAATGATGCAGAAAAGGATGAAAAGATGTCCTATAGCTAATTAGACCATAATTGTAATACAAATTATTTTAATTAATATATGGGCTCTACACAAGGACTTGCATGCCTAGTCACACCTGCAGGCTATAGTGAGTCAGGGCTTTTCATAAAGCTGAAACAGGTAGAGGTAGATCTTAAAGTGCATTGCTAAATAGTAACCAAGCCTCCAAACACCCTTGTCAGCTAGGTATACATGATGAAACTGAGGGACAAAAAGATTAAGTCCCTTGCTCAAAGTCACAAAATAACTTACACCCTGTATTTTATTTTGTGGGCAATGCGATCAAATGTAATTGCTCAAGAGTGATTAAAATCTGGTGATAGGTATGTGAATGATAGGCTGTTCACAGCTCTTAAGGACCATCGCTCTTCTTATTGGGTGCATCTACATGAGACACTGACTGCACAGTAGTGTTGTGGGGCAAAAAGTTGTGCCGAGATGCTACTGCGCAGTAGTGTCATTGTAAAGGCACTTGCTGGCGCTACTGTGCAGTAACTCTGGTTACTGTGCATTTATTTAGTACTTATACAAGTACTACATAAATGTACAATAACCACTGCACAGTAGTCTCTCATGTAGATGCACCCATTCCCATCCATTTTATACTAGAGTAACCCTACCAACTTCAGTGAAGTCACTTTTGGTTTACATTGATGTAAGAAAAGACTCAGGCCCTTATCTATTAAATCTTTCTCACATACTACCAGTAGATAGTAGATTAATTCATGTTCTTCAACAGAAGGTGTGGAATTCCCAGTGCAGTTCACTATGTTGAAGTGGGGGGGTTTTGAATGTAAAACAAGGAAATGCAGACTTTGGGGTGACTACCTCTTGTCCTCAGCTCACCCCATTGTATTTCCGCACATATGCTATGTAATGACACTGGGGCTTTGTCTACTCTAGAAAAATTAGCTGTTCTGACAAGGGGTTTCTAAAACAGTTTCCTGCCCCCAAACCCACCTGAAGCAGTGTTGAAAATGATTGCCTGGCCAGTGTGGATAAGGTCAACCAAGTTCACTGCTTACTGTAGCAAATCATGCTTGACTAGGGCACATGGGACCACTTGCATAGCTGAAGTGAGCAAGATTTGGCTCAGGGTGTATAAAACTATTTGTTACAATGGGTGTTGAACTCAACTGACCTTGTCCACACTAGTGGGGCAACTGTTTTTAACACCATTTGAACCTGCATGGAAGGAGGGCAGGTGTTTCAACATGAGTTGTCAAAAACAGCTAATTTTTTTGGCATATTTCTGAAATATTTTGCTATTCTGAAATATCAGTAATATTAAAGGCACAACTTTTTGAACTTGGAACAGTGTTAAGTCTGCAACATCAGCTTCAACTATAAATTTCCATGCCTTAATATACTTACAGTATGTCAAGTGATTAACAATTGTTAGGGTTTTTAATTACATTATGATCTAGTATCCACATAACTATTGTATGCAAGGAAGCAAGCCAAGCAGCAAGCTCTGCAATGTTTTTCTAAGTATTCAATCAAAAGTTATTAATGCAGGAATTACTGAAAATCTATAGCCTCCGTTATATTGGAGATTAGAGATGAGATGATCACCAATTTAATTTACTAGTTAGCATATGATGATGATTATTGTAATTTATATGGTGTAATCCTGCAGCCTGTCAATGTATCTATCTAGGAGGTCTTACTGAGAAAAGGCTGAAGAAGCAGATGATTTGCCACACCGTATTGGACCACTGCTCTTCCGCTGATGTATTTATCTTTTCAGCAATCCATAGACCATCATAGGTAGCCTCACAACAGGGCTTAAGTGGTGCTGAGTGATGCTCAGTTTCACAGTGCCTAACATTTAGGCACCTGGCTCCCAGAAGAGAGTCTATAGCCCTCAGTTAGTGTCTGAGTTCCCTATACAATGCATGAGGAGGCTAAGGTCTTTTAGCACTAGATTCAAGGGAAACACTGTGTTGAGTGGGGAGCTGCCTACATTATAGCCCAAGAATCAGAGCTACAGAGCCATGCTGCTACTTGCTCTTTTTCTCTTTCTTGCCCCAAGAGTTTTGAATTGTTTTTAACAAATGATATATCTTCAAGAGGAAGGTTAGAGAATGACCCCCTCTTCCCAAACAGCTCATAGTTTGGCTTTAGGGCACACGCCTAGCAGGTAAGATATGTGTGTGTTTGAACCCCTTCAGACTAAAAATAGTTAGAACCTGGGTCTTCTGTTTCTTAGGACAAGTATTCTGACCACTGAATTATTGTGTAATGCGGGTAGGGGGTGAAGCACCACCACTTCTGCCAGCTGTGTTTTGGATGAAAGTGGCCAGGGTTGCTGTGTTTCGTGGAGACCTCCTCTATGTCAGCATGTGGTTCGATATGTTCAGTGAATGACTTATCGGATCAGGCTCCTCAGGCAACTGAGGTGGAGAAGACCTAGCTGGAGGAATACAAACCACTTTTGGAATGAGATGGACACTGAGCTGCTCTGCTTTACCAGAATAACTGCATATCTGGATATGTGCAGTAGTAGTGCTATAGGTGCTTATTGGCAAAAACATAGGCACCTATGAATGGTTGATGCTGGATGCTATGGATGCACTAAAAGGGCTGGACAGGGTTTTTGAGGATCTTCCTCCAGGATTTAAGGGGCTATATTCTACCTATGTCCTATTTTGTATGCCTATATCCCTTTGTTGATCTGGACCTAAGTGACCATGTTTATGTCTAGTATAGTGCTCTGTCCACTGTTCCTGCACCCATCAGATTTGTTCCTCACCTTCATGCTCGTCTCTCTTCTTTTTCTTTCCACTTCTGTCTCCTTCTCTTTCTATCTTCTTTTCTTCCCCTCCCTTCCCTGCACTCATTGTTTTTTCTGTCCTATTTATTGTTTGTGGCCACAATGTACTAGGCACTGTGAGCATGTGCATACATACACGCACACGCATGCACATACATAGTCCCTGCCACAAAAAATATAATTTAAGATAGGCAACATACAAAGGGTGTGTATGGGATACAATCTCACTGTGTACAATTTTTGTGTCAAATGTATTTTTGTATGTACAATGAAGTTTGGTTTTATTTATGAAATAAATACATTTCAGCTAGAAACCTGGACCCCTCATCTCATCCATTAGTAGTTGGTTGATTTCTTGCAAGTATCATGGGGGAAAAATGATCATGAGAGGTGTTTTTCCCCCTTCTTGTATTTATTGTGGAAGTTGTGGAAAAACTAGACAAGCATAAGATGAAGGAGATATTCAGTGAAATTGTAAGGCAACTTTTTAAAAACTGATAAAGAACTGCTCTGAGGCATCAAAATCAAAAGGCTCTGAGGCATCATAGGCACTGAGATGCTCTGTGATAAGCATGGAATAAATGTCTAAATTATTTAGAAAGGAGAGAGAAACAGGTAAGGACATTTTCTAGGATAAAGAATTCTCCATTTGAAATGCCATAGTAATAGTCCTATATATTTAAACATAGACAGGGGCAGCAGAAGTTCCTCAACTGGTTTTACCTGCTACATTGATTCATGAGAAAGGAAGATACTTCATGTCACAGATCTCAAAGATAGGATTTGATAGTTTAAAATCACCATCATCTTTTCATAATTGTAAAGTAATATTTGATGTAATATAATTTGTATAAGAATATTTTTAAATGTCTATTTCCATTCCATCAAGATGCTGAATTGAAACTGGCAGGATGGAAATTAGGGAGGAGGGGGAGAAGGAGAGAAACAAAATGCATCCCGCTTGGTTTGCTTGTCACATAAAGGATCAAAGTTCCACATATGAGGAATGCCTTGTAAACAACAGGAAGACTGTTTAGAAAGGATGGAAGAACATTCCTAGGAGCTTTGCTACAGGTAGTGTTTTATATCCAAAAGAAAGACAGAAACGTACAATTTTACCCTCACATTTAAAGTAGGTCATACCGCTTTCCTGTGTATTACAGATTATAGATTTCTTTCCACTGGTAGCTTAGTGCAAAAATCTGAATATAAGGGACAAGCTCTTTTCTTAGCTACACATGCGCAACTCCCAATGAAGTCAAAGAGTGCTGTGTTCGTACATATAGTGGTGGAATTTGGCCCTACATACCTAAACATTGAACTTGAGAAAATTGCATCTCAGGACTAAATATAATTGTGTTCATAATTAATATCTAATGCATGCAGAACACTACTGGACACCAAAACTAGAGAATGAAATATCTGGCAGTTGAAACCATAAATGCAGGATTCTGCCTGCTCTGGGTGGTGAAGTAGTATTAATTTGTTTCAGGACATTGAGGAAATTAAATCCTTCACAACCTGTGGTTGATGTTATTTACTCTGCAGTCTAGGAGTAATTTGATGCAACTCCTTAGCACTCATCCTGTACTTCTAAAAATTTACTGTTTTGAATGTGCCTAATTCTAGCAGCTTTCATGATATTAATATGCAGGCCAGAAGGAAGTCACAAGACTTCATATGCCTCTCTGCTTCTGACTAGGGATGTGAGGGGCAAGATCTGAGTCCTGTGATTTACTCTTCCTTACTTGTCAAAGGCCCCTGTCAAGAGTTCACATCAATCTAGATGTGTGATTTGGGAATGTGTAGGACTAAGGGTTCTCTATGCCAAACCCTATTCCCAAACACATACCTGGTTAAGGCTGCTGGTTCAGAAGTGTGTAGATTTTATTAAATTACACAATATTTTAATGTTTGGATCAGATGTATCTATGTTACTTGGAAAAATAATAGCTAATTACCCAATCACCTGAATGTAGCCTGTTAATAAAGGAATAGCTCTGCTTTTGGCCGGTTCTTGCTTCTCCTGCTTAAGTGCCTATTCCAGGGTGTTCCTTGATCCCTAGTTGAAGGGGTCTGTTGTTGCCTAAGTCTGCTTTCAGTGGCCAGAAATAGATGACTAGAGTACTTCAGTGTTTCTCTAGTTCCAGCTCCAAATCAACATCCATGAGCATTTGCGGTGATTGTATAACTGGTTTTAGTTTCTAGTGTTTGAGATATCCCAATAGGGGCCCTCTTGCTAACCACAGAGATCAGCCTAGAGTAGGGATAGGCAAACTTTTCTGGCCATGGGCTGGAATAACTCATTCTATGCCAGAGGTGTGTGGGCGCTAGTCCCTGCTGCTGCTGCTTCTTTCTAGGATCAAGGGGAAATATCTGCAGCTGGTGCTTGTCCCCATAGTGGCATGCGGAGAGCAACCGCAGCCAAAGCCCCTCATCACCAAATGCAGCTGAAGCCCCATATCCATGGGCTAGATCTGGCCATGGGCCCTAGTTTGTCAACCCCGTCTGGGCCCTAGTTTGTCAACCCCGTCCTATCAAGTCCCAGTCATAGAGGTCCAAGCCTAAGCATGTTACACTGCTTCCCAAATCAGGATCTTTTTGGTATTGGCTGGGACTACTAGTAATTCAGGGAACAGGAAATAAGAGATGGAAATAAAAGCTGCCACAGGTATAATGTGGGGCAAATCAGATTTGTACTTGGTATTCCTCCATTAGTATAGGTGTACGGATATAAACAAAAAACGATACAATGTACAGAGGATGTTTAGTTGGTGCAAAACACGATTTTGCCCTGGTGCTGTTACTTTGGTTGTCAGACACTGTTAGCTGAATTAGCGCTGACTCCAAGGACTTACTTCAGATTAAAGGTATATGCCTTTTCCTCACTGATGTGTAAAGCTTGAACTAAACAGAAACAATGGTTGTATATCCAGGGCACTGAACTGGTCTCAACGAAAAGGGCACAGGCAGCTGGGTGGGGGAAAACAGCAGGAGGTAGTGCACAGACAATGGCTCTCTCTGCAAGTCGCTTTTGCTTCCAGCTGCAGTGGATTCCTTGAGATCTGTGTAACCATTTGGAAATACCACTGCAACTTGCAGTAAGTATATTCCTTGTTTAAGTCTGTATGTATGGCCTGTGGGCCTAGTAAAGAGAGGGTGTTAGGCTGCATGTAACATGATTATTACAAATTGTGTCTCTAGACCATAACTGGCTTATATAACACAACATGTTCTATCTTAATAATATGTTATGCTACCTAGTGCTGGGTCTCCAAATCCTTAGACTTCAGCCAGTGGTAGTTCATATCCTTTATTCCTTTCTGGCACAAAATACATCATTATTTTCACAATGTGTTTGTCTACTCTCCTGCTTTTATCCATATGCACAGGGAGGGAATGAGAGTTGGCAACTGCATACTTAACTATTCTATTGTAGAGTACTCTTTAATCAGCACCCTAATAAACAGCACACCCAATTAATTGGGACAATTGCCAAGGAAAAAGTTTAGTTCAGTGCACTTCACCGGCTGTAAGGATAAAAAGCATGCTTACAATTTTCTGCAAGCTCAGTTGTAGTAGTTAACAGGTGTGATCTGGTGTTTGTTGGTATGTGTCTCTTCCTGTGCAGCTCTTTTTCCTTTAGGCAGGTTTTCTGTTCTTTTGAACTGCCACAATAATAAAAATATCTCTTACTGTAGTTGTTCAAAATGGTTTAACATTTTGTCTGTTATTTTTCAAATAAATTAATGGAACAGGAGTGGCTTTAACTGTAGGAGGCTGTGATAGTCAAGGTGATTACTTAATGAACATGTTTTGTTTTTTTAAGTTAGGCTATTAGTGAAGAGGACTTGACTTTATTTTGGAATGCATGATTTTATATAAAGACACATATGTGAACATTGCTGCTGCAGCCTGCTAGAGCTACCTTTAGTACTGCAGGCTGCATTGTGGTCCCTCTCAATTTAAAAGTAGTGTTTCTGTGATAAGAGAAATCGGTATCTAAAAGAATAACCTAGCACCTGAAACTGATATCTGCTACCATTTACTGGGTATGCCAGTGAGATTTTTCTATAATTTGGACACCCTTTGCCAGAAAATGAAATAAAATTGAATACAGAAAACCTCTCTAATCCCCACATTCCTCCCAGATAGTTTCTATGGAGACTGCAAAGCATTAGTGAAAGCAAACAAAGTAAGTTACAAAAAAGGAGGTGGTGGTAGAAGAGGGGAACCTTGACGCGGCGTTTTAAAAATGAGGATTGTCATGGATCAGCAAAGGGTAGAAACATTTATGTAATTAAAGGAGGGCATCATTGGTGGGTCATCTGAAACGAATCGTCTTTGTTGGCATTTGTTCTGACTTGTTGCCTGGAGGAAAAGCATCTGCTCTGTCCCACTGCAGTTGGTTCCTTATTACTTGTGGCTTCTGCAGGGGCTCCAGCTCTTCTTCAGATCCTGGAGGATTTTTTTTTTTAATTACATGATCCAGACACTTTCTTTTCTAAAATAATTTGTTAAAAAAGATTTTCCCTTATAACGTACAAATTCTCTTTGCGCTAGTACATCTCTCCTGAAGTTATTGTGCCAAAGGCATGCAAACGTCTAGAGTAACAATGGTTCATTTTCTTTTAATGACTTTGTCGAAAGGATGGAGACATTTTTGTGGTGTGATGAATTCACTCGGTCTCCCGTTGTGTTTTCCCCACATGCTTTGGAAACTCTCTCTCTTTCACTGAGAAGCTGTGGCCATCCACTTCGGCAAGAGCTTTATTACTTTATATTCATTGTATTTAAATGACACCCCAGCAGTACTGACCTTCTGGGATGATTGATGTAAATTATATGGTATGTAGGGGGAAATAAAATCTTTTTATGTTCTGCAGAGAAATAAAAGTGAAAACAAATGACAGAAAAAAATCAGGCCCACTCAAAAGTGAAACTTTGTATGCATTATGGTTTGAGCAGACTCCAGCTTTTGAAAGTGCTAAGACAGTTTATCATGACCTAAGAATCTAAAAGGTGATCTGCAAAGGGAAAAATAATTTCATTTGTGCCTTTTTGGGGTCTTGTCATGCATAAAAAAGCCTTTCTATCACCCTCCTCTCCCCCCAGTAAATTGAGTAAGTACTTAGACATATTGTGTAGGGAGCAGGAGCTATAGTTTTATTAACTGCTCAAGCATTCATTGAAATATAAAACTGGAAGGGACCACCAGGGCATTGAGCGTGATCTTCACTGTCTTAGGCAACAATGTCTTATCAGGCCACACAAATTCTGTTCCTACTTCCATAAAATGGAGATCACAATTGGCGCATATTAGCCTAGCCATTTTCATACTGAGATTAACTCATTTAATCTGCATAAGTACTACTGTACTGGTAACACAATATTTTTGTGGCTGTTTTTGTAGCTTAGAAGGATCAGGAATATTCAGCCTTGCTTTCTCTGTTTTCTTAAAAGATTTCTTGCAAGCCAATAGACCTACAGTGAGAATGGGAGAAGGCCCATGCAGCAGAATCTTTGCCCAAAGTCCTGATTTAGTTGGATCTGTGCAGGTATTTTAAAATTTAATAGCAGGGATGAAGAGTCCTGGTCAATAGCTCAAGGGTGCTGGCAATCTTGCTATTGAAGATCCAACCCTAACTCCTTGGGTTAGTCTGGCTGAGTGATTTGCCTTGATGATATCAATGCTTGAGCTGTTTTCAGCTCTACCTCTACAATCAAAGATCATAGCAGAAATGACAAGAGTTGCCCTGAACATTTGGCAAGCTGGAGGTGAGTTGCAACATCTCTCAGTTTTCCCAACATGATTTGGGTAAATGAAAAGGAAAAAGGACAGAAGGAAGGAAAGACCTCAGGAAGGGGCAAATAGAAGGGTTTGTGTTGGAGGCAGTACAATATTTATTTGGGGTCATGGTGGGAGGACAAAGCGGGGAAAAAAGCAGGGGAAGCATGAAGGAGCAAAGGGAGAAATATGTAACATTAATTCAAGATGACTTTCAAACAAGTCAGAATTCAGGTAGCTCACGGAGAGTTAATTCTAGAGAATATTAGGAAATCCCTACTTTTGTCTCTCGCCCATAGGAGAAAATAATGTAAAAGTTATCACAGTGCATCCATAATCGTACAGTTGCTCTCATACTGGTTTGTTTGATACTGGCAAACTTTTTGTACATGATGCCAACTGTGCAGGAGTGTGAGTTGAACAGGTGTTAACAAAAGTGAAACTAAAAGACTGACAGACTGTAAATTTATAGACTGTTTGACTAAAAATGTTAAGTTACAATTCTATGCACGTTTTCAAACATTGTTAATGGGTGTTTTTTTTGCTACGTATCCTAAAGAAGGAAGAAAAGGCACAGACATAACTACTTCCTTATTTCACCTTGGCTGGCCACATCTAATAATTCCTGTTTCTAGACTTTGCATAGGATTATAGAATGATAGGAAGAGTTTGGTACTTATTTGTATCCATAGCAGGGGCATATATCACATGCTATTTGGGATGGTACACAGCCCCTCCCAAATAACTCCTGTTCATAGGATCATAGGGCACGTCTAAGAGAAGACTAATTAGCGCCACGATAAACATCTTGTGTCTACACATGTGGCCCTATTAGGCTGGAGCAAACTAATTAACTCTGCAGCAGATAGTATTTGTAACTATAAATACTATCCTGTTACAAAGTTATTTACTCCACACCAGTGCACATGCAGATGCTGATGTGCCTGGCTGTGGCATCAGGGTGCAGGGGCTGCCTGCTAGTTAGCCCTGCACAGGAGCACCGCAGCACGTTGAGCCGGGTCAGAGCAGCTGCAGGCTGGCCCTCCGGGCCCCCTGCCAGTCACGGCTGCTCTGACGTGGCTCAGTGTGCTGCAGTCCCAGGCGCACAGGTAAATCTGGTGCCTGGGAGCAATAAACACTAGAGCAATAAGTGCTAGAGTCTATTGCTTTGCCTTCATAGTACGTGTAGATGTGCCTATAGAAAAGCAGGGCTGGAAGGGACCTCGAGAAGTCATTCAGTCCAATCTCTTTCTGAGGCAGGGTCGTCCCTATCCAATCATTCTACACAAATAATTGAATGTCTAACCTATTAGCAAAACTGCACAGTCAACCCTGACACAACAACAGGACATAACACCCTAACTTAGTTATTACAGGTGCTGCTGGGGACCACGACAGCCTATGTTCTGCTGTGGCAAAGGCTGTTCAAATATTGTAGAGATCCCAGGAAGAGGCCCACACCTTCCATTAAAGAGGAACGCAAAAACCAACACAGTCCATACCAGTCAGACCATGGGATAAAATTCCTCCCTGATCCCAAATATGGCAAGTCAGCATCTCTCTTAGAGATCTGTTTCCTGTTTCAGAAAAAAATGCGAAGGAACATGAATAAATTCATAGAGGAACAACCAAGATTATTTGTGGATGCAGAGGAGAAGATAGAGGATGGTATTATGAGGAAAGATTAATAGAGCACTAAAATTGACTAATTATCATGAGTGATGCCTTCCCTCAGTGGTCACAGCATGCAAGTATTAGGAAAAGGCAGATCCCAAGGATGGAGTGGAATGAATGGGATGAAACCAAGAGGGAAAAGTTAGAACTTGCCTGCATTCAAAAATATTATGAGAGAGACGAGATTTTATTGGCAGTGCTATCTTTTATTGGACAAACTGTATAGATGGCATAGTTAGACAAAGCATCCTTCTCAGAGACGACACGTAAGTGTTGATAGTGGGTGGAGGGGAGGCCACAACTCTGTGCTGCCACCCCTGCCCCACTACCCTGTCATCAGGGTATTCTGGGGAAGCACGTGCCCCCCACCCATGCATTGCTTATGATCCCTTTTCAGGTCAAAAGTATTACCACTTCTAGCTACACCATTGTGGACTAATCCAGTGGTTGTCAACCTTGTTAGACTCAAGGGGTGGGTCCAGGCGAGCATGCATGTCAGGTTGCCAACCCTCCAGGATTGCCCTGGACTCTAGAGGAATTAAATATAAATCTCCAGGAGACTGCTGAGAGTCTCCTGGGAGATAAATGATAGTGCATTCATTAAAATAAATATTAAATGTTGAATATGATTTATACAGTAGTCCACTGGATTTTTAAAATGTAATAGTAATGTTCATTTACCTTCTTGATGTAAAGTCCTTAATGTCATTATGTCATGTGATGAAACCTCCTGGAATAGATTCAAACAGAGTTGGCAACCCTACATGCCTGTGCAGTATGCAGCGCCACAGATCTGTCTGCGGTGCTGCACACGGCCTGTGCCGCACATGCAGGTGTTCCCCATGATGCTAATTTGAAGTGTGTGTGTGTGTGGGGGGGGGCAGGGATCCTGATGTCAAAAAAACTTGCTCCTGAAAAAAGTGGGGTGGCACATGTGGTGGCAGCCTGCACTGTCTGAAACAAAAGCCTGACCAGTCGGAGCCACACTTTGACTGCTGCCCAGGCTCCCTGCTGCCAGATTGCCACCACTGGAGCCTTGGGAGGCCCCCAGGATCCCAGGTAAGGGTGCTAGGGCCAGCCCAGGTGCTGGCCTTAGCCTCTCCTACCTCACCTGGGGCAACTTGTCACGTGCCAGAGCACGCATGTACTGGCATTCTCCAGGGACAGGTAGCAGTGGCACATATTGTGCTGTTGCTATTGGTCCCTGGGATAAAACAGATACACACTTGTCTGGATGCACCCAAAGTGTTCCTTGATAGACTCAAGGTATCCTTCACTAGACTTGAGGCACCGCTTAGAAAATGTCAGCTCTTAGTTTTCACTCATTTATTGGCTATGAAAAATAATAGAGCAGTTCTTTCGTTGCAAAGAACTCAAACCCCAACCAGTCAGAAGTCTTTTAACATGACGGATGCCTATTTGAAATCTCTGGGTTTATCTTGTGAATTATGTTTGCATACCTCACAGTACTAACATGGTACTCTGCAGCACCCCTGAAAGGATCTCAGGACACCCCCAGGTGGCAGAACACCTTGGTTGAGGATCTCTGGTCTACCCCCTTATTGTGGGCATCTTTAAGAGGTTAGAAGTGCACTTACTACAAGAGAAGGCTCAATAAAAAGCTCAGACTCATCCATTCCCCTGGGTATGAGCTTTTGAGTGTCACCCGCAAGAGCAAGCAAGCCAACCGTGTATTGCTATTGCCTAACTAACATAGCAGGGAAGCTTTACAATATTAATCCAGTACGTGGTTGTCTGTTCTCTAGCTTTTGGGGGTTGGGGCATTGGGGAAGGCGGCGAATCTAAATTTTGCCCATATTTCAGAGGTTGCTTGCTTCAACTTGCTTTGTCACAGGAGTGTTGCCGCTGGTTGGTTGCTGGCACTACGCTGTCCCAAATGCAGCTGCTTTTGACAGAGGGGAGGCATGGACTCCTGCCAGAGCTGTCTGTAGCACCCTGCTTCCCGCGGGTCAGCCTAGGCGACCTCCACAGGCCCCTTCCCAAACGCTGTGTCCCCTGGTTCCCACACAAGATTTTAAGAAGAGGCCGCCTCTTTTCAGGTACTGCGGGTCTTGGTGGGTAGGTGGGAGGGGGTTGAGGAGGCTCCGATCCCCTGCAAGTCTAGGTGATTTTAATGGCAGCTGCAGGGTCTGCAACCCCGCTGTTTGGGCTGAACTGTCCGAATAATTTAGGTACCCAAAATGGTTGGCCATTTGTACTTTTATAGACTAACTAAATAAGATACAGACATTTATATTATGCATAATGTGACAAAGCCAAGCAGAAGTCAGGCAGCATCTGATGAAAGCAGAGGTAAGTCAGGCAGCATCTGAAGAAGTAAACTTGGGTTCACCTACATTAGTCGAGCAACAGCAACATGCCGAGGGCTCACTTGCTCTGGTGGTGACTCACTCAAAGCTCCGGCTCACGGGGATGCAAGGGTGGATGGAGGGAGTCTGAAGTGTGCGAAGGAAGGTGCTGTGTGGTTTACTGCGTGCACACAGGGCTGCTATTTAGAGATGGGGCTGGCTTTGAAATGCACTTTGACTGGGGGGGCTGCCCATCATGATGCCCTTATAAAATCAGACACCCCTCACGTTATGGTTTTCAAATCTTATAGGGGGGCTTTCATCTATTATGGGGGGCTTCAGCTCCCCTGTAATTCACACCCTGCTGGGGGGACGACCAATTCTGAACCCTTGGCCGTTTCCTGTATATATGCATGTGCGTGTGTACACGTGCTGTATATAACTACTGCTCTATATAACAATAACTACAGTAGCGAGAGAGAGGTGGTTAACCCTGTTAGTCTGAAGCCAGGTAGAAAGTCAGGCAGCATCTGGCGAGGTGAACTCGGGTTCACAAAGGCTTGCTATATCCATCTATACACTATGTATGTAGTGTGGGTGTGTACACACACACACACACGCACACACATGGCCCAAACGCTCAAGCCCACATTATGCAAGTGAACTTGGGTTCATGAAAGGTTGTGCTGTCGGTGTATCGGTATCCTGCGCGGCGCCGGCTACGGGCCAGAGGTCTGGTCAGGGCGTTCACCCGGGGTTTCACGCTGAGCCTGGTGAGGAATAACGCCTGTATCGGGCACTCCCTGCCTGTGCACCCCCAAAAACTGCCACACCCACATTATGTGTGTATATATTATATATAGAGAGAGAGAGAGAGAGAGAGAGAGAGAGAGATGTGTGCATATACTGTGTGTGTATAGACTATATATACACAGTGATATATGTAGTGTGTATAGTGATATATGTATAGTTTGCATGTGTGTGTGTATACAGTCTGTGCATATGTATAGTGTATATAGTGTGCACGTGTACATGTATAGTGTGCATTTGTGTATATGTAGTGTGTGTATATATAGTGTGTAGTGTGCGTATGTAGTGTTAGTGTGTGTATGTAGATATATATAATGTGAGAGTCTGTGTGTGTGTATATATATATATATATATATATATATATATATACAATTTGTGTG
>NW_005842296.1:757711-777934 GCF_000455745.1 Alligator sinensis | reverse complement strand
CCCACCGGGGGGGCCGTTTCAGAGGCCCCCCCCCCCAGCCCCTGCTTCCTCCCACAAAGCATTTGGGGGCGGCTGGTTTTAGGGGCTGTGGGTCTTGGGGGAGCTGGTTGCCCGCAAGGCCGTGGGGTTTGAATGGCAACAGCAGCTGTGAACAACGTGGGCGCCCGCCCCACGCAGCTGGGCATTGGTGTCAGGGTGGTGGGAGCGCTGCGTTTTGGGGGGTTGCGTCGCTCCGGGCCCTGCGTGTAACCAGCCTCCTCTGCCTTTCCGCGAACTGCTTATAAAGGACCAGGCTCTGACTTCTTCCGGCGAGTTTAGGTTGCGGTTCGGATCGGGACCATCCTTCCTCGGCCAGGGGTTGGACTAGTGGGTGGTTTTCATCCCGCCGGCCCTTACCTCGTCCAAGGGGTCGGCGAAAGATAATTACAATCTATTGAAAGTATGCGAATGCCCGCATGTACGATACAAAGTGGTCCACGCTTGCGTTCAAAATTTACTGAGGGGTACATTGGGTGCCTCCCTTTAACGCTGGGCACCTCCCTTCAAAAATTTTAGGGGTCCACAAATGGAAATAAATTGAAAACCACTGGACTAGATGACTTCTGGAGTCCCTCCTAGCCCTGCTTCGATAGGACTTTCAGTTACACCGGCGGCATTTGGCCTAGGGAGTGCTAGGCCCGCTTGACTTTTTTTCCGCTGCTGTCCTGAGACTGCGATAGTCCTTGTCCCACGACCTTTTCCAGGCATGTTGTATTTAAATAGTGTGTGGTATTTATTTTATATTGGGAAGCCCCCAGATTCAGCTCTGATATCAAACTACCTGTTCCCACATTTGCAGTGTTTAATAACGTCTCATGTCTGGAGGACTCTGTTTTTTGTGTCGGACTTCTCCATAAATTTTCAGGGCCTTTCATTAATCTTTTACTAAATCTGTTATACTATTCTGTTTGTTGCCAGTCTTAGAAGATTTACAAACACATCACTCAAATCTTTGAGCTGTGGATGGAAAGGACAACAAGATACGAGGTTGTGTGTGTGTATGTGTGTGTGTGAAGATGCAAGGTATTTAGTGTGTGTGTGTCTGTGTAAAATGGGCAGACAGGGTTCTTTGGGTAACATCTGGTATCTATTTTTGTTACTGTGGATTCCTATTTGAAGTCTCTGGGTATATCTTGTGAATTGTGTGCATCTTTGCACAGCTAATAGCATTAATATTGTGCTGCACCCTTAAAAGCATTTTGTAGCATGCCATGGCACCCTGGCTTGAGGATCACTGAGATAGCGACAGTCTTTCCTCTGATTTCAGTGGGTTTAGGTTAGGCCTTGTGCTGGCAAGTTGGTAACTGCCATTTGGAACAGGAGTTTTTTTTAATGATTTTTTTCATCCTGTTTATGGTTGCTGCATTAGTAACAATGGTGGTGTTCCAATTAGTGTTGCCCACTCATAGACTATTCAGTGGTTTTTCCTAAATCCCAGCCCCTGGAATTTGATAATTTTATTCGGGTGAGAGAGGGGGGAGAAGGTCAAACCATTCATACATTTCTATTCCTGATGATTCTGGTTGTATTGTGACAAAAGTGTATCCTACTGACTCAGAAGTTAGGAAGCAGAAAAATGAAGCCCAACTTCTCAGGGCGGGGGAGGTGTTTGAGTGAGGAGTTCTTGAACACTCAAGATTGGCAATACGACTACATTTTATACGATTTGCTGTCCCTTGAATGCTCACAAGCATATTTACAGAGCCTCAAAGTGTCAGAACCAGCTGAATTGCTCTTATGGGCTGATTTTTTGAATAATATAGAATTTAACTGCCTGAAATATGATTAGTCAGTTAGTAACTTGTCAGCATAAGGAAGCTATAATTTTGTAAACTACACATGCTTTAGCAATTATATTTGCATAATAATCTTAGACATCATTGAATGCTGGTTTGGCGGTTGATGCTACTTCTACATGATACCCTTAAGCAATGAGACCTGCTAGACAGTGTGTTACTAGGTGATTAGAGCACACCTCAAAGGGTGTTTTAAGGCACCAGGCCAAACCTAAAAAGTGTGATAATCCCACAGAAATTAATTGTTGAAGCTATTGTGAAACACAAGGAGGAAAAGCAAGCTAGTTAGACCTGTGCTTTCCACTGTATTGGGCATTAGTGATTTGATTATGAAAGTACAGGTACAAGGCAGAAATCTGAGTACTATAGGTATGAAACAGCAATTCACTATAATGTTCTAATAGCCTCAGAAACCTTTTATAATCGGAACACCTTCTTAACACTTGCAACAGAAAAAAACCAAGGAATAATAGGCAGTAAAAGGGGGGAATGCTTGGGGAAGGAAAGAAGTTAAAATGGGATATATACTCTATATACTGTAACAACACACGTCTTAAGTTTTCCAGTAGCATAGTCATTTTTAAAGCTATGAAACACTTTTTTTGGAGGATAAAGTAATAGCTTTGTGGATTATGAGCAGCACTGGTAGTAAGTACATAAAAGAATGAAAAAGTGAGGAAAAACGGAGGTGGAAGCCGATGATACTAGGGGAGATTGATGATACTATGATGGGCCTTAAAGGCAAAGATAGAAGCTTGTGTTTTGTGTGCTAGACTCTGCAGGGACACTGGAACAGTGGTTTTCAACCTGTGATCCACAGACCCTGGGGGGCTGCGGATTATGTCTAACAGGTCCTGGAAAGATGGTTATGACCAGTCGAAAGTATGTGAATACCCACACTTACAATTCATAGGGGTCTGCACTTCCATTCAAAATTTTTTCAGGGACCCGCAGATGAAAAAAGGTTGAAAACCGCTACGCTAGAAATATGAAGAAAGGAAGGTGGTATCTAGTAATGATCCAGAAAGATGATCTTAGTAGTGTTTTGAAAGCCATTGAGGAGAGCGTAAAATTGCTCTTGTTGAGGTATGGAGGACGAGATGGTGACAAAAAAGGTTGAAAACTTGGAAAATTAAAGCTAAAGATGAATGTGCACAGTGAGGTCACATTTTTCAGATTACTCAAATCTTGGCTAATGATCTTAATCTTAAATTAACCTTTGGGAACTCTGCACTGATGGAACAGGTGAATGTGGAGCACAGTGGTGGACTGGATATTCTTGTCAATGAACGCAAGAGAAGCTCAGGTTCATTATCAGGAAGAACTTTCTCACTAGGAGACTAGTAAAGCACTGGAACAGGTTACCTAGAGAGGTGGTGGAAGCTCCATCCTGGGAGGTTTTTAAGACTTGAGTTAGATAAAGCCTTGACTGGGAGGATCTAGTTGGGGTTGGTCCTGTTTTGAGCAGGGGGTTGGACTGGATGACCTCCTGGGGCCCATTCTAACCCTTATTTTCTATGATTCTGTGAAAGGTTAATGGGTGTTCACAGGAATAACTACAATTGTGTATACCCATTGCTGCCATCTGAATATAATCACTGGGCAAATGTTCTGGTGTCACTTTGGACAACTCGGTTAAAAAAACAAACAAGCTGCTAAGCTGTTCGGTGCACAGCGACAATCAAAACAAATGAAATGTTAGGATGTATAAAGAACAGGCCAGAAATACTAAATATGCCATTATATAATGCTGTGATGCTCCTTCACCTGAATATCCTGTGTTTATTTTAGGTTGCTCCATTTGAAAAAGAGCTAGCAAAAATAGAAGTGGTCTAGAGAAGTGAACAAAACACAATTATGCTGGGTAGGCTGTAGTCCAAATTAAAAAAAAAAGCTACCTAAATTCAGTGGCAGTAAATCGGAGGTGGAATAAGCTGTAAGGTTAGGCTTGTAAATGGTGAAGTGTAAAATGTAATTTTTTTTAACTGCCTACCAAGACTGTCTAGATAAACTCTCAAAAGACAAAGTCTGCCTTGCTTTCACGTTCCATAAAGTGTTTTATGGTAAGATACTGTGCGGTAGAGCTAACTCTTTGGCAGAAAGAAGGAAAATTAGGTGATAGCTTTGAATCTTATAGTGGTATTTTTTTTAAGTGTTAGACTATGCTATAAACTAAAACCCTCCTAAATGGTTTTATGCAGGAGGATGCATTTTATTACTCAGAAAGGCAAAATACTTAACCGGTTACGCTGTTCAGGATTTGGCCACACTATATCTTGCTAGAATTAAGGCTTTGAGGCCAGCCTCTACCCTTAAACTGGTAGGCATTGCTCCTGTTTACTCCACTGGAAATTGCCTGTGGTTATCTGAGAGGGGAAAAAATGGCTGTTATGCTGCACATCTCTGTGTCCATAAAGTAGTAAGCTAGACTTACAAGGCCACCAACAGAGCCCAAGTTTTGAAAAACTTTGAGAAAAATGTGGCATGCAGCCTTCTTGTCTTTTCCTTTGACGATGTTGAGATTTACTTTTTTGTGTGCAACAGTTCCTCTGCATCTCTTATAAGGAATTCATCAATATTTAGTATTCAGAATTGAGGATAGCCCTTAAACTAGGCAAAAGTAGGAAATTACAGGAAGTTTGCAGCCTCAGATTTCTTGAGTTGGTCTCCTTACCGAATATTTAGTTTTTGTGCGAGTTTAATACCATTGATAGGAGGCAAGGAAATATTGTTGGTGCTTAATTTGTAGTGCCAGCACCAGCATAGACACAACACATTCTGTGGAGAGAGATGGCAGAAGGTTTAGATTAATCCCTGCCTTCTCTTAACATAAATATAAAGACGTCTGCTTCTGGCATTTCAAATTGAACCTCAAGAAAAGAATTACTGTAACCTTATCAGTATCTTATACTAAAAAATTCTGCATTCATTGTCTGACTTTTCATCTGGATATCTGAAACCCATATATGTTTCAGTAGAGGGCCTAGACCTTTGTAAGGTGATTTAAATAATATTTATGCAGCATTCATACTTGGAAAAATTGCAGCTTTAAAATAGGGCCATAGGAGGAAAGTTGGATTTGTTTAATTTAAAAAGACAGATTCCTAGATGTCTGGGTCTGAAGGGACCTTAGCAGATCATCAAGTCTGACCTCCTACCCTGGGCAGGAAAGAGCGCTGGGGTCAGACAACCCCAGTCATGTGCATGTCTAGACTCCTCCAAGGTAGGGGAGAGCACCACCTCCCTTGGAAGCCCATTCCACATTTTGGCAACCCTTACCACATAGGGATGAAAGATTAAATGGTTTCTAAAAGAACAAGTTTTTAATGCTTGGGGATGTGATTGGTCAGGTCAAGCTGATTTCCCCTTCCCCCATCAAAGTATTTGGAAAACTGATTAAGAAGGAGAACTTTTGTTGCACCCATCTCTCTTGAATCCTATAGCCATGGTGTTTTCTTTCAGCATTAAACTGTCTTGAGGAAAATAAATATGCAAAGAGACTTTTGTCCAGCATGAGCCATATAGCTTATTTGGGGATTGTGGAGAGAACAGTTTTTGAAGAAAAAAATTAGTATCTAAAACTTATTCTTGCATATGTACATGTTGTTTCTACTGAAGTCTTTTGGGACCTCATCTAGAGGTGGAATTTAGTCCACAGTCTATGCAGTATAGATGTCTTGGAGTTGAAAAGTGTATTGTGCCCTGCTGGCCTGAAATCCACATCGTTTTTCGAATGACTGAAATTAGAGTAGATGATGGGCTTGCGTGATTTATCTCACTACTGGAAAAGAGGAGGATGCTTGTGGAATCAGTGCACCAGGCTGGGCAGGACTTGGAGCACCCAAACATGACTTATGAGACAAATGAACATTGGCTGTTCAGGCCACTGCTGTATCCAGGGTCATTGTTGAATTGGAAGATGGTGCACTGCCAAATGGAAGGTAATTTTTTTTTTTGTTTTGTTTCTACCTTGAAAGAAAGCAGTAAAATAAGAATTTAATGCATCAAATAATCAGAGGAGGCAGCAAGAACAGCAGATGTAATATGTTCTTTACTGGCATGAATTCTACTACCAGCATATGCATTTTGTTTTATACTTCTTCATAAACTAATCAGAAAGAAGGCTCAGATTACTTTGATAACATCCCCAGCTTTGAACAACATTATTGCATACAGACGTGATGCAGATGTCATCGTTGTCTGCTCGCAGACTGCTGCTACTTCCAGATCCATTCTCACAAGGATTGGTTCATCTTGAACTCTGTTCTTTTTGCATTATCTGCTTGTCTAATAACAGGCTAAGTCTCAGAAATGCAGGAGTGGTTGGTCTTACTTTTACCTCCTACATGCCATTACATGCATCATCTAGAGTAGAACTCTATTGGGAATGGTCACAGGTATCAGCAGAACAGTTTATACTTAAATCTTGATAAAGGAGTGTTGCATTTTATGCTATGACTACGTGTCAGAATTGGCATTTCTAGCATTTGAGTCATACATTTGTTATATATAGCTAGGTCACTTTACGCTAGAACATCTTCAGTTTAAACCTGCTAGGGCACCTCCAGGAGAATTAAGTAAAAGTTCAGATGTCAGGATCTTGGGTTTCAGATTTCAGATCCTTTTGGAAGGACTAAAGCATAAGTGAAACACTGTGTCTTCTGATATATACTTTGTGTACCCCCTTCTTCCTCTCCCAGCTGTCTGTCTTTTGTTGATACTTTTTTTGGAAGCTAGGTTATGCTTCTGAAACCATTTTGTGTGTGTATCCATTTAATAGAGCTGATTTTTGGATGACAGCATAAAATCAAAATCCTGAATACATGCAGTTAGTTAAAATATTCCTGGACTGTAAGAAGCAGGAACTTTTTTTTTTACACTGTTTACGGCCCAGTCCTGAGCACATGCATACAACAGGCTCAAAAGTGACTTTTTTGTTTTTTGACTGAGGTCATAATATAGACTGAGAGGTGGCTACTGGCTAGCCTGTGGCACATATGCCAAAAAGTGTCATGGGTAGCCTCTGTGTGAAATATGGCAGACCAGGGAGGAGCAGGCAGTAGAGTGGCAGATATGGCAGAAAGTAACTCGTAGGTTGGGCAGGAAGCACAGGGTAAGAAGCAGAAAGCAGAGCAGCTGAGCGGGCAGGGAGGGAGCTTGGGGTGGCACTTGGTGAGCAAGTGGAGCTACTTTGTGGCATGTCTGCCTAAAAGGATGACCCCACTGGACTAGGATAATGAAAACAAAAACACTGATTTTAATAAAGTATTAGTTAAGAATCATCTGGGCGTTCAGTGGTTTCCTTCCTTCCTATTTTGTTTGAGCTTTATGTAAGTAAAAATATGTCAGTCCTTGAAGTTTTTGCATGATTTCAGATGATATGCAAAATCCAATTATAGGAGAAACAAAAGGAGGGTCTGATGCAATACTAAATTTAAATGTGGGTCCGCAGAATTGGTTCCAGGGCATAAAAAATGTTACTGTTACAGTGAGGTAGGAGAGTAGCATACACAATCTCTATCTTACTCCCTTTACCATTAGCTTTTAATTTTCTCAGGACCTTGTAAATTTTTAAGATTTGCCTCTTTTTCTTTAATAGAGGCATGTAACCTAGTTCTGTCACCTCATAGGGATGTAAATTAGAGTTAACTAACTGAGTTCAAATATATTACATAGGTGTAACATTAGTGTGCACAGGAGAAGAGTCAAACTCAAACAGCCATAAAAATGATCCAAGAGATGATCATAGTCTTGTTAAAAAAAGTGTTATATTAGAAAATATAATTAAAATGCTGAATCTAATGTCAGATTGTTTCAGCTCAGTTGTGTTATAAAGTCTTTTTGATGAAAGTTTTTCCCATTGTGAAAGAACATTGTAGTTTCATCGTACCAGATTCAAACCCTGTTGTCCTTTCTCTAGTTGCAGAGTGAGAGCTATTGAATGAATATTTGGCTTTCTCTGGTTACGTCTAGGTTTATATATATTATTATTCATTACAGTGAGTTGCAGGAATCTTATTCTGTAACCTGTGCTTTTGAAGTTGCGGGTCTCCTTGTGAAATCCTCACATGATAGTTTTGTGCAATGACTGGAGGCATCAAGTACCTAGGTTAAGACAAGGATATGCTGACCATGTTCTTTTTTTGAGGACCACAAGACTTTAGAAACCTAGTGCATCTCCACACGTGGTGTGACAGCCCACATAGTTAATATTCATGGCACAGTGTAGAGCCAGTCTATTTACCCAAGTTTGAGGAGGGGCAAAATACCATCCCTTGTGTATTCCTTACCCAGACCCCTGACCCAGGAAAATGATTCTCAACCAGGGTGTTGCAGCACCCAAGGGGTACCTTGAGATCCTTTCTGGGGTTCCAGGTAACACTAACACTCAAGTGTGCAAACATGATTCGCAAGATAAAACCCAGAGATTTCAAATAAGAATCTGTAGGGTTAAAAACATTCTGACCTGTTGTGATCCAAGTTCTTTGCCAGAGAAAAAATCCTCTATTATTTTTTCTGAAACAAAAAGCTGGCATTTTTCTGAGGGGTGCCTCAAGCCTACGATTGAGAACTACTAGGGTTTGCATTTCACCCTGACAATTAACCAACCACAAATGTAGCAATATTGCCTGGAAATTCACAGGGAGGGAATGGATACAAAGGACAGCTACAAAGCAAATGTGTCCCACCATATTCTGCTTCAATGAGAACCACTAGTTTAAGCTTAACCAGAGAAGATTTAACATTTACCCACTGAAGACTGGGTGATATTTCCTTCCCTCCCCCCATGGTTTATGAGTGAGAATTGCTGGACTTTTTCTAACTGATTGTGACCAGGGCTAGGTACAGACAGTCAAAAAGCCCAAGGCTGAATCAATTCAGTCTTTGCAGGTTAGTCTGAGCTGCACATAGATTGAATTGATAAGCAAGTGAGCAGACATTCACTTGATTCCAGACATCCATATGCCTGCAGTGGCCCAGGCCAGAAGCTGGGGGGTGCTAGAGCATGCCTCCTTGCTTGGCTGGAGCAGACAGCTTGGGCCAAGGCTAGCCTGCCCACCCTGAAAGTTGAGACTTGAGGTGGAGGTACAAAGAAAGCATGCTGGGAGGACTGTGCGTTTACTTGAATCTAACAGGTCTAGGACAGAAGTTCAGTAAACTGATTTAACCTAAATCAGCCAAGTTTGATATTGCATCCATCCAGGTTTATCTTAAATCGGTTTTGGACATTTTGAAAGCAGTTTATGTGCACTGAACCTCTGTTGTGTTACACGTTTGAACTGGTTTCTGATCACTTATACTGGTTTATGTGTAATTTCTTTCCTACCTTATATGGAAAACTCTCCGGCAATAGCAACCACAAGCCCACTCTGCTGCTGTAAGCATGTTGCTTAAAGGGGAAACAATATAGCTACAGCTTTGTGGGGCTTGGGCTGGGTTAATTAACACAGCTGAGTGACAGTGCTAGTTAGCTCACCCTCAAGCCAATTATTAGCCTGCTTGTATGGATGGTGCTTTGCTGGGACCATGTTTACTGCATGGGCATAGCCTCTGTTAACGGTATTGAGAGATTGTGATGGATGCTACTATATACTTTCATTGATAAATTTATATATATTAAAATAATTTATAATTAAATATTTTGAATATCTTTTTTCTTTTAAGACAAGAAGCCAAAGTATCAGATTTAGCTAGGTATTCATCATTAACAGTTTTAACTAGTGTTAATCATAAGTTATTTTCTACTTGCTAGGGTTCATGATTAAACTAGGGCATGTTGAAATCATCTGTGACCTGATCTGAACATCTGAATTCATTTTGTACAATATGGCAAACAGCTGCATTTCAATTCAAAGCTAAAACAACTGCAGTACATTGACCCATTGAAGATTACAGTAGGTTTTCAATTCCATGTTAGCTGTATCTATTGGGGAAAATTGATTTGAGTGTGCTTCTGCTTCTGACTGGTCTCTTTTTTTTTTTTTCTTTTTTTTTTTTTTTAATGTCCGGAAGAAAGGAAATAGGACATGCAGATGATAGGACTTTGATGTGTAAAGGAGTTAATTATCTAAACCATCAAACAAAACGTAGGCTGGGGAAGTAATTATTTTAAAGGGTATGATGGGGCCTGACGAGCTTTTGGTTTCTCATGTCAAGAAAAATCTGTACACCTGCTTGATTTGAAAGTTAAATAATTTGGTTTCAGTAGGAAGACTGTGGCTTTAATGAACTATTAGCGGGTGGGCCTTTAGTTCTCCATCCTGCATATACTTACGCAGGTAAGTAGTCCTGTGTGACATAATGATGCTTTTGTGTAAATGTTTGCAGGACTGGAGACTTGCTGTGTAATCGCCCTAAAACAGAAACTGGGAATAAGGTGACATCCCTAAAGTTCCAGCACTGGGTGCAAGCCTTCCTAGTGGTGGAGCTTATGTGTACAATTATTTTCACAAACCTCGTTCAGTTTGGCAAGATTATACAGTGTGTCGAACAGTACCATCAGTTTTAGATATTTTAATATTATGATTTGCTTAATTCTGATTTTGTATAAGAAAAAAAATCCTTGGCTTTGAGTTCTTGAGCCTTACAGGTCCAAGTGGGGGATTTCCCCCCCTCCTCTCCTTCCCCCCCCCCCCTTAATTTTTTAAGGCTTTTTCCAATCTGAAGGTTAAACGCTTTTAAAATTAATTTTGTAAATGAAAGCTGTCTTCTTTAATTTGTTGTTATAGTATAGAGTTCTGCTGCTGCAAAATTACACTTGTATGAATTAATCACTTGAATAGTTCCAACAAAGTTAATCATGTGACTCATGATTAAAATGAAGTATGTGTTTGTAGAAGTGAGGCCTAGGTTTGTATTAAATTGATGATAATTTCTTAACAATTTTTAAAGGCAAGAACTTTGCTGTCTAAATAAAGGTTAATGCCATACATCGCTTTACTAAAGTATACCTCTAGCTTTATGTAGCTAGGGGCTTACTTAAATTTCAGCCAGCATTTTCGTTTATTTTTTTTTAAAGTTTGCTGTTGACTTCTGCAGACAATCTCGGATTTAATGGTTTTCATGAACTTTATGAAACTGTAAATTAAGCAGGTCTCTCTATATGACTTCTTGGTTTAAGAATGTAGAAATTATGATAATTGTGTATATACATATTTTGAGTAATTAACATTAATATTTAAAGTTACACACAGTAAAATTCGTTAAACCAAAATAAATTACTGTATCCTTCTTTTAAATTGCCACAAAGAGCCAAAGTCGTGGAACAGAGTCCTGGTAATAAATACTTTAAAAAAAGAAGCATCCCTAGATAAACCGATTATTTCTTAACTTACTAATTTAAGTGTGTAGCTAGTATGAATATTCATTAACTCCTGACCTATGCCTGGACTCTGAAAAGACAAGTTTGTGTGTACTCATTTAAGTGATTGCAGTTATAGTTCAGTGGGGGTAAATGTGCTTGCTAGGGTTGGCAGGATGGGGGTGTAATTTACAGTCGACCTGAAAATAAGCAGAAATGTGTTCACAGTGTGCTTGAAAGCACTGATATAGAAGAATTTGTCTAAGTATTTAGATACAGGTTTATGTTACATTTTTTTTTTCTGTTCATGATCAGCGATCCAGGTTTTCTTTTCACCACAGAAAAATGTGGCGTTCCCCTCTTTTAAAGAGAAAAACTTGGGAAGCAACAGGTTTCCCCTTGCTGTCTGGCAGAGTTCCAGCCTGCAAGGGGCTGTTTGGGGTTGGGGGGAGTGGGAGGAGGGTGATCAGGTAAGGGCACATGCACATGTGCCTGCACACATGCACATAGCAGCCAGGCAGTGTGGAGAGCAGCTCCCCTGTAGGTAAGCCTATGGAAGGAGGGGAAGGGGAGATTGAGGCCTCCATGGGGAAGGAGGGAGTAGGGCAGGGCGGGGGCTGGGGCTGCTGCCCAGCCAGGGAGGTTCATGGGGCCAGGGCAGGAATGTGTGGCTGCAGGGCGTGGCCAGAGAGAGGGACAGAGCCACTGGTGGCTTGGGCAAGGGGGCTGGCTTCCTGCTGCTGCATGCACTCCTGGGGAGGTAGGCAGTGGGGGCGGGGGCACATGCCCCCAGATTTGTGTACGTGGTAGGGCAGAAGTAGGCTGCCTGCTGTGGTCTCAGGGCTCCCTGCACTACTGTCCTCCCCCTGGGGCCTCTGCAGCAGAGCAGGGTGGACAGACTTGGTGCTGCTGCCGGGAGCCCCATGTTGGCCACGCCACTATGGCAAGGTGTCCCCTGACTGCTCAGCAGTGGTGGGGTTGGGGACATGGAAGGCTGGGAGTACAGGGAGCTGTAGGTTGGGAGTGAGGGGCATTGACAGAGCTGGGAGCTGTAGTTTGGGAGCAAGGGGCACTGGCAAGCCTGGGGACGTGGATCTGGAGCAAGGGGCACTGGCAGGGCCCAAGAGCTGTTGGTTAGGAGTGAGGGGCATCGATAGGGCTGGGGGGATGGGGGACTGTGGCTTGGGAGTGAGGGCTGCTGGCAGGGCCAGGGGGCTGCAGCTTGGGAGTGATGGGCATCAGCTGGGCTGGGGGGCTGTGGGCCAGGAGTGAGGGGCAAAGGCAGGGGCAGGGTGTTCAGCACAACCAAGCAGGAGGGGAACTTGCATGTTGGTGAATGAAGGGCCAGGGGGAGCTCTGGTTTTTTTGTTTTGTTTTTTGTTTTTTTACAATAAAACCCCCCAAATATAAAGGTATTTAGAATGTATTTTATTATAATGATTGAGGCACTGGTAGGCTTCCAAATTGCTTTCAAATTGTAAATATATCATTAAAATATTGTGTTCAACTGATACCTATATATCATGGCATTTCATTTTAATCACAGAAAAATACGGTTTTTGAGGTTGTTGATCTGAGAATTTGGGGTTTTTATCAGAAAACTGGTGATTTTTTTGACTGAGAAAACAAGGATCCCTGTATGATGCAACTGCTTGCTGTTCATTCTTGATTTTAAAAAAAACCAAACCAGTAATTCTAACGTTACCCTTTGAAAATGTCATACAAAATATTTAATATGCTTTCTTAAAATAATGTATTTTTAACAAGGATATAAAATGTGGTGGCAGATCAAGTTTTGATAGATACCATGGTATATGCTTGTATGCTTTCTTTTTCTTTCTTTTTTTAAAGCCTCGGTTAAAGATAATTTTAAATGGCCAAAGGTCTCATCTCTTTAGAGGTTTCACTAAACACAAGTGATAGCAGCATCTGCTTTCTATTATCACAACCACTGCTACTCTTAATAACATAAGAAATGAGTAGAATAAGTGAAAGTTTACCAGCTCTGAGTGATCCAGAAAAATAGGGGGGAGAGAATGCATCAGGACTCTCTCTCATTTATCAGGAGATGTTCTTTTCAGCTATTATTTCTTGTTCTTGCAGTAGTAACAGGTCATTGACAGTGTCCTCATCCCCTTTCTTCACTTGTGTCAAGGTAGGGTGTTTGTGATGTTTTGGGCATGTTGCCTGGTAGTTGTTCTCAAAGTTTTTTTTTAAACAAACACTTGTCCAGGATGGTTTAGGTAAGGGTGATGCTGCCTTCGGCTGCGGTTTAGACTAGATCATTTTTTTTTTCAAACTGGGATACCTATACCCCGGGGGGCAGGGGGTGATGCTTTGCTATAATTTTAATTTGCAGTGGTAAGTAACAGTGTTGCTTCTGCATATGTTTATCAACAACATGTAGCATCAGGTGTAGGGGATACATGGTGGATGGGTATGCAGCCAAAAACTTTGAAACCCCCTGGGCTAGATGGCGTCCTGAGGTCCCTTCCAGCCCTTATCTTTTATCATTCTATTGTGTCTGCATTGGGTAGTGTTGCTAAACTTTAACTGTTCTATGGGAAAATTAGGACACCTAGTAGTAGGAAAAAAATAAGGCGGCTAATGCTTTGTCAGTAGACCTAAACTTTGAAAAGGTTTGACTTCATTGGCTGTAATGAGTGATGTTTAAGTTGTGTGCATTTAGCATTTGACCTCCGTTAAATGGCAGCTAGAGAATCATGTTTCTTTGATCAGTCTTTCAGAAAATTGTCTCTAGATGATACGATTTAATGATATTTAGACCTGTCTTGCCTTTGATGAAACATACGTGTATTAAATTAGTGGATGATAAGACCGAAGTAGAACTATCCAGACTTCAGGTGGAATTTTTTTTAATTTTGAAGGATTTCTGTAAGGCAAAAACATCAAGCCTTAACTTAATTGGGGGCATTATTTTAAAATTGCTTATTGATAATCTTTTTGCTTTAGATGTGATTTAGGGCTGTATATAAAGCTGAAGAAGTCTGTGATTGAACTGGATGAATATCAGTATTTATGAAAGCATTCACATCCTTTACTGGTTTTTGCGGGGTGGGGAGGAGGGTTGCATATTTTTTGGTAGGATTCATTCTCGCTTCTGTTAAATTTGGTGGAAGCAGGATTGAGGACTTAATGAACAAGTTATGTATAGCAGAGGTTCCCAACCCTTTTCTTATTGCATACCCCCATACAAATTTACCAGATGCCCACATACACCTATGAGCGTATGTTTTATAATTTAACCCCTTAAATGCTAATTTATTATTATAATGACAAATCTGGCATTACACAATTTCTCCCACATATCCCCCAGTGATATCTTGGATACCCCAGAGATATGTGTACCAAGGTTTGGGACCCCTCTGGTCTACAGAATTGGGATGCCGTACAGGTTTAAGATAATATTCTCTTGTTGTAAGATTGGGTTTATGAAAAATAAGCACCTGAGCCATGACTGTGATTGCTTGAGCAGACATTGAGATAATCTTGCCGTGATAATTCTAAGGTTTGGGGTTTTTTTGGTGATCCACAAATTGTTCCTTGAGATTATACTGTATTAAAAAATGTGCAAAAATGTGAAGATGACTACAAGGCCATTCTGTATACATGTCCAGTGACTGAAGATTGTGTTTTGTATTCTGTATATAATGTGGATGGCTGCTGAAATAAGCTTCATTTTGGTATTAAAAAAGCTTTTATCTGTAGAATTTTTAATTTTGAATCTGACAATTTGCTTTTTTTCTTTCTAAATCCCTAATGTAAAACAAATGTACATAGTGGTAGTTAAGGTGAAAGACTATTGCAACTATTACCAACTCTTCTTATGTACCTATTTAATAAAATAAACAATGTGGCTTTCCCAATTTGTCCTTTTAATAGAGAAAATAATTTTCTTGCAGTGCTGAATAAAAGACATTATGAACTTCAGCATGAAACATAATAGTAGGCTGGATATTTTAAACCACATACACTTTGTGAAGTGGTTTATAATTGTTACCATTTCCCATATGCTCTATTTATTAAATTAAAACATTTGCAAGCTCTATTGTTTCTTTCTGTTTACTCAGATGAGCAATACTGCAGCTAGCCCGATGTCAACTGTTGCCTCTTCAAGCAGTGGAAGGGGGATAGGAAAATCAACAAGCTTCACTCCTGAACTGCAAAGTATGATGTAAGTAAACTCTCTTAAAGTATCTTTGACCATTTATATTTTTAGTATACCTGATTGTCATTTTATAAGAAAAGAGGACAGATGAACAATAGCAAGATATATTTGTTATATTAATGTTCACAGTTGTAAATTTGGAAAACATTTAAAAAATAATTTGGATATGCAAAACATCCGTTTTCTAATAAAAATAAAGAAAATCCTGTTAAAGGAACATCTATGAACACTTATTTTTATACATGGTAAGTTGAGACCCTACGCTTCTTAATTCATCATCAAAAGAGGTAAGATACTGTTAACACAAACTTATTTTTAAATGAGTAGCTTTTCACTGAAGTTCTGTAATAGGGTTTTGGTAATCATGCAGAGTGGTACGTTACCTGGAAGAAAATGCTCTTTATGATGGAATTAATGTATGTGGACCAGTTGGAACTGAGTACATTTTGTTCCATTCTTCTAAAATGATCCTGGAACTTGGTTCATTACAGTTATAAGCTCTGATGTGAGACCGTTCTGTATCTCGGAACTTGTAAAATCTCTCAAGATGTTTAAATAGCCCATTCACTCAGTCTTTAAGACTGCATAATGGGGAAGATTCTTTACCTAAGGCTCTGGTCAGATTGATTAGTGGCCTACTATACTGGAATGGGTTGCAAATGTTGATTTGGTGGAAGACAACTTATTTGTCAGAGCTTGACCTGCCAGTGCATACTGTTTTTTCCCTTTTATATGAGTTCAGGACATGTTGATTTGCAGACGCGGGGAAGAACTTTTAATAATGAGGTCTTCTCTCTCTGTGGATCAGTGTTCCTGATTTATCAGGCAGTTTAAAGAAGATTTCATCCCAAGGCTGGAGGATATGTATCCCTCAAAGCTGCAGATGGAGAATTGGGCTTGGCTCAAGTCCAAATTATGTGCAATTTTTTTATGTCACTGTGAATGCATGTTATCCAACAGGGAAAAATGGGGCATGTGGGTATACATTGCTGAGGTCAGCTTTAAAGGGAAGTTTTATCATATGAAATCTTGTTGGAGCATCTAGAAGGATTTATTTTTTTCCTGTTGATTCCTCAGAACTGAAAGTGTGGCAGAGAAAGCTAGTACTGGAATGCTAAGAAGTAAGCTCATTCTTTTAAAAGATAGTGGCCATCTTTGGCTCTCTTCTCTAAAGTCACAGCTCTGGAAAGTTATTCTGAGTGACACATGTAAGCTAGGGTGAAACAGTCAGATGGATTTAACAGGGAATATATTTTGGGCTACTAATCTTTACTTTGGCAGAACCCTTGAAATCACTAAGCAAAAGGCATTTGAAAGCTGCTTTGTGGCTTCTCATGCATCTTCAGATTTTAAGTCTTATTAAATTAAGAATAATAGCTAAAAAGTCCATGTTCTAGCTGGTCCCTTAAGAGCTATGTTCTAAACAAATGACATTAAAAAAAAATCCTGGAGTATAGATGTTTTCCCTTCAATGATTCCAGGTCTGAATCTGACACCATCTCTGAGCGTTTCAGTTTTTTAATGCAACAGAAACACATAATATCTGAGCAGTAATGTACCTTGTTAGAAAAGTTAACCCAATAACTTGTGCTCTGTCTTCATCTCCCCGCCCCCATCTCTTGTTTGTTAAGGAGTTCAGTTTAAAAATGTATTTTGAGTCATCTTGAACTTTCATGTGATAGCTTGGCTGACTCTCTAGCTGTATTTGTACATTAATGGAGGACAGCTTGCTCCCAGCTATGATCATAATATGCTATCTACTGTTTCCTGAAGTATGCTCTCCGTATTTGGCAGTTTAGATGGGATAAGTTACCTGACTCATTGTAGAGCACTGGAGAGGTAACTTTCCCAAAGTGGAATGAGATAAGGGTGGGAGTTTTGGAATATTGTAGTTGGGTACCTCGTTGTGATGTTTTTCACTGTGTAGCTGAAATGGGGAAATAGCATTGTTTGTTGTTTTTCATTTTTTTAAACTAACTTTTGATGTAGAGGAGTCTGCCTGCTTGCTACAAATGCAGTTGTAAGGCATCTGCTATTTTGATTTCTTTCTTAGTTGTACTATGTTTGTGATGCACGTGGCCATATGGTGCCATTATTACTGTGCTGTCATTTAGTACTTTAGGAAGTACTAAGCGTCACTTAGTGTACTTCTTTCTGGAAGTACTAAATGATGGCTCAGTAACAACCCCTACTGCACCATGCCAGTTGCACACGGTTATTTTTTTGCTGCTACGTCACTGTAGCAGTGTGCTAAAATGAGGGAGCGTGTTGCTACAGTTTTTGCCCATTAACGTTATGTTGCCGTAGCGTCAGGTGTAGATGTGACCAGTGTGTCTTCTACATTTATGCATGAATGCATGAATTTTTTGGGGAGAAAATATATATTTTCTCCAATGCTAGCTATATATATATATGTATATATATGTATATACATACAGTTATACACCCAATGCTTTATGTAATATAAAAAACTTAATATATTAATATTTTAGTGTGTATGTATGTATATGTGTATATATATGTGTGTGTGTGTATATATGTGTGTGTGTGTGTGTGTGTATATATGTGTGTGTGTGTGTGTGTGTGTATATATATATATATATATATATACACTTTTATTTTTAATGGAGAGTAGACTATGCCTAGGGAACCAAACGTAGTTGTGCAGGTTTTCAGGTCAGTAGCTGAGGAGCCTGTATTTTATTTAATTGTATGCTTCCTGATTAAGTACTTTTGAAACTCCCCTCCCCGCCAGTATACACATGATTCCTGTCAGAATATAGAAGTTATTGTTGGCCATATAAATGGAAGAAACAGACGTTTTCCTTCTGTTTCAGACCTGGTGCAGTTACTACTTTAAAAGTCATCGACTTTTAAATAAAAAGCTATTGACTTTTATGACTCTTATGTGTTCTGGGATAATATTTTTCATAAACAACTCCATTGACATGGTAGGAACTGAAGAAGTTCTTCCAGTACTATCAGTTTATTAAAATACATTTTTTTTTTATTGTTAGAAAAAAATGTTTGCCTGGGATGGATCATAGAGAAATTGCAGCTGTTTCTCTTGGCATGCGTGTTATGATGAAGTTACCACTTTGTCAGAGCCCAGAAAGTTCTTTTAAAATCTGAAATTTTTTTATAAGCTACATTCTTTGGGAAGCTATAGGTTTTCCTTTTAAACAGTTTGTAACAGTTATGCTGACATCTTAAGATCTGCAGAAATGTTGGAGGGTAGAGGAATACAATGTATAAAATAGAGAACACTTTTAAAATGGAATTTAAAAACTGAAGAGAAAATAATATTAGTTGCAGGATCACCTCGACTGGACAGTTTATAGGGCAGTGGGGGCTTGCCTGCCACCAGGTGAATGAAGCCCCTGCTCTGAGTGTCACTCTGATTCCCCTTTCCCTGATCCGTTGTCCTGCTCTCTCCTCCCTGCCCTATCTGCTGGCTGCATGTGCCACTTATGGCATGGATGCTGAGGGTTGGGCACCTCAGTGAGAGTGTCCTTTTGAGAAGTTACTTGCCATTTTGCCTAAAAAGATGGCGGTACAACAACTAGAAGAGTTGTGGTTCTTACAAGTAAGGTATGAGATGCTCCATGGGTTTCTGTTCAGAATGGCTTCTGAGACCTGGCACTAGCAGTGAAGAGTGTGCCATTGTTGATGGGGACAGAAAGAAAGAGGTGGAAAGATGGAGAAGTGGTTGTTTGGGGCAAAGCAGTCAGTTAACTTGTTAGGTGGGCCAGACTGATCCAGTTAGAGGTGGAAAGATGTTTGGGTGCAAGGGCCCAGCTGCCACTGCTGCTTTTTTCCCATGGTGGTGTGGGAAAAGTGCCTGCTGCTGCTGCTTCCTGCCGTGGCACAAGAAAGTGACTGCTGCCAAAGTCTCATGTCCAGGGGACAGATAAAACTGTTCTGTGGGCTAGATCTGGTCTGCAGGCCATAGTTCACCAACCTCTGTCTTTTTTTACTACTGTTACTCAAATTCAACGGTTATGTTGTACAGTTCTTCTCTCTCTCTCTCTCTCTCTCGATATAGATACAAGTCATAGCAATCATTCAATAATATTAATAGGTGTTAATAAAAAAAAAGTTTACAATTGTATATTACAATAAGTATATTATATTACAATAAGTATATTAATTGGCATAATCGGTACTTTTCCCTTGCCTGCTATTATAATCATGTGCCTTTGTGATGGCAAGTGTAGCAGATATACAATTACTAAACATTGAACTGTAGTAGTTTAGAAAAAAACCAACTTGTTTTCAGTAGGTCTATTAAGCTGCTCGCCGATGGTATGTCCTGAGGACAGACATGGAAATGAGACTAGATTTTTTTTTTTTCCTGTTGCTTAACGTTGCTCATGATAGTTAGATGAAGTAGAGCTAGAAATTAGTCCTTTATATCACCTGGAGCTCCAGATTTCCAGTTTGTTAACAGTTCAAGTCTTTTATCTGGTTGCAAGTTTAATGTAGGAATTGTTAATGGGGGGCATAGGGTTTGGAGAAAGCACGCTGGTTGTCTGAATGACTTGACAAGGTATACAGTATCATTAGCTGACACTTTCTGATGAAACTGGTACTGTTTTCTAAAAGTTGGTCCAGAGCTACTGAACAGAGAGAACTATACAAGTAGGTATGAAGTTCTCTTAGCGGGATTTCACAGCCTTTTTCATCTTGCTCCTGAGTCAGAAAATACTATCCTACTCTGTTCAGTCCTCAGCACTTAGCTCTTGAGTTAAGTCTGATTCAGAAGTATGTATACAGCTGTAATTTTCAGCCCGTGAATTGTACTTTTTACTCTTAATTATCATGTTGAATGTATACACATACCATGGGTATGTATGTCAGTATATCAGAAAAAAAAAAAAAAAAAAAAAAAATATATA
>NW_005842296.1:756049-757662 GCF_000455745.1 Alligator sinensis | reverse complement strand
ATATATATATATAATATATTTTTTTTTTTGTAAAGTTCATAAGAATACCTCTGGATATAAATCATATGTTTTCTCCAGTGATCAAAGTCCGCTTTAAAAACACAATGGTGTGTGTTGTTAAAAACAAAAACAAAGGCTAGTAAAATATTTTCCAGTTTTTCTGATGATGTTAGGGCTAATTAAAGTATTTGATTAAAGTACCTGAAGATTTTTTTTTATCAGTTTCACTATTAATATTAAATCGGTGTTAATAGCAGCTACAAACTAATTATGTTCTATATTGTTAATTTTGTTATATTTATGCACATTTTTTCAGGTGTAGTTAGTAGTTAAATCACTGACTGATATTTGGAGACATATGGAGGTAAATTAAAGAAGTGTAGCAAGCTGCTCTAGGCCACACACAAACACACATGCAAAAAATATTTGCAGAGCACTTGACATTGATATGTTTAGCTTTTAATCTTTGAGGGTTTTGTAATTATTGGATATTTGATCTTGTAAACATTTAAAATAACTTAATGCTATGTAGATTTTCTTTGACTCTCATATCCTTTATTTGTATCTGAGTATATGACTAGGTAACCTTAGAGCTTTTAGTACAGCAGTAAGTGTTAAAAAATAATATAAAGTTTGAGCAGATCTAGTGCACTGTGTTTAGCTTGGTCTTATATCATCATTTCATTTGGCTGATCTACATCCTGTTTCCAAACTGTTACCTTCAGGTCAGTTAGATTTTAAATTATAGCTTCAGCTCAGGAGACCCACAGCCATGATGGTGATTTTCATACTACGCACATTATTTGGTCCAAGTCATGTAGACGTATGCATATAGTATGACTTTCTGGAAATGTGACATTATAAATATTTATCTTGCACAATTTGGAGCAAGTTCCAGAGGATTATTTTAATTGAAGTGTCTTGACTTTTTATTGTTCAAAGCCCAAGACGTCTGTCACAACCCAATGATTTTGGTGCCTCGGCACGATGGAATTTTCCTGCCACATGAGAGCCTCTTGCACAGCAAAGGGTTTTTGTTGCAACAGAAAAACCCCGGTGCAAGAGAGTTCCTGCCATTTGAATGCATATTTGTGTCCCGCTATTGGCCAGTTCTAAATTATTCCTACATGGCGGCTAGTAATTGGCTTGCTAGCCGTTTAAAATTTCGTGCGACTTCCGCCCAAGTCGGAGAACTTTGAGCACACTGCAGAGTGCCTCTAAAGAGATTTGACTTGCGGCTAAGCTAATCAATAGACTGATCACCTATCGATTCTTCTCCCCGTCGCCAAGCGCAATCCTTCGATGTACCCTTTCCCTGCCGGCTTAATTTGTGGACGGATTCGCTGGCCTGAGCCTTGCCAGCTGGAGCAACTCCTGGAGTTGTTTAAGCGACCGAACCACCTGCGTCGCGGCTACAAGCGGCGTAAGTAAAGTTTTTGCAACCAAAAAGCTTTGTTTGCCTCTCAATTCACTAGCCCGCCCAAATGACCGAGCAATTTATATATCACCTCGAGTCGGCTCCGGCTGTCTGAGACATGGCGACGAGGATGGGATCTAAGGGCACGGTGATGGAGATGAACCTAATCGGGTGCTGCCCCTGGCGCACCGGGACC
>NW_005842296.1:754636-755584 GCF_000455745.1 Alligator sinensis | reverse complement strand
TAGCGGGTCTACTAAGGGAATACGCAAATTTAGAGGTTCAAATGCATACGGCGGGCAAGGAATTGCTGGAGCGGACAGCAGAAAACTCCAGAATGGCGTTTATTAATAGTGCCAGCCGCATGATGCCGTTGATAGAAAATGGCACCGAGAGAAGCACGAGCCATCTGGAGAACCCGGGAAAAAGGGGCGGAGTTTCGGGAGAATCGGCGGGGACCCGCCTAGCGACCCCGCCCCTTGAGGCGACGTCGTTCCCAACGGCCCTGCCTCCTTGCCACGGGGAGCAGAAAATGGGAGGAGGGATATACCCAATGTTCCCAGATGAAGAATTTAACTCTCTCTCTGCCGCAGCTCACCCGATAGCTGTGATGAAGCGTGTTGCAGATGAAGAAGGTACTACGCGTACCACTGTTACCTCTTGCACACGCACTCGACCAGAAATTCAGGAACTTTGCAAAGAATCTAAAATAAAACCAGAAGAAACTCTGGCCATGTGGTTGGGACGATTAATAGTGGAGTTTGGATCTGACATTTTAGACAGGGAAGAAGCAAGTGCCCTGACCCGACAAGCAGTGTGGAGCGGAGGGCATGCTACTGATTTGAACGTGGTCACGAACAGTGCCCACTGGCCCATCCTGCTCCTAGCGCTTGTAGTGGGACAGGTAACCCACAAATTTCACACCTGGCATGAGGGCCGCCCGCAGAAGGCCACTGTGGAGCAACTCCTCCTAGCCATAATCGGAGTATCATACCTTTCATGGAGCCCGAGGACGAATCCAATGGGGCTAACAGCAGCCCAATGCAAAGAAAGATGGGCTCATCACCACCTATCAGACCCCGGGGCAATTCCAACGCCCCTGGAAGCTATAGACGCCTGCGTAGAGGTATACGGAGGAGCAAATGCTGTCACGCTCCGACTCTTTTTGAACCCGATGGCGGGGTTGGCCACTG
>NW_005842296.1:751796-752789 GCF_000455745.1 Alligator sinensis | reverse complement strand
CACCACAAACCACGTGTGGGCTGTCGTGCACAACCCTTGCAATGAGCTAGTATACACTGCCCATAAGACGCTTCAAGTGGCACAACATCGATATGGAGCTGTTGGAAAAATCCTCCTAGCTGAACAACCAATGGAGCCATTAGCAAGGGGGCATGGGACGTTACGCGCTCCCGGTGCCACATTGTTACCCTTGCTGGATGCGGAAAAAGTCGACCTGTATTTTCAGGGGGAGCCTAAGACCTGGAATATGCTGGTGCTTACCCGTCATTACAACTGGCATTGCTGGAAGTTAGAAGATATGACGCCTAATCCCAGCCATCCAAGCCCAGAAGATGAGGAGAAGGTCCCTACACTGTATGGAACTTCTGCCCCGGCATGGATGGCCTCAAATGGAACCTCCTGACATGGTGGAGGCTATGGGTACTATTGCAAGGCTTGTCGCGATAGGGAAATATTTCAAGCCAACCCAGACGATAATTCGGCCCAAAAATGTGAGTTGTTAGGATTCCTCAAGGTACTGGAACATTGTCTGACACATCATGACGATACGCTCCCCGTTCCAATCATCGCAATTGATTCGCAGTACATTTATAAAATTCTTACTGGTACAGCCTTTCCCACCGAAAATTTGAATGATTGGCAAGACATCTGGAAAACATTAACCAAATTTGCACGACTCCCGTTGGTTAGGCACACTAAGTCCCACCGTCCGGATACTGATCCAGTACATGAGGTCATTGATAAGCTCTTAGAAGATCCACTCCGGACCGACGTAGTTTTGCCTGTTACATCTATCTCCTGTCCTGAAATAAATCCGTTCCTCATGTGGTTTCATGAAAATTGGGGTCACCCAGGACCACGAGCTTGCCATCAACGTTGGTGCCGAACCATTATGGAACCGGCCTCATACGGAGTTCGGCGTGATTGGGAAAAGGTAGCTCAGGCCTGTGAGATATGTGCTAAAGAGAAGTGCCATAGAACCAAGCATCAGCT
>NW_005842296.1:747917-750883 GCF_000455745.1 Alligator sinensis | reverse complement strand
CCAGGTCAGTGAATCCTGAAACAAAAATTCCTTATAACGTGCTCATGTGTCTAAAATTCCAGTTGTGCTGTCGGCAAGGGGGCATGTCACAACCCAATGATTTTGGTGCCTCGGCACGATGGAATTTTCCCGCCACATGAGAGCCTCTTGCACAGCAAAGGGTTTTTGTTGCAACAGAAAAACCCCGGTGCAAGAGAGTTCCTGCCATTTGAATGCATATTTGTGTCCCGCTATTGGCCAGTTCTAAATTATTCCTACATGGCGGCTAGTAATTGGCTTGCTAGCCGTTTAAAATTTCGTGTGACTTCCGCCCAAGTCGGAGAACTTTGAGCACGCTGCAGAGTGCCTCTAAAGAGATTTGACTTGCGGCTAAGCTAATCAATAGAGTGATCACCTATCGATTCTTCTCCCCGTCGCCAAGCGCAATCCTTCGACGTACCCTTTCCCTGCCGGCTTAATTTGTGGACGGATTCGCTGGCCCGAGCCTTGCCAGCTGGAGCAACTCCTGGAGTTGTTTAAGCGACCGAACCACCTGCGTCGCGGCTACAAGCGGCGTAAGTAAAGTTTTTGCAACCAAAAAGCTTTGTCTGCCTCTCCATTCACTAGCCTGCCCAAACGACCGAGCAATTTATATATCACCTCGAGTCGGCTCCGGCTGTCCGAGACAACGTCCAACAATTGTAAAAAAATTAGTAAGTGTATTAGTCTTTTGGGTATAAAAATTGAAAATGATTGTTATGTCAGACTGTGTCCAGTGATAAAAATCTTAACCTTGCATTCTTTATGCATCCAGGTCTTACTTTTGGGAGTTGAGTTCATTGGGAATGCTACATGTCAGTAGAAAAAGTTAAATTAAAAAAATACTTTTTATATATGTGACAAAGCTGCTTATTATGATTACTGTAATTATAGTATACAAATACCCATACTATACAAATTCAGGCTCTGATTCTGCAAATACTTATTCAGATATTTATTTGATTTTCTATGCCATCCTCCCCCAAAAAGGCTCAGGGCAGCATACAGTAAAACAAAGTAAGTCATAAACCAGATAAAATATTAAAATAAGAGATAAAACAGTTGCCTTCCCTCCACCTCCCAACATTTAACACTGCCTGCTAAAAGCCTGTCCCTGCAAGTATGTCTTACACAGCTTCTGAAAGATGTCCAGGTTCAGGCTGTTTTCAAGGGGAAAAGTGTTTTAAAGCTGATGACCGACTACTGAGAATGACCTCCCAAATACTTTTGCCAAATGAACTTAACTTAAACTTTTACACATGTGAATAATTCCATGGAAGTCAAGTGTCTGCAGGATTGAATTATCATTTCTTTAAAGGCCATTGAATTATGCTGTTTTAAAATAGCAAATTCAAATTTAGAGTCAGTGTCTGTTTGGCTTGCCTCTTATTGCAGTTGCTCTTTTGCTGAAAAAGGCAAGCGGAGGGACTCCTGCACACAGACTCGCTTGAAATCGTTGAGTCTGCAGGCATATAGAAGGATCTAAATGCCTGGAGTCTTTTGCTGAAACAGGGCCTTAAATAGTACTTATATGTGATAGTTTTCTGATACCGAATTTTTTTTTGCAGTAAAACTGCACATAACAGTGAAACCAAAGCTTTCCTGAGGCTATGTAATAGAAGTGATTCGGGAAAAGGAGAAAAACTTTTGTAAGAAAAAGAGATGAATGCTTCTAGAAAGTTTGGGTGGCAAGACGGCTTCCTTAGCAGCTTCAAAAGGGCCACCTGGGACAGTTTACAGGTTTGCAGTCTTTGCAAGGTTTTCAGCGTTTCTAACAAAACACTAGGAAATGTACTGCAGGCAATAATCCTTAACTGAAAAAGAGGTTGACTGGATGACCTAAATTGGGTTTTCCATTTCTTAGCTTTCTGTTTCCTTGATTCAGTGCTATTAATCTCATGGGGGAGAAATTAAAAATACTGTGAGATTTAAGATTTTTTTAATAAGGAGACACAGTTTAGAGCGTGTTCTTTCCTCACAAAATATAGCATTAATGAACTTGCAAAATATACATAAGTTAAGTTAGTAATTCCATGTTCAGTTTTTGTTGATATGCACAAACAATTTAGTTTATAGTCTTCTGATGTATGATATCAGAAACACTTTTTGATATAAAATTTCTTTATATATATAATTCCTTAACTTTAGCTCTTTTATACTTTGTATTATGCATGGTCCCAGCTTCAGCATATTAGAGGCAGCTTTATTTTCAACATGTATGATTTTAAGTCCAACAAATACAACTCTAAATACTGCTGTTCTAATATCTAAAAACAACTCTATTATCCTGTGCATGGTAAACCATATGTCAGCTTGTGCTATCCTAATTAAACATTGAAGGTACTAGAAAAAATATAACATTTTAATATTTTTAAGTAAGGATTTCTATTTTACTCTACATTTGTTGTCAAAATATTAATATTCTTTAAATGAATATTATACGTAGAGGTTTTTTCTCAAAGTATGAAAGTATAGTACAATGGCTCTCAACTGTTTTATTAGATACAAGGCAGCCCCTGGAAAATGCTAACCCTTAGTTTTTCCTTGTTTTTTTGACCATGATAAAATAGCAGAGCAGTTTTTCTATTGCAAAGAATTCGGAAAGACCACAACAGAATTCCTGTTTGAAATTTCCTGAATTTATCTTGTGAATCATGTTTGTACACCTACCAGTGCTAACATGGCATGGTAACATCGTTTGTGTGGCACTCTTGAAAGTCAACACCATTCTTGGTAAGAATTTGGCTTCTAATTCTGAATCGTTATTTTACTGTGAGTGAGAATCACAGGATAGGTTTGTCTGTTCCCTTTAAGACACTTGTGTGGATGCATTTAATAGTTTATCTGAGGATCTGCTCTATGTTTGAAATAGAAATTCTATTTTTTTTTCCCCTTCTCCTTTCTCAGCCTGTAGGAGAAATAGATTTTGGTCTGTCCCCATGCCACTC
>NW_005842296.1:702552-747907 GCF_000455745.1 Alligator sinensis | reverse complement strand
TTCTTATTATGCATGAATTAAATTTATTTATGGAAAACTAAACTGAGTATTGCTGAACACAGTTTCTGGTCCAATCTGTAGAATTCACAGGTTAATCATGAGAATAAAGCAAAAGTTATACTGAAAGCACTGCTTGCCCACTGCTATGCTGAATTCACTCAATCCCTCCTCCCCTAGCAAGTAGGCACTGAGAGAGTTGACTTGCCTGAATGATCCTCCTCTACCAGAATATTAGTGTCCAGAGTGTGGTAAAAGCATTTGGATAAATAAGGAATAAAGGCCAGAGTTATAAGTTCCTAGCCTGGGAATGCAATTAAGACTGCTAATGCTGAAAACCTGTATCTCAGTATCTCACACATAAGCATCATGACCCTAAGTGAGATTGTGGCTCTTAAGAGTGAGGCTGTGAGCTTCAGAGAAACTTGGGTATAGCACTCAGTGTTGCACTGAAGGTTGGGTTGCAAATGTGACTAAAAATGGGGTCTTCCGCGCACACAGATTGGGCACCACTGCTTTTATACATTTACAGTTCATGTGAAATCTGGTACTTTTTAAAAACCTGTTTTTAAAAGCTAAAACTACAGGCCATGTTTACACATGTGCTTTACTGTGGAGTAAAGTGTCACAGTCTACATGTGAGATGGTATTATGTTGCAGTACACCATCTTATGCCAGCGTAATTTACTGCAATTAAATGCATGTGTCGACGCAGACTGCGGACATAAAATGTGTCCGGGTAGCCCAGCCAGTCAGGGTTCAGACTCCTGCCTGCCACCTAGCCACACAGCTCTGAACTTTCAGACCTTTGTGTCCTAGCCAGCCCCTCTGCCACCCAAGGTCACCATACTGGAGGTGACCCCCATCCCCCTCCCCGGTGCTCCTTCCCAGCCTGGGCCTGCTCCACCTCAGCTTAAATTGCTCCTGTCCCTGGTGCATATGTAGATGCTTCACCCGGGAGTAGTTTACTTCGGCTCAAACTGCTCTGGAGTTTATTGCTTCATATCAATTTAGATGTATAGATGTACTCACAGAGATGGTCTGTTAGCTTTACTTGGGTAACACTAAATTAGGTTAAGAATGCATGAATCTGTCATGTTTTGGTTTTTATTAGAGTATGCCTGCTAGGAAACTGTAATATTAGGCACTATAGAAAGGTCTACAGTATGTAAGTGTATGTATAAAGTAGCATCAATTGGCAGCACATACAAGAATTAAGATTAACTTTCAATTTCCTGTCTAACCAACTGTTTTTCAGTTGCTTATAACTTTCTCTGACAGATGTTTTGGGCAGAAATGTTAGTCCAAATAAACTTTAAAAAATGTAAAATTGGTTCAGCTATTTTTAGGTTAAAGAGAATAAACTTTCTTTTTAGAAGTGTATGATGAAATAAAGGGTTAAAAGTAGAAACTTTTTGTTAAAAACTCATGTGCAGATCTGAAAAAGTTCCATGGCTTTGTTTATTATAGGAAAAACGTACTGGTTTAACTAAATATTTTAAAAATCAATCTAGTCGCTTTAAAGCAAATACTTAATGTAGGCAGCCCTCAGACCCCTTTAAATGTATCTGCATGAAGGGTTTAAATGTAGTAAGTAGCTCAGACTTAAACGTGTTTTAATTACAACAGTGCAGTTCCTCTAATAAATAAAAGACCCTGGTTTTGAGCAAAGTTTGAGCAAATCAGTCCTTCACGTTTAGGCTAGGGACAGAAATGAGACACAAACTGAAATAAGTGATTGAAAACCGGTTCAAATCTGTAACACAACAGAATAGAAGTACACATAAACCACTTAAAAATGGCTGAAACTGGTTTAGGATAAACCTGGATGGATGTAGGATCAGGCTTTAAACTGATTTAGGTTAAATCAGTTTATTGAGCTTCTGTCTGAGATCCCCTCCTGATTCATGTCATCTCAGTCCCCCAGCATCCCAGGATGCTTTGCACCTCCCCTGCAACCCGCCCCCCCCCCCTTTTGTTGGGTGGGTGCGCTAGCCTTGGCCCAAGCTGTCTGCTCCAGCTGAGCAGGGAGGTGTGCTCTAGCGTCCCTCCAGCTTCTGACCTGGGTCACTGCAGGCACGTGGCTGCATTTCCAGAATCAACAGTGAATGTCTGTTCATTTACTTATCAGTTCAAACTTAGGCAAACCTGTAAAGATTGAATCGATTCAGCCTCGGGCTTTTGGATTATCTGTACTTAGAGGTATTGTTGTTTTGAAATGAGAGAAATTTTAGGCATTTATGAAGTGGAATCTTGACTCTGCTAAGTCGCTTCAGATGAGTATCGCCGTTAGGGAATAATGGACAATTGATCATTTCTGTTAGTTATGTAGCAATTATCCCTAGAATATTTCACTGTATATGATCATTCTCGCGTAATTGGTGTTTTAAAGATAAGGCCTGGTTAAGGTTTTTAGAAGACTCTGATAAGTATGGTATTCAGGAAACATCAAAGCTGTTCACTTTGGTGCCTTCTGAATTTTTCCTGTAAAATCAAAGTCTCCTGAAATGAGGCCTGCTACTTCAGTTAATTCAGGCTAGACCAGAATTGTATACATTACATTTTAGAAGCACAACAAATCTCATAGCTAGGCACTGACTAGCATTAAAGGTTGTACAGTGAGTGGCCAGATCTTTTTTTCCCCTCTCCCTCACCCCAACTCCACATACCTCTTAATAAAACAAATGGGGAAATTCTGTGTGAAAATTAGCAGCAATGCACTGTTAAAACTGAGAAATGAACTGCTTAACCCAAGAAACTGCAGAAATTAAACTCTAGAATTTATGCCCCTTTTTGGTGGCTTTGACTGTTTCTTTGGCGCCAAAGAGAAATGGAGAGAAGATGAGGTCATGGCTCTGTCCTAGCTTACTAGCTTAGTCTCATACTGTCAACTATGGTAGTTCATGAGCAGATGACCCTGATACCTGCATAATTACACCTACAAGAAAAAGGTAAAAAAAAAATAAAAAAATTGGTAGTATCCAGCAATCTGTAAAAGAGTGTTTTAGTTGAACAAAACCTTCTTTTTCACTCTTTAAAATAAGTAGGTAACACCCTTGCATAGATTGTATGATCACCAAGCTAGATAGAACTTGGATAATTAAGAGCATGCCTTGAATTTAAAGAACTACCACAAATAAATGACTAATTGGAGTCCACAAACTCTGGCAATAATTCAGTCTGGAGGTCAGATCAAAATGAATATTTAGCAATTGCTGTTTGCTTGCTGAAGAAAATTACATGACTGGAAAAAAAGGACCTTATGGTTTTTGATTATTATTTTTTTCTTTTTCTAATTGAGCATCAGCATACTTCAGGAAATGTGAATTAAGAACATCCCAAAAATAATCCCCATATGGCAAATCCAAGAGCCTTTAAACCAGATAAATTGGAAGTAACAGTCTCTTTGTGGCTTCATATTGCAGTCCCACTGTAGCATACCCAAAGGTACCTGATGGATATTTGCTGTTTGACTAGAGATGTACAGCTGCTGAGTTATGTATTGTTTTGTTTAACAGTAATAGATATCATATACTATAAATATTTAATTCATTTGTGGTTTGTCTTGTACTAAAAAGGCTGTAGTTCCAGATGTGCATATTTCATATTGTGCTCATTACAAAACTACACAACAGGTACTATAAAACAAAGCCAATTAAAGATTTGGACTTGGGGAAGATAAAAAAATTTACAAGCTAAATGTAGACAGTTTTTAAATAAATTAATTTTCCAGCCTTGCACATAACTTTTAAAAATATATTTTTCATATAATATATTTACAATGTACAAGTTGCTAGCCAAAGGAGATGTTTTCTGTCCAATAATATAGATGGGACTTCTGAAATGAGTTTCTTGGGTTTCAGTAGCCTTTACTAGCTGAGTAATTCAGAAGAGGTAATACAATCCTAAAAGCAGAAATACTATCAACTGTTAGAACAGTTTTGAATGCCAATGTATGCAAGAACATGGGAGGGAATATTGTTTTATCAAATCCATGGCTCCACATAAACTGAAGGAAAATAAATTGGGCTGCAAAATAAAGAATAGGATTTTCTGTCAGCTGATTTGTTTCCTGAATCGTATTAGAAAATACCTGCATTTATTGTCTCTTCATTACTTTGCCTGAAGATACTTGCTAGCTGCTTTGCTTTTTAGGATTTATGGCTGTTAGTCTCTTTCAATTCCAGTTTGCTGTATTCTGCTACTTCACAGTGTGAGAAAAGGTTTTTTTTTTTTGTTTGGTTTTTTTTTTGTTTTTGTTTAAAGTGAACTGGCTTTTGTTACTTTCCGTTTAAATTAAACACAAACTTGTTTGGTAAGATAATTTATTCTTTTTTCCCTGTTTTAACAGAATTTAGTTTTATAGCATGACAAAGATGAAAACTCAAGGAATCTGTTATAAAGCAGCAAGGTTCTGAGAACCCACAGGTCTCATTGACGTACCTAGGAATTGTGGGCATTGTTGCTTTTGAAGAGACATGCAAGATCTTCACTGTTTGTGGAGGGGGCAAATTATTAATGTGTAGTGCAATTCTTAAAGGTGCTTGTGTTGGATTGTCTGCTTTCATTGAAGTAAGTCAAGGTAATATTCCAGGTGATTTCAGGGAGATCAGTTAACAGCCAATGCTTTGAAAAAGACTGATTTTTTTTTTTTTTTTTTTTTTTTTTTTTTTTTGTCATGGGTGCTAAAGTATTCTTCTGCTATTAAAATCATTGGCTATGGAGTGTCTTCATTTCCTCTGAAAACCAGGCCATTTTTGTTTGCTTTTAAAATAAAGAAATGTGCCTTTTGTTGTAGGTAGTAATTGAGCTATACAGAATAATGTAGTGGCATGAGTGAGGAAATACACACTACCTATAGCTTATTATTTAGGAAATGTGATGTATTAAATGCTCAGCTTTTTGAGATCTGGACAGTTAGCAGTGGGTTGGGTTATTTTTGTCTGTTATAATTTAGCTACATTATAGGCCATTTTGACGCCCACTTAAAGCTGGCTAATCTAATTACTCATTGTCTGAGTCATTCATACTGCATGTTAATTACAGAAATATCCAATATGTGTTCTGTACTGTCTGCAAAAATAATTTAATTGTGAACAGGTTTAAGATGCAAAAAGAACAGAACACTTGTTTTTACAAATATATTTCTGTTAGCTTTTTAATTGTACATTATGGCATTTAGATGCTGCTATATCATACCTTTTCCTGGTACTTAAACATGTAACTTGTTATCCTGACTATTTTAAACACAAAAAATGGGTTATGATGCATGGGTTATCAGCACAGCTGTGTGATTTGTGTCTTTCTGGGTGCGTTGACACGAGATACTGTCTACGTCTCTGTAGCTCGGTGCTACAGTGATGTAGCGTTGGCAGGCACGAACCGTGCTGCTGGCGCTACTGCACAATAGCTCATTGCTACTGCTCAGTGGGGCTGGAAACGACCCATGTGGCACCAGGACTGCACAGTACTGGTGGCTACTGCACAGTCATTTAGTACTTGCAGTCAGGTGCACATGTAGACATGCTCTCTGATGCTGGACCATGTTGTTGAGAAATTATGGCATGAGTCTCTTGCATTAGTTGTTAATGGATTTCCCTGTTATGCCAGAATCCCTTATCAGGGTTGTGTTTTGAATGTAAAACAAGCTAAGCATGTTTTAATCATGGATTTTCATTCAACCTCCATGTACAGACTCAGTTCCTCTGCCAGGTAAAGTTGTGTTTTGGGAGTATTGATTTTTTGCACTGGCTTAGTTTTCTAGGAACTCCGAACACGAGGCCTTTCTTGGTTCCATTATAATAAGTGAGCAACTGCAGTGGCGAGGGAATTATGCTGGATGGGAAGGCTAAAGGATGGTTTTAATAGAGCGGGTCAGGATTTTTATATAATATACAATACAAATGAATAACACACTTCAGAATTGTTGAGTATTATTAATTCTACCTTCTCTACTCATCCGTTGGTGCTAAACCCACATTATATCTTTCAAAGACTTGGGTTATTTTCATGGGATTTGCTTATCTTTGTCTCTTGTTTTGTTTTGAAGCCGATCAGTCACATCTCTCACTTTGGGTAGTTAATTTGGGATGATATTGGGAGGAAACGGCAGAAATGATTTGGCCTGGGAGTACACCGGTTAACCAAACTGTAATTTGGGGTTGTAAGGAATTTCTCCATCCTATACTTGTTTACCATATTTGAACTGAGAATTTTGCTGAGATTGCATTGTGCAAAAATAACCAGTTAACCAGTTGAGCTAAAATCTTGCCTTCAGAAATGACATTTAAAAAGCAGTAAAGGGACAAACAAAGGACAGTAATGGAAAGATTGGATGCCTGTTTACCCTTCAGTGTTTTAGTGTATATTTTGGCCTAAGGGTTAGAGTTGTAAGCTACAGCTAAGAAGCAAAACTACATAGAGAGAGCCTTAGGAATTCCTTTTCTGTGGGAAGCAGCTGCAATAGGACTGTATTGCAGACGGGGATGAAGTACAGAAAAAAAAGTTAATACTTGCGACTGTTTGCTGCTGCACAGCCTTTGTAAGTTTTTTGAGGCAAGGATTGTACTTTGGTTCTGTGTCTGTCAAGTGCCTAACATACTGGGATTTGGGTCTCTGACTAGCTCTTCAGGCTGCCAGAATACAAATAATGATCAGTTCATGGCAGGGATTGGGTTGGTTGGTGTGGAAACCATCTACAAATTAATATCCTTTCAGAACATTTTATTACAATTCATTCAAAAGTGCCATTTTTAATACTGTGGGAAGATACTGTTTTAAGTTCTGCTTTTTCCCCATTAGAAAATGGTGTGAACTTTGGTCTTTCTAGAGAGAGCAATGCACCTTTTTGTCAGACACAGGATGTTCTCCTGGCTCTTGGGAGATCTGTGTTAGATCTCTGATATCTAACTGCTCTGCTCAGTCTGAGGGGGATGTAGGGCGGAAAGATTTTAATTGAATATTGTGGCCATCCCTGAATCAGCATGTTACACCTGTGAACAAACTGCTGTGGGATCCTTTCAGTAACATATTTTGAAACCTGGTTTGTACTCTGAATGATCTCAAAAGACATGCTGGAAGAGAATTTTTGTATGTGGAAGAGCTAGAAGGGTCTAAAATTGGGAAACATTCTTTAAAATTGTACAGATATAATTTGAATACATATGGGAACGTTTTCTGTTATAGTTAGGGTGAGGGGAAGGCTACTAAGAGAGGCAAAACAAAGACTACTTATATTTAATATTGCAGTAGGACCGTGCTATTTCCTCTCAACTCTTGCCATGGTTTATGATGCTTTACTGTTTTCTCATACTTGCTATAATTGTTAATTTATGTCTGCACCGTTTATCATTTTCTTACACTATGTATGTTCTAGTATATTGATGCTCATACTAGATTGGAAAGAGTACAGGTTTAGCTTCCCAGAACCTAAATCCTAGTTCAGATGTTTTCGTGGGATAAAACTAAGACTAACGCACGATGGAATTAAAACTTCACAGAGATGAAAGGGGAACAGTTTATCTCTGAGAAAGCTACAAACTCCTCAATACAGAGCTGGACTGCTGGCGTTATGTACTATGGGCCTTACAAGAGTATATTCCTCTCTAATGGTTTACGCTGTCTGAATTTGGACTGTTTCAGTGAACATTGTGTTCTCATTTGGAAGGGTTTGTTATAAGCATGAGGACTAGAAAATGTGGTTAGAATCCATGCTTGGTTGGATTATATCTTCTAAAGAAACTAATTTAGTGAATCCCCCATTTGTCATATGTGACTGAATTTTTCAGATTCTTCACAGGACCCTTCTTTAGGAGTTCAGTTAATTGCAATTTAATTAAAAATCCCCCCCCCCCCCCTCCTCCTCCAACAGGTCAAATCCAGTATAGCTTTTGGATGCAATTGGTTAAATCTGTTCATGTATGGGCTCTGTTCTGTACTCTAGGAATTAAACTGAGATTGGTTAAAATGCACACCATTCTATTCAATCATGCCTTCTTAAGTAATGAGCTGTAATGTTTAAAAAATAAGTCTACTAAGGGAAAAGCTAAGTTACCCAGTTGTTGCTACTAGATATGTATGCATTTGTAGAGCTTGCTTAGTACTTTTATGCAGCATATGCTAAAAAGGGTACATACTGGTGAATGGCAGAAAATAAAGGAACCACTTCCAGTTTTTTCAAGTCCTGTGATTGAATTTCATAATATTAAACATTGTACAAATATATAATTTAAATATTGACACAAACTTCTGTGCTCACGTATACCAAATAGTCGATGTTTTAGAAAAGCTGTTACATGATGCATTAAACAGTTAGGCAAGTAAAAGTTTCTGAATTTTCCAAAAGAACTGTTCTATTTAAGTGAAGGTGAGCACAGGAAACAGGTCTTTCTCCAGATTAAGTCAGATGCTATTAAGTTAATTATATGTCTTTAACATATGCAGCTTTTTTCACTGTAATATGTTGCAATAAGTTAGTACCAGCAGACTGAATCTGAAAATCAGACTTAATTAGAGCTGTGTTTGACCATGACTGGTAGACATGTCTATTCTTATTGCTTAAATCTTTACGCTTCATCTGCGCACATCACTGTTATCTCATTCTCCTTGTTTTAGTAAAGTCTGACTTGACAGCAGAGATTGTACTGTGTCACTACTTGATATTGTTGTGGAACGTTATTCACCCTTGTGGAGCAGTCCAGACACTTTTATGTAGTTACAGTGCCTACTTATATGTACCTTTGATGCAATACACAATTGCAATATTTACAATTAAGTTACATCAAGAATTTACCATTTAAAGACTGGATTATAACCAGACCCTGCATAGATGAATAAGGCTGGGAGGAGGAGTTGGACTCTTTCCTTTCCTTCCACTTGTGTCTGCATGTAATGGCAGGGCAGTTTTGAAGCATTTGTCATGCACCAAGTGGAGGGCTACTTTTGGCCTGTTTAGGAGCTACCCCAAAGGTCTTGAGGAGCAGATATTATGCTTTTTAAAACAGTGAACTTGAACCAGGGTGTTGCGAGATCCTGCTAAGGGTGACATGCGGTAGTAGCAATCCGTAGATGTTTGAATGCCTAACACGATTCGCAAGATAAATTCGGAGAATTCAAACAGGAATCTGTAGTGTCAAAAACACTCTGACTTGTAGTTTGCTTGAGTTCTCTGCAACAGAATTGCGCTGTTTTTTCCATAGTCAAACACTAAGTGAAAGCTCAGAGCTGACATTTTCTGAGAGGTGTCTTGGGTGTAAGAGGTTGAGAACCACTGCTATAAAACACTACAGAGATCCAGAGCCAGTGTATTCTAGACCTTTTGCTGGATGGCACATGTCTCTGCCTGCACGGATATAGGACTGCCTCTTCAGAGGCACAAGAGAACGCTTAGCAATAAGAAAAATGTTTTGCATTATCATTTTACTTTCCAAGTAATTTACTTCAGGATGTCTTTCTTGGTCTGTCAGGTTGCAACCCTCCCTTCAAGCAGCATAGCTGCCATGTTGTTTGCAAGAGCTCAGCTAACTAATGCTGAGTAGGATAAATGTGTCTCAGTTCTTATTTATCAGGCTCTTTGGTGCCCCAGAGTATCTAACTATGTAGTCTTAACCTTAGTCTTTCTTTTTTTTTCCTCTTCTTTTTCCATTATATTATGTAATACTTGGTTAAACCTTATTTTCAGATTAGATTGTAATTTCTAGCCCCTAAAGAATTGGGTCTTCCCGTGGATTTATACAGCACCACACAGCAAAACACAATTGCAATATTTACAGTTAAGTTGCATCAACAATTTAGAAAGGGGTCAAATTCAATGTGTTTCTAAGTACTGTTGTGATAAAAATAACCTCTTTCTGGCCGCAGGGGATGAGGTCTGCTACTTTCTAGCTTTGTCATTAAGTAATTAATAGGTAGCAGCTTTGCTTGACCCTAAAGAGCTGAAAACTGCTAGAATCTGTGCTTTGCTCTGATGTGGAAAAAAATCAGCTTTAGTTTTCCCAGACTTCTGTGGGCTCTTAGAGAACAAGTTCAAAATCGTAATTTTGACTCTACTGCTTGAATCGATTTCTTACTTGCTCGTATGTCATCAAACCTTTGACTTAATTTTTTCCCCCCTTCATCTGATGTTCCTCTTTGCCACCCCCAAAAAGGAGCATGAATTAGTATGTGCTTAGTAATATACTTTTTATTCTACAAATTAATATTGACAGTTTCTCTTATTTGATAGCTAAAATGTTAGCAGTGATGTGCTTTTGTAGCTAACCCCCCCCTACAAATTAATATTGACAGTTTCTCTTATTTGATAGCTAAAATGTTAGCAGTGATGTGCTTTTTTAGCCCACCCCCCCCCCCCAACACCAAACAAAATCCAACAAAAACCTAGCATCTAAAATGTGCAATCTACACTCAGAGATATATTTTCCTTTCAAAATGTGCTGAACAAACAACTTGTTTGCTTCTCTGATTTACTGGTAGTAGTGCTGGTAACGTATTTTTTTTTCTTTGTTTGGTTTGCAGACAGCAAACCACAAACAGTGTATGGTGTAAGCAGCAGTAGTATCTGACCTAACATTCCCTTCTCCGAGTGATAATGTTTCCTTGTAACTTATTTTTAGTTCAGATTTGTTTTTTTTCTCCCCTGAAGTAATATGATTTGTACAACCTTTAGAAAACTGAGTAGCTGTGGTTTTTGAATCATCCTCTGTTTCTAGTCTGAATGAGTATTTCAGAAGAAGCACTGGATCACTAGTTTAAAAAAAGTCTCAGTAAGAGACAACATTGAAGACCCTTAGCAGATTGTGTAGTGTCTGTGGAGGGCACAATGTGTTAGAATAATCATTCTTTCATTTGAGCTATTCTTGTATTGTTAACAGATGTCCCGTTGTTTCATCTGACTGTGATTCAGAGTCATTTGAATAAAATATTTTTGAAGTGCTCTTACTTCTTAGTACAGAAATAAAGCTGAGTACTAAATATGAAACTATGGTAAGACTTAGCTATGAATCAGTCTGTATTTGTCTGCTTGTTTTGAGTATCAAGCTTGTAATATGCATAATGCAGTTCTGGATGTTGACAATAAATACAACATGACTTAAACATCAGGGTTATAAGTTGATATTTTAAAAAGAGGATAGTATGTGATTGAATTATGATTCTAAAGTAAATCCCATTAGGCACTTTTAATAGTGTGTTGGAACAGAGAGGTAGGTAGGTTTCACGGTAAATTTCCATACTATTGTTATAAAAATAAAGCTTTTTGGTATAAAAAAAGACCCCTTGGGTCTGGAAACTTCATGACAGGGTGAGTGTCAGTAATTTTAATGGAGTCCTAGCAATTAATACTGCTGCTGCTTACCATGCTGCCAGATTTCTAGATCCACGCAGAGTCTTGTGGGCCATAACTTGGTCTCCATGAGCTATATACGTGTATGCGTCTTGAGGGTGAAGATTTTTTTTTTTTTTAAAAACAAGTACATAAATCTGGTTTCAGAATCCATATTTACTTTTGAAAATCATGGCCTTTATTTTTAGGTTCTTCTTGAAGTATAAATGATGCATGTGCCTGTGTTTTCAAGCTTTAGAAGAGACCTCTGATTTATGGCAGCTGTGGAGATGTATGATATCTCTGCTCTATTACAATTGTACTCTCTCTCACCCTGTTTAGGCTCATCAGTTGTGACTTCTGATTATATTTATTTATTTTTGTAGATGATCATAAAAATCTTATATAGCATTTGTGTTTGCCCATAGAAATATAATTTATACAACTATAACAAGTGCTGTAAAGCATCTCATATTTCTGCTGATATATTCCAAACTGTATTAGCTTTGCTTTTGATTTTTGAAGGTTCAGTTGTGCCAATCAGGTTTTGTGCAACTCTGAGCCATGTTCATCTGTATTAAGTAGTGGAATAATTTGCCATAAACTTGCGCTTAAAAGAACCTAGACGTAGTAATGGTAAAAGGTGTCAGATTTAGAGCATTAGCAAATTCCTCTCCCATTGGACTACACAGCAGTTTTTTTGAGATGGCCCTAAAATATGGACTATCTAGATTCCTAAAGAGTATTGTTGACTCGGGGATGAGCAGAAAGATGGTATCTTTTCTGACCTCTCTTAAGATAGAAAAATTGCCCATCATTTATACTGTCAGAAGCATCTAAAAAGATGGGCCAAGATTTTCCAAAGTAAATATGGATTTAGAAACCAGATTTATGCATTTGTTTTGTTTTTTTTAAATTGTGGCTCTTTGTATATCTAGCATAGCTCTGAGCATAACGTATATTCATGAATTTTATCCTCTCATCTGTTCTTTAAGCTTATACTTTGCGTTGAGATTTAGAACTAGTAATAGTGTTTTACAGTAGGAGGAGTGAGGTTTACTCAGCAAAAGTTAGCTGAGGTGGAACTCCGACTGAGAGACTAGCTTTTACTGTAGCAGTTGGGACATATTTTGTCTGCTGTTTAGATTTCTTAGCACCGGTTTTTTCAACCAGTTGGATTGCATTTAAGTAACTCATGTATGTCTTGCTATAGGAAAAAAATGATTTTCTTGCTTTGTTCATGTAGCCCAGCTAAAACAAGTGGGTTATTGGATGTAAAAAAAAAAAAAAAAAAAAAAAAGAGAGGAAAAAGGAAAATTTGATCCTTATAATTCTGTATGCTTGCAAAAGTGAGCGACATGTCTGTGGCACTATAGACAAGGGTTAATAGCTAACACTAATAACATTACATCTGTATTGCCACGATGCTTAGAATATACTGTATTTAATCACCTTTGCCGGACAGTTGGCAGCAGATTTTTAATAGCACACCACCATAGTAGTAAAGTGCCATATCTCTTTTTCCTACACATAGGCACGCTTGGGGCATGTGAAACCTATGCACACCTTGGGTAGACCTGTCTGGTGTCATGTGTCTTTTGCAAAGTTCATAAATTAGCTGGGTTTGTTGTTCCTTTATGCATCTTGGGGAAACTTTTTATATTTTGGAAGACACAAAGCTGCAACCCTCACAGCTTTTTGTGGCTGAAGAAAATATATATCGGAAGCAAAGAAACTAAGTTACAGTTTCAGCTTTTCCACTCTGTGTTGTTTATTTTTCTGCGCTTATCTATAGTTTATCAAAGTAGAAGAATGAAAGTCAAGTATGATTCACCCTTTTTACAGGTAAAATAAATGACAGTTTGCACAGGATAATTTTAGGAAGACCTGGGAATAGGACCCTAAGTTTTAATAAGATGACTGAAAGTTTTTATGTTCTTTCCCATGTTGCCTTTAAAAAAGAGCATGGCAACGCGTGCAACTTTTCTATGCTGCCTTGATGGAACATTTTTAAATGTAAAGTTTATGCTTGCTTATTATGTGTGGGAAATCGGGAGAAAACTTGACTTTCAGTTGTAAAACCTACTATTTTTAACAGCAGTGTGTGCATCTCATGAACTCACAATGCATTTGAATTTGTCTGCAAAATGCGTGTTCTATAGTACTCTCTTTAAGGAAAAAAAATACTTTCCTGAAAGATGAATAAATTCATAGTATGAAAAACTCAAGTAATTAATCCACAGAAATTGTGTGGCTTATATAGTGGAACATCTAGCTTTCCTACCAGGTTTTACTAATATGGTTCTGTCCTGGTCAAGTGGTCTTACTCTAATGAGTGAATAGTTCCTTTTACATAGCTTGTATGTCTATTTAAGTTGATGCAACTTTGAGTAGTATTGTGCTATTTAAATGCTATTTTCTTAATGAAATACAGCAAAAGAGACCAGACTTGGAAGGCTATACTACATATTCAGTTAGTTTTCTTACCCTTGTGCTCCAGTGACTATTCCCATAAGTTAACACACCCTGCACTCCTTTTAAGATCCATTTGAGTTGCCACACAAATTAAGCTCTTCTTATTTCTGAGCTTCTCTTAAAATATTGGAGAGCTTACTAAATTTTGGATGTATAAACACATGTCTTGATGATCATTCCCTTGGTGATTCTCAGAGGCTTGTAGCAAATATTTAGAAATGATGTGCATCCCAGATAAAGTAAGCACAACAAGATAATGATTTTGTATCTTGCTAATCTAGGCTTCTGTGTATTTGTTTCAGCCCCTCATATATGGCTTCAAGTGAGTGCTTGTTTTGGACTTGCTTTTAAATAGGTGCCATCCTGCTGTCAAACTTGTTCTTTTTATTTCCTTTTCCAAACAGTTACTTCATGTCTACCTACCACCACATGCCTTGTTCTGTATCTCTTGTTGCTACTTTACTAGCCTTTTTTATGTAAATGTGAACTGACAGATATCAAAAACACTTGCTACCTTTATAATACTACACCAGGGATAATCTCCATTTTGGTTTATTTGGGGGAGGATGAAACTCATTTATTTCTTTATTGTAGGAGAAAATGTTAGGATGCTGAGACCGCTTACTGTTAATCATAAAAACGCAGCTGTCCCTATGGAGTGAAAACATTCACAAAGAAAACCACCTGTTACATCCAAAACTGAAAGAATATTTATTACAGGTGGTTTTCAAGTTAAAAATACACAACTAGACCGGTGGGAAATAGTTGTTGGATTGGAGATGGGTCATAAGTCATTCTCAGCACATTTTAAAACCCCAAAGTTAAATCTTTGAATACTGTACAACAGTAAAAACTTTGCGCTGACTACTGAAATGCTTTTGCCTATAGTTTGCTGCATCACTCTGCAATAAAATTGTTTTCCAGATTGAAGATTGCTTTACATGTTGTATGTATTTATTTTGGTGCCAGATTAAGAGCCCAAGTCTCATGCTAAATCCTCATTTCTTCCTTTTGAAACATGCATTTTTTCCTCCACTGGTTTTACCTACATGCCTTAATTTTTGATTTGCTGGTACCACCTGTACAGGGAAATAGGGATTTAGGTTTCAGACTCAATCTTTGGTGGTTTTGGTGATTGTGCCAGTGGTGCTTGTTATGACTATAGTTGCAACTCCATTCCCAAATCCAACACAACTGTTGTGACCAGCTTGGCTCTTTATGACCTGGGCTGAGTTTTTGAACTGTTAACCAAGACCTCAAAGATTGTGATGGTATCTCTTCAGATGCCCATTTTTCCAAAGTTCTTCATTCATTCATTTATTTATTTATTTTATATATATAGACCCTTTAACAAGCTGGCAGCATTCAGACTGCAAGATGAGGGTGCAAAGTTTTATAGAAAACAATGAAGAGCAATTCTGGTTTAAAGCTGATGGGCAGGGTTTACTCAGGGGATGCTCTCCAGCTGTTTTGTGCTACTTGGGTGTTTTGAAAGAGGCTGTAAATGTGGCTTAACTAGCTAGTTAAATTTTCATCTGCTTTGTGTCATCCAAGTAGTGTAAAACAGCTGGGGCATGCCACTTGATGTGGACAAAGATTATCTCCAGATAGACCAAATGTTCAAATTTTGTGTTTTGCAACTTTAATTCTTGATATTGTTGCTTTTATTAATGCAGAATTAAAAAGGGGAGGTGTATTTGTAATATTATCACATGTGGAAACACTGTTCATTTTTTTTCAGCATTTACAAGGACTTAAATTCAGATATCAATGTGGGGTGGGTGGGGGAAGCTTGATGATTTGCAATATAAAGAAAAAATGGGCCTCTGTGTGTGGGTGTGGTCTAACAGAAGCCTGCGAGCCTTTTCACGTTGTCTTATATTAAAATTTCAAGTTTTCTTTTCCTTTGAAAGAATCTTGCTACTAAAGACTGAGTGAAATGGTGACATCACAGGAATTGAGGCATTAATAACAGAAGCGCAGCTATAATATGCTAGGCGCAAGTCTTGGATGGATGATAGACAAAAGTCTGAGCAGCTCCTGTGGGAAGAGGGGATGTCATTAACCAAGATTAGCACTTCAAGGATACCCTAAACACGCAGTGGCACAAGTATTTTACTGGCCAGCTTTTCAGCTCTTAGTGTCATTAATCCTTTCTGTTGCAGCCTAGGACATAATAAGTAAGTTTATCCAGTGTTTTGAACAGCAACCAATGTGTGTATGTGTCAGCAAAAGCAACATTAGGCAAAGCAGGCCAGCTTCCATGTTGAGTAACTATGCAGATTTTGTGACAAAAGATGCTTATTGTGCATACTCCTGCACAGTCATCTGTGACCCCATTGGGCTTGACTTCAGCACCATCATCCTGACCACAAGAGATTCATTGATGACTATGACAAATATCCTCTAAAACTGTCAAGTGTTCCATGTTTCCATCCTTTTTTTTCTTGCTGGGCATAGAAATGTAGTGATGGAAATGTAGGGCTGAAATGGCCCTCAAGAAATCATTTCCAACCCTCTGCATTGAAGAAAAATCAGGTATACCCATGGCAGTGGTATAGCTAGCAGTGGGTAGTTATAGTACCCCAGATGGTACAAGCCCCACCTGCTGGCTACAGGCTGGGTGGGGTGCTAGAATGATATTAGGGGACTGTTTGGTTTAGGCTCACCCCGGGGGCTTTTAACTCCAGCTGCAGAAATTGGAGGCACAAATCCTGTTGTCAGTCTCTTTCCCCCTCCCCTGCTGTGGGGCCAGCAGCTACTGTGTTATCTTTTTCACATCCACTGCAGAATTAAGGCTTTTATAGGTTTCCACATAAGTTGGGAGCAACTATAAGAGCATGTTAACTTCGTACCTATTGCAGTGGCAGCATCTCCCATGGGGGATTGAGGATGATGAAGGGACTCTCTCCATGCTCCCCATGACGGGAGCCTCCAGCCCCTGGGAGATCCTGTGCTGTGGCAGGTAAGACTCACTTGCTCTTACCCTTTCTCCTGCACCCACCACAATCAACTTTACCATGATCTCAGCACAACCCCAGCCTCATCTTTCCTGTCCTCCCTTCCCACTTGCCCAGCATGCAGAAGTAATTAGCTGTCCCTCTGATCTACGCCATCCTTAGCAGATGTCTGTCTAACCCAGTGATACTCAATTAGGGTGCCACTGAATCTTATGAAGGGTCCCATGAAGTGGTAGGAGATAAGCAGCTAAACTAATAGGATAAGCACAGGCTCAGGCTTGTCCCTACCTGGACACTCCTTCATTTTTAGTGCTAGGCCCCTCTGCAAGGAGGTAAGGACTGTAATCTGTAAATAGCTTTTGAAATTGGGTGCCACTCAATTCCCAAAAGTAATGGAGAGGCATCTCAAAGTAACAGTAATCTTTTTGCATTTTCCCGATGAGTAAAGGGAACCAACCTCTTTCTTTCAGCCTTTGTCATACTGGAAGACCGTTGTACCTTCCCTTAGTCTTTTTTCTAAATGAGACTAATTAAACCTCTTTGATCTTTCCTCATTAGATCACATTTGCTAAACTTTTTCCTTTTTATTGCTGTCCTCTAGGGCCTTTCTAGTTTGTCTTCATCTTGTGCTGTGCCCAAACTGAACACAGTACTCTACTGCAGGCCTCACCAATCCAGAACAGAGGAGAACAATTAGTTACATCCTGTGTTTTACCTATGACCTTTGTGTTCCAGAAAGATGCGTCATGTCTGATCCAATACATTCTTTTTTTTCTTAATAGCAGCATATTTTTAGACTCAGGTTTTGAATCATTGTAAGCCCCAGATCCTCTTCTGCAGTATTGCGACCTAGCCAGTTATTTCCTATTTTGTATTTATCTATTTGATTCTTCCATTCTAGGTGTAGCACTTAGAGTATTGTAAATTTCTCATGATCATTTTGAATTCTGATCCTGTCCTTAGTTGTTTGAGGTGCATCCCTAGTTTGTTTTTTTTCCTGCACATTTTTTAAGTGTATTCTTCCTTTCCATCTTCCAGCTCATTAATGAAAATAATGAATAGGAGTAGGCACAGCAGATCTGCATGTGACCACATTCAGCATGCCTTTTTCATTTGTCACCTATTCTGAGGGTGTCTCTCCATGAGATCCTAACTGTGCAGTAGTCAGATAATACTGCGCAGTAATGAGTCACAGCACCAACAGTGCTAATACGCTACTGCGCAGTATTATTAGGCTGTTGTGTAGTAGTGTCACTAAAAAGGTGATTGCCAGCGCTACTGTGCAGTAACTTTGGTTATTGCGCATTTATTTAGTACTTAATTCTAAATAAATGCACAGTAACCACCGTGCAATAGCGTTTCATGCAGACGCACCCTGAGAGTAGTTTTTCCATCAGTTTTATATTGACCTTGTTGTGGCATTATCTAGGTTTTATTTTCCTTTATTTGCTTATAAGAATATCATGCAGGATTGTGTCAGGCATATTTCTAAAGTGAAAATGTATCCTGTAACTGCTGCTGCTTTATCTGCTAGGTCACTTCTATCAAATAAGGCAATTAAAATGGTTCGACATGATCTGTTTTTGACAAATCCTTGTTGGCTGGCTTTATTTTTTAAAATTAATTTATAGTGCTTATAAATGGACTGTTTAATAATTTGTTCCAGAATCTCTAACATGATGGTGGGAATCCTTGAAAGGCCCTGCTGTGTTGAAATGCGATCCCAGGGAACAGGCTGCATGTAGCAAGGACCTAAAATGTGAGGAGCTCTTAAAAATAAGTTTGAACTCAAAAGAAACTTTCTGCTTAATAGACAGCTGAATGGGCCTGATGATTTGTATAAAATAATGATTGAATGTGTTGCTATATTCTGAATAAGCAGTATAGTAAATGGTTTGAGATGTGTTGTTTGAAATACTGCTTTGAAGATAAGAAAGTAATCGGCTTTTGTCACACATCTCATTTTGCTGTTGCAAAGTTGCAACAGAATTAATAAATCTATATGGTAATAAATGTGGAGTTGTTCTTTATGACCTGAACTAATGATTCTCATCCTTCTTGGACTAGAGGCACACCTCATTTGACTTGAGGCACTCTGTGTTTGTCTCAAGGCACCCTGCCATAATTTGTGAATTGAGCAGCACCCCATTAAAAAAAACTGACTCATTTATTACTGTGCTTGCAGAGGGGCTGGGTAGCGGGGCAGAGCAGCAGCCAGACAGGGACAGCCTGAGTCTGCACTTAGTTCCTTAGTATCCTTCAAAAGATCTCATGGTACCCCAGAGTGCCCTGGCACCCTGGTTGAGAATTGCTGACCTAACCACTGCCAGAACTTTGTTATTGATTTACACACACTTTTGAAAGAAACATAAATAATGAAAAATAAATAACTTTCCTAAATTAAAGAAATGTGTATTAAAAAAGGAGATCAACATTATTAACTTTGCTAACCTCTTGATAACCTGAAACTGGAAGAAAGATGAAACATCTTCCTCTTTTTAATAATAACTTCTTGTTTCCTTTGGTTGAATATAATATGTTCAGTTGGACCATATCTGCTAAATGTTCTTTCAGAACGGAACCACATTTGCAAAGTCCCAAAGTTGTGTTTTATTAGCATACTGTTGACAAGTAAATCGCTCTGTTTTTAGAAACGGCCTTTCCAAAGGTAGGTAGAACATCATGGGTAATAAGATAGTTTTAAGAGATTCTGTATATTAAAGCCCTGAATGAAAATGCATGCAAAGGTGTTACAAGGTTTTTAGTGGATCAGTGCTTATAAAGTGTGGACTCACTATTAATTTATAAAACCATAGCTCCTAGAAGCTTTGTTTGAAATAGGACCCTATTCGTTGTGCTTGGTGCAGTCCAGATGCAGTGTTTCCAAGCCGAATAATCTGGGGCATGAGTCTTTAATTGTGTGATAAATGTCCTCCTATAGCAACCTTTTCCCTTCATCAAAATGGCTTTCCTCTCCTGTTACTGCCTTTCAATCTGAAGCCAGGAAGATGGCCACTACAGTATGTGGGCATGTGGCAATAAGGCTGCTCTTTAATAAAGATGATTGCTAACTCTCACTCTTCAGTGGACTTGAAACGGTGTCCACAAACCAGATAGCTACGACTCCATCGTCTGGTGCTAGGCAGCACAGTGTTGGGGCAGGGACAGTGAGGAGCATCAGAAATGCGGTCAAAGAAGGAACAGCTAGGGAACGGCACCGAGAAGGCAAGAGTTGTAGGTAACAGGAGTAGGCTCTGGGGTACATGGGATAGTAACGGGGATGTGAGATGAAGGAGAATGGCAGCTGCTTGACCCAAGAGGAAAGGGAATCCCCATTGAGCAGCCAAGGTGAAGGCAGCATTACTACCTTTTACACATGTTTTGTGAGTTATAGGACTTTGGAGGGTGGAAGGAGCTCCATAATAATGCAAGAAGCACCTGTATTCTTAAGATTTCCAGGCTGGTAGGCTAGTAGAGGATTGTGTGTTGTTTTTTCTGTCCTCAGAACCAGCAGCAGAGCCTGTTGCACTGGAGTTTTTTTCCTACATGAGATTTTGGCAAAGGAGGAAAGCTCCAAGGCATCAGAAGACGTGGGGAAGGTGGAGTGGTAGAAATGCGACCTGAGTTCTAGGCATAGAGCAAATCCTGACCCAGTGCGACTGAAGGATGAATACATACAAATGAATTATCTTAAGCTGTTTGGGCAATGGATTATAACAGTTAAAAACTGCATTTATTACTATTATTAGGTAACTTATTATTCCTGTAGTTGATGGGAATGAGTATTTTTGAGGGGGGGTGGTTTGTGACAGTTATTTTTTATAACTAATATTTAAGGATTCTAAAAATAACTACATTAATTTTATGGGGAAAAAAGCTTTGCTTGTGTTAAGATTCTCCCCGCAGTCAGCAAGGTGATCGAGGCTGTAAAGATATTTTTATTTTGTAAACATCTTTGAAGCTCTGGTAAGTCTCTATTGAAAAATAATTGGAAAATTTTGTAGATATGATGCAAACACTTCTTGTGTTTCATAGATGCTTGTTCATTTTCCAGCAGCATTTTATATAGCCCTAATAATGATCAAGGGTAAGATAAGCAAATAGGAAAAACGAGACAGTAATAGCAATGTTTTGGTAATTTGTTTCTCAAGAAGATCAAAATAAAAATGGCATTTCCATTTTGAATTGGAAGAAACCTCCTGGGTCATCAGATCAGACAGCAGTGTCCTCTATTTTCTTTTGGCTGCTAGGGCGAGGCATGTTTTTCAGGTAATTTGAAAATTACACGCGACCTGGTAGCAAAGAAGGGGACAGTTTTAAAATACAAATAATCTTTTATTTATTTATTATTTTAAGATCTCATGATATGAAGGGCAGATCTTGTGATTTTTACAGGATTGCCGACTCAACGAAGTTTCCAATGTAAGATGCTATAGGAGTGAAAATTACCATAACTTACTAAGGGTACCAAGGACAACCCCAGGGGGCTTTTATCTTCTGAGAAAGACTAGAACTACTGAAAGGCTTATCAAGCAACAGTGACTTCTTTTTACAGCAGCAGTGCCTTCTGAAAAGTCTGAAATTGTTTTTCCATTTTGTCCTGCTAGTCTAAAACTATCGGGATGATTCATGACTTCAGCAAATAAGAACTGAACTTCAAAGGAAGTCTGAAACCCATGTTAGATGAAAATGGTGCCTAACTCCATCTGAATAGTGTCCTATTTGTCTGGAGAAACTTTTATCAATGAGAGATGGAATAAAACAACAAGTCACAAATATTAAAATTATTTAGTAAATATCTAGAGACTTTTCCACAGGAGAGAGAAACTAAAAATAGCAAGGTTAGCATCCACCTTTCATGCAGTTTCATAGTTGGTAGGGTTGGAAGGGACCTGAGGAGATCATCTAGTCTGATCCCCTGCCATGGCAGAAAAGAGTACTGGGGTCAAACGACCCCGGCCAGATGTTTGTCTAGCTTTTTTTTTTAAAGACCCCCAGAGTAGGAGCCAGCACCACTTCTTTTGGAAGTTGGTTCCAGGTCCTAGCCACCCTGACAGTGAAATAACACCTCCTAATGTCTAGCCTGAAACTACCCTCCGCTAGCTTGTGTCCGTTGTTTCATTTAACTCCTGGGAGTGCTTGGGGGAACAGGGACTCTCCCAATGCCTGCTGGTCCCCCTTGACTAGTTTGTAGACTGCCACTAGATCCCCTCTCAGCCTTCTCTTTTGGAGTTTGAACAGGTTCAGGTCCCTCAGCAGTGAGCCAGTGAAAACTGAACAGAGTTGAAAGGTGAACCAAAATGGAAAGGTGGTAGATCTTGGTGAGCCAGAAGACCCTGGCTTTTAAGCCAGTCAGGAGGAAATAGTCACAAACCCTACAGTTCTCACTATTTAAAAGGATTAGAGCACAGAAAGCATGTTTAGGAATTGTTAGCCAGGCAGAGGAATCTGGATTATTCAAAATGTATGCTGTCACAAAACAAAAATATCACCTTTAGATTTCTCCCTGGTAGATACTCAAGAGTAGAGGTCTTTTGATGTTATACCAAAGCTCTTTTGTACTATTAAGTACAGACCAGATGCCAGGTAGTTCTCTGGTGTACTGTTTATCTGCAGCCTGGCCCCTTCAGTTTTAGCAGACTATGGTTAAGCCCTAGTGGTCTTTTGACAGAAGAAATATAATGGAAGGTAGGGCAGGGTGGCACCGTAGAGACTAAGTGGTTCAGAGAGGCATGAACTTTCATAGATGACCGCCTATTTCATCAGATGCTATGGATGTTGTCTACAAAAGGTCATGGGTCTTTGGATCAGTTAGTCACCAAGGCGTAGGGTGACCATCCATATATTTTGGTTGGGCCAGGAGAGTCCTGGATTCCTTAGGCTGGTCCCAGCCAGTTGGTCCCTGGCTGGAGTCTGGTGGGGAGGCAGAGTCGCATGAGCAGGCACTGCTGCCACTGTGCTAGGAGCAAACAATGTAAGGGCCTCAGATATGGCATGTTTAGATAGGGTGACCATGCATCCACCTGACTTGCTCTTGCACAGCAGCAGCAGTGCCTGCCTGCCTGCCTGGTACACCATGCTGCTCCACTGGCCTACAGAATCTGGGATTGTCCCAAACAAAATGAGGCATATAGTCACCCTGTCAAGGTGCTACCTTGCCCTATCTGCTGCTTCATTTCAGACTAATGCAACTAAGTGCCTCTGTATAGAATATAACAGTCTGAAAGGCAATAGTCCTCTCTAATGGTTGGTGACAGATGTAGATGTACTGATTGAACTCCAGCTGGGTAAGTTACATATCATGTATTACAGTACTAGTAAATATTTCTTCATTAACTTTTAGCAGATATACCAATGTTTGCAAAGCAATTTGAGAATATTGTCTCAGCAACCACACAGCTTTACTGGGGTTTGATAGTTTTCTTTAATCTTTCAACCATGTTTCCTTTGAGTTGGATTCAGTCACAATTTAATGGATAGCTGTGAATTGCTCTGAATATAGATATTTCTTCCCTTCCTCCCTTTCCCCTGGCAGTCTCCTTCCCCCCTCCCCCATTTAAAGACTTGAATTAGGTTTATAGCTATTCTTGCACACATTACTGAAGCGGTTTTATCCAGTATTCCTTAACTTGTTCTATTTAGTATGCTTCCATATAGCTAAGGTGGGTAGTTTTTCAGTTATTCCTATAACATGTTAAATACACGATTGACTTTGCAGGGTTAGATTTCTCTAAGACATGGAAAGAGGAAAAGGTTCTCTTTTTCCTTTTTGGGTTTATTACAAGTCCACTTTCTTTGCAACTCCTTACCATTTTATCTTCTGTAAGTGAAATTTAAATTAATGGTTGAGGGTTTCCAATATTCAATTTCTCAGGTATTTTCCAATAAGGTGTAGTCTTAATATCTAGGACTGCTGTGCATGCAGTGTAGCTTATGGAGATCCTTCCTTGGATGAAAACCCTGGTGACAGTCTTTTCTGTGGCAAATAGTTTGAAGGGAAACTTACTGTACTTTCTCGAACACAAGGTGACCCTGAATCTAAGATGCCTCCCTCAATAATTAGATTCTATATACGGAAACTGTATAAATTTGTTATAATTTTCCATGTGTGGAATTTAATTATCAGGGTGTTGTTTTTGATGTCATCACTCTCTCGCTGCTACAACAGGGAAAATAGTGGTGGTGGTGGGGGGGGCGGGCAGGAGTAGGCCCCTGTCTTCTGCTCTCCCAGCTTCTTCCTATAGCCTTCCTGCCTCTCCCTTACTGTCAGACCTACTCAGGCTCTGTTCCCTCCCCAAGCACAATGAAGTAAGCTACATGTGACACAATGAAGTAAGCTACACATGAAGTAGCTACATGTGACAGTGTGGAGGTGGGGCAGAGAAGAAGAGGGCAGAAACTGCAGAGGGGACCAGGAGACTGCTTGCTGTCTGTCTGACTGGCCCCGACCCTGACTACTGCAAATTTCAGCACAGGTACTCCATAAACACACTTTTGAGCACCACTTTTTGTGTCTGTTTATATGTAGTACAAACTGTGCATGAGCCAAAAAGCTCATGACTTAGGTAGTTTATTGGGCTGGGTCCCAGCAGTCAACAGTGCCTCAAGCCATGGTGACCCCACAGCCCATCACTGCAGTGTGTGTGTGTACGTGCCCGCATGTGTGTACACATGTGTACTCCAGATGCCCCTCGCCCCCAACAAAGGATCCATAGGCTTATTCTCCCCCCACCCCCCCAACTGGAATCGGGTGTTCTTGTCACAAGTCCTGGGACCCTCAATTTTATATCCGATGAGCTGCAGAGCTGCCTGTTTGAGTAACTGTGCATAGAGGGCAGGGCCACACTAATCTCATGTGAGAGTAGCTGAGAAGCTCTGTCACCATATAGAAGTATGGTGATGTTTCTCAGGCATTTAAGGCTCATGAAGAAACAGGAATAATTGGAAATGGGAAAGACTGGGACGGCTCAGCCGTGGGAGTGAAGAGGAAGTTGAAATGTATTTGGTGTAGCGGTTCACTATGAGTTTAAAAAGAGCTGGGAGGGAGGAGGACAGAGCACAATGGGCACGATATCTTATTCAGATGGGCTGCACTAATTAAGCCGTATGGTAGAATCAGGTGCGTTATGGGCTGCATTCATTCAACTTCACAGTTGGTTTCCATGATTGAGCACATGCTGCTTTTCTAGCAGTGGTTTAATCATAGCCAATGTATGTAATGGGGGAGCAGTTTGCTGGTATGCGAATATGAGACAAGGGGATTTTCCCCTCTATGCTGATGGGTTGGTGGGCCCTGATCTTATATTCAAGTAAATATGGTACCTCTCTTTTGAGGTTTGGAGTTTAAATGGCAGTTCACTTTAAGGGGGAAGAAAACAGGAGTTTCACTGTATGAGCTCTTAGAAATGCACTGGGGTAAAGTCTTGCTTATATTAGGGGCGTTTTGGAAGTGTTGTTATACCGCTATAACTATGCCAGCAAAACCTTTTAGCGTAGGAACAATTTTATTGGTATAAAAGTGCTTATTATGCTGGAATGCCCATAGAACTGCATTTAGATAAGACTGCTGGGTCTGAAACTGTTGGATGAACAGACTACGAACCCTCAAAGTTTCGTGTGAAACTGCCATGCACATTTACTAAACTTTCAATCTAAAATACTATAAAGGCATGTAGTACCCTGTATGATCTTCAGCTTATTTATGGCCTTGCAGATCACCAGTAGCCCATTGACCACAGTTTGGAAACTATTTTTTTTTTTATTGCCACTAATTTTAACACCGTAACAAAAACACAGCCCTAATTGTCATGCTTTGCCCATGCTGTTTTTCGGTAGAGGTCAGGCCCTAGTTCGTGGTGTACCACATCCAGAAAGTGACAACAGGTATTCTATGCCATCAGGGTAGCCTTGAGGGAGAAGGGTCTGAAAACAAAACTAAACTTAGACTAAGTTTATTGAGAGGCAAGCTAGGTACTACTCCACAAAGCATGTGAAACTCCCTTTGAAGTTGTAGAGAGCGCAATGATATGCTTTGTTAGCCCGGCAGAACTACTGGGCTGTACAGTCTGCAAGGTAGCAGTTAACTTGCTCTTAGAAAATTTATTGATTCTGCTTATTGTCTAGCTGTTCACAAGCTTGGATTGGGGTCTGCTTTTACGAGTTCTTTTTTCTCCTACTTTCCCACTGTTCGGAATAAAAATGACAATGATCTCATCACCAAGGAGAGATGCTCACTACTTTCTTAAACAAATAAATAAAAATAATGTATATAATTAGAAATATATTATAACAGTATATAGCAATAACTCACAAATCGGTTTCATTTTACAATTAAACTTAGGAGGTGGAATGCCTCATTGCTAAAGTTTTTGAAAACAAAGCCGTAGAGTGGATATAGCTTTTAGATGGGCTTGAGCAACAGTTGGCACGCAGACGTGTAAGTTGCATTCATTTATCCGTAATGACAGTGTACAGACCCATGTTTTGCAAGTAGTCCCATTGAAATATGCTTGATTACCAAAGCGGTAGAATTGGCTCTTCTCAAAAGTTAATTGATGCGTATCAGATTTGGGAGTTTTGTCTGAGGCTTACTGATATTAATAAGCTGAATTTTAGGATCTGGTTTGAATATTTTCTAAGTCTGAAGGTCCTGAGGTCATATTTGGATTTAGGAACTTCTGTGTTAATAGCATTTCCTAGAAAGGTAAATAAAAATCACTTGCATTTTTCTTCTGCCCTCCATCCCCCCACCTCCCCCCCCCCCCCAAAAAAAAAGGAGGGGGGAGGAGATATGTTGGGCACTTGCATTTAGGCAGAAAGAGTGATAAAATCTACTTTTTGATGTGCAGGTGTTGCTCAGATTTATTTATAATTTACTACTTTTACCTCACTAATCATGCCATGCACTGTTCCATATGTAAACATTTATTTAAATGACTATTTGTGTCTCTGTGTTTTCTTTTGTTTGTAATCTGTGTATGTATATATTTGTGTTTAGATGAGAAGGCATTTAATATTAATGCTTTCTAGACTGTATTATCACCTGTAGGAAAAAGGGAAAACAAATGTTTTAGTGGAAATAAAAGATAACCTTTTTAAAACTGGCTGCTCTGTTGTAAGTGAGAGTAGCCCTGGACCTTTCTCTGCACTGTGGAAGAATTATACTATGAAAGGTGGTCTATTTGCAGTTACTAGAAGAAAGCATCCCTTAAATGTAGAAATGCATAATAACATTTCAATATTATGTTTACTATTCTGTTAACTGTTTTAAGCACTAATTTTACCCTTGTTTTATTTTGCTAAACTTATATTACCAGACAGTGCTTTACTTTCTGTTTTGTAAAACGAGTCATGCCTCTGTATGATGATATATGGCTCTTAACATTACAGAGAACAGTAAATAAAATGGCCTAATATTTTTAAAAGCTGTGTTTTAAATCAGGTAGTGATTAACCAGAATATCATGAAATGATTGTTTTGAAGGGTAAATGAAATCGATCTCTGGTGCTGAATGAAGTTTAGAAGTGCTACTCTTAGCATTCTAGTGAGATATACAAACCTCTCTCTGTAAGTCCTCTGAATGACTAGCATGCTGCTCAGTTTGTTCAATAAGGACTGTAAATTTTGAAAGGTTTAACTTGATATGTTTGCAGGTAACATGATTGATGTGTAATTCTAGTATGAAAGAAGTATTTAGAATCTTGGCTAGCTTGTATCAGTTCACAAGTTTTTATTTCTTAAACAAAGATAGGTTAGCTGTTAGCCTTGTGTTTTGTAAATGCATTTTAATCCTCCCCATCCAAACAACAGCAAACTGACAAAATAACTTCACTTCTGAATGCTTGTGGATCGATAGATAGGAATTAAAAATAACAACAACGGAAGGGATTTAATCTATCTGTCTTTAGACTTTTTTATAACTTCTCAGAGGTGTATCATATTATAAATGCATTAGAAATGTTTTGCTCTGAGGATATGTAGCATTCCTATAAAGGTTAAATCAATAAAAATGATTTGGCCACATTCCTAAGCATGGCTAGAACAGGTAGCCCGTTGTTTAAGGTACCCTTGAATTTCTGGATCAGATTATTATGGTGCAGCAAAAAAAGGCTTACTAAAGGCTTCTTACTGTATGCAGACATTCCGTGTTTCTTCTAGAAGATAGCATCAGCCTAAAAAAACGCAGTTCTCTGAGCTACTGAAAAATAAGAGCGTTCTCAAAAAGTTTTTATGTATATAGGTCTAAATTACTGTACTATGTGCTCTAACTTTTAAAGGATTTTTTTGCATCAAGAAGGGTGAAGATACTTCAGTAATTGATAAGAAACAGGTATGTAAAGGACAAAATGCAAGCCAAGTCTTTTAAGTCAGTTTTGAGACAACTAATTCTTAAATGTAATAATGTCCAATTATAAGTTAGTTTAATTCTTTTATTTTTTTTAATGCATAGCCAGTAAATAGTGTCTGTTGAATAGATCTGGGTATTTCGACAGGCAGCTGAGATTCTTAAATGTGATGAGAGCAGCATTTGAACAATTAATAAATTAGTTAATTCCTCTAATTTTAATATAGATCTGATAAAATGCAGCAGCCATGTAAATGAAGTTTATTTAGTACATCTGGTTGGTTTACTAGGCAGCCTTGCAGTTTGACAGTAGTGTATTTTTGTAGATATAGCATACTTTAAAATCCTTCACATTAAGGAGCTAGTGTATTTTACTATTATAAGACAGAACTGTGTTCATATGTTAGGCAGCTACAGTAATGGCATTTTTATATAGAATTTACGTATCTCAGATATTTTAAGGTATCATTCAGATTAGTGATTAGTTTTTTAATTTTATATTTTAAATTGAATTATAGCTGAAAAGGAATTCTTAATTTTTTTAAGTATGTGAGTGAAGCTGTTAAATATTGCAGACATCTGACAGAGAACTTTAGGAAAAGTAATTCTGAATATAGGGTAAAATGCACACATAATTAGTAGCTGGGATTTTACCTTTCAAGAAGGTTTCCAACTGTGAAAATGTGGTCAATGAATTAACCACATAGCTGGCTATGCAAACTTTAGTGATTAGAATTGGAACATGTTTCATCTCTATATAAATGTTGCTTGCATAAAGTAGTTTTGTGCATGTGTATATTGCATGGCTGCCTTAAAATTACTTAGTATATGAATAATAGCACCTGTACTACATAAAAGATTATTTTCAGCTCTGCATTTTGTACCTACAGAATGTTGTAATACTTATAAAATATTTTATATACAGACATATACTAATAGAAGAGCTTTCTCTTAGGGTCTAGACAAATTGTTAACAATGTGAATTTAAGGTTTCAAAATAGTTTATTTTTAACTCCATGTATATTTCTGGTGTCAGTTAGCTTTCATTTTTATATTAAAAGGTGTTAGATTTTTAAAAACACTATATAGATAAGATCAAATTAGGTATTTATTAGTAATACCTAATCAAAATAATCACCATATAAAATAATATTAGCATATGAATTGAAATTCTCTACTTACTGTAATACAAATTGTAAAAAAATCTCTCCAGAGTTTGCATATGGATTGTGTAGTCGCATAGTTTTAGTCGAGTCAGATTTTGTTTTTGTTACAGTCTGAATTTGTTGCTTATTGTGCTAAGTATACAGGCTTCTGTCTGGGGCTAAATTAAATTCCTTGATAACTAGGCTGTGAGAGATATTTTATTATCTATGTAATTTTGGTTTTCTTTGAATACTATTGGTTTCTATAATAAAAGATCAGAAACAAATCAGCTTGTGTTGTCTTAATTTTTTTAAATGTTTCTATAAATTTTTAGTTTTCATATGGGGGACATAAAAGGGTACTGGATAATAAGGAAAAATACAGTACATACAGTTGGAAGGGAGTGGGGTGAACAGGAAGTGAAGTGAATGCCCTTTATGCATAAAATCCTTTTGGGAAAAGAGAACATTTTTACTGGTGTATAAAAAGGTATACTGCCTATGTAAACAGCGACTGCTTTTTACTCCTGTCAATTTTAAATGAACTGTTCATTGTTATAGTTAAGTTACTCCACATTTTTAAAGCCCATTGATACTGCAGATTTGAAAAACTGGAAGATAAGTTTTCTGATTGTAAACTAATATTAGTAGCCATTACAGGAATCAAATAAAACACATGTATCATGTTATTTTACAGTGTTTATATTACAAAGCTACATCTGTATGTAGGTATAGTGCTTTAGCGGCATCCCTCAAACTCTGTGATGAAGCGTCACCATTCTGTAACATACAAGTTCCCTGGCATTTGAAAGAGTGGAATGTGCACCATTTGTTTTCAGATGTTTTCTCTTTCAGGAAAAGCAGTTTTTCTAATTGATTATATGACACATGAATGAAGGGATTCAATGGCGAGTGGTATTTACAGAAACTAATTCAAGCTAGTGCATAAATATTCAATCCTACAATGTAGCAGGGTTTACTGCTTCACAACTCACAGCTTTAATTGATCATGTCTCAGTCAAGTCTGTTAGGTCTGAGCAGGTTTACATCTACATTTCTGTAGAGCAACATTTTTTTTTTTATCTGCCTCAATTCACTCGTTTTGCATTAAGACACTTACATTAAGTCATTCATGCATTATAATATTAATTTGACTACTTTTAAGGATGTATTTTTTGTCTTGGCTGAGGAACTTTTATATTCAGAATTTGTAGAAAGTAAATACAGTATAAGTATTTGTTAGTTTCAGAAAAAAATACACTGCACTTTGTCAAATGCAACAGCTATACAGCAATTAACACTACTTTGATTAAAATAAGTAGTTTTATGTTAATTTTTATTCTTAGATGAGTTTACCTGGGTCAGCTATAAGGTCCAAAAATGCAATTTCTGTTTGCTTGGGGAGTGATTAGAAAGTTAAGAGGGCCTATGTTACAGTGCAGACTGTGCAACTGCATAGGGCCCCGAGCTGGACAGGGACTCCTATTGCAGTACAGTTCTGTTTTAGTGTGGCTGTTCAGTAAATGGTAGGGACTTGAAACCTATACTTTGCACAGAGCCCCCAAAAGATAAATCCCACCACTGGTCCCCAGGGTTACTCCCAAATATTCAGTTACCTATATATGTGATTGATTGATCAACTTTGCATCTCACAGATGTAAAGACAAGACCCCTGCCCAAAATAATTTATATTGAGATGTGTTCTCATATGTTAACAGAATAATCTGTGTCTGTCTGTACAACATCTTGATTTTCAGACCATTAACAAATTGGAATGTGATAGACATTCTGCCCTATGTAATTATAGTAGAGGCTGTATTTGATAAAGATCTGCATTGGCATATAACTTAAATTATTAGCTGTTTTGCTCAGAGAAATATGGGCATTTACAAGTACAGATCAGTAGGGATTAAAAGTATCCACTGTGTACACATACATGTGTGAAAGATTACCCTGTTCTAATACGACACAAGGAAAAAATTAAAACATTTTGTTTCTCTTAAGGGTGTGTTTTCTTACTTAAATGTATTACTGATATATGTGTGTGTGTGTGTGTGTGTGTGTGTGTGTGTGTGTGTATGTGCATGTATATATATCCAGAAATAACCGTGTCGGTGTGTGTGAACGCATGCCAATATACATCCATATACCTACTGTTTCTAATAAAAAGCCTCTATCTTTGCCTGAATTGCTCTGTAGAGAACCTTTTTATTAGAATCATTTGGTAAAGAATTTTTTATTTGTGAACTATAGTAACTGGTGGTAATACTGCCTACAAATTTGGCTAGTCATATTTAAAAGCCCAAGTTTCAAATAATGCTTAGGTGTACACATGCACCAAGGTGTGTAAGCATATCAATATGCAAACACACTTTGTCAATGTTAGCTACTTTTCATTGTGATCTTGGCTAGCGGTTTTTTAATTATTTTTCTGAACAATAAAGTTCTGTAATTGGCAGCCACTCTGTCTTTCTATTTTGCTAAACCACAAAGTGGATTTAGATGTAAGATATCTGACCATAAAGGATAAGTAAACAATGGTTTGGCACACTTATGGTTCAGATAAATTCAGGGGAAAATAAATGTATATAAAGTCATTGAGTTTTAACTTTCCTCTTCAAGAAAATGATACTAAACTGAAATTTATTGTCAAATGCTAGCAATTCTAATAGAATAAAGAATGTGAATAAAAAAAGTCTCTGTGCCTATCAGAAATAGAGTAACAAAACCCCCATTTAATTGAGTTTCTGCCAAAAGTTCTTTGCCACAGGGTTTTTAGCTATAACATGTTAGCATGTTAAAAATGTAAAACTATTGTCAGTTCTAGGACTACCTTACTTTAATGAATGTGGCACTTCTTAAAAACCAGACAGCAGAGGAAATAATGGTTTTTAACCTTTGCTGTAATCATAAAGGTTGGTTTATTAAAAGAGATTAGAATATATTCTCATTAGTTTATTTCAGGAATACAGTTTCAATGCACCATAGAAATCCCTTAATTTCTGAAGGGCCTTGCCTATTGAAAGGGGGGAAAAAAGACAACTTGTTTACACTTCACATTTTTTTTTTAGCTGTGCTAAAATTAAAGAAACCATTTTTGGAAATTAGAACACTTAAAGAAATATTGCATAAGTCGGAATGATTTAATTGGATTGACTAAAATGACTTCAGCAGTCAAAGTGAGTCAATAGAAAATGCCTTCCCCCCCGCCCCCCACCCTTCTAGAGGCAAGTTCATACATGAAATAGGAAACTTATAGCTACATGAGGAAGGATAGAACAGCATACTGCATGCTAACAAGCAGAATAAAATATATAGACAGGAAACAGATGCATGAATAATGGATTTTTTTATTGAAAGTGTTAAACTGTTTTATGATACGGCCACTTGAGTTTATTTTGTCCCTGTGCTCATCTTTAAAATATTCTCTTTCAGGGTGCGTTTTTAAACATAGTAAGTGGCAAGGATTATATTTATTTGTAGAAGAGAGCATGTTTGTAAAAGGAAACCTGCTCTTAGTTTTAAGCTTTATTAACATAAAAACAAAAACACCTGAGAGCAAAAGATGAGTCTCCTGACTGGGTCCCCCATAAGACTTCTTTGGGGTAGACTGAAGGAGAGTGATACTATAACAACTGCGGCTATTGTTAAATAACACCAACAAAATGCAGCTGCTTGGTTTATAACAGTAGTTCCTTGTCGGGGTTCTGTGGTGAGAGGGTGGATGTCTGGTGCACCTTGTGGGTGTCTGCTGCTGATGGACAAAAACTGTGGTCAACTGTTAAGGCTGTCAAAATTTACAAGGAAAAACCCTTTGAAAAAAGTGTAAGGTTTCCTAATTTTATTTTTTTTTAATGTGTTTATCAACATGAAATAAGTTTGCTTGGCTTTTTTTTCTTTTGGCCCAATTAAATATTTGTTTTAAAACTTACAATAGAAGATGTTTGCAATGTAGGTATTCAGCTGACTTTGAAACTGATTCTTGTGATACTTGAAGCCGAACGTGAAAGGCTTCAGGTTGTACCTTATTTCAGTTTGTTGGTTGTTTTGAGGCTGCCTTAATTAAAATATTATATACTCCAGGGCATACTAAACATGGCAGTTTATTGTAATTCTTATTAATGGAGTGTATTTAATGAGTTTTCAGAAACAACTCCATCAGGTAGAACATACAATGTTGAATTTTATTAGGTACATTGAGTAAAGCATGCATAGGGTCTACTTTTTTGAGAGGAGCCGAGTACTCGCAGCTCCTGTTAACTTCTGTGGTCTTTGAATGGGAGACTTGCTGGGTCTTCAGCACCTCTCAAAAATTCAGCCAGCACTGCCTAATCCTGCCCTTACTTGTATAACATCTACTGAAATCCACTGGAGTTTTGTACTCCTGCCATATGAGAACACCGTGTTTTTTGCTTCCAGTAGGGCACCATTATGTTAAATTGATGTTTTAGAAGATGACTTTCTTTGGTTGGTAATGATGATGCCTATTTAGGGGTGGGCTACATAATATATTGGTACACCTTTAAATAAATGTATGATGTAGTTTTAATTGCAGGTTGTAACTAGCTGCATTACATGTAAAACAATTCGCATATTGATTTATCTCCTTTTAAACTCTAAAGCATTACATTTATATTATCTCTGTTGCTGGTTTACACTTTTTTTGAACAAACTCTTATCTGTAAAATGTATACAGGTCATTCTGAAATCTAATCTAATTAATCAGATGCGTGTGTGTCTGTATGTATATACACTATTCTGTTCTCTACTATTAAATAGATTTTCAGATTAATATCAATCAGTCCATGAGTACGAAATGGCACAACTTGACAGGAATTTCAGTATTATTGTTATGCTATTAATGTGGGGTGGTAAGAGTCTTTAAATATTTCTGGTAGAATAGTTAATACAGCATGGAAGTTTGATATTTGTACAGTTTGTAAAGGAATTTGAGGTGTTACCCTATTTTGACTTCAGTTTTCAAGTATGCACTGGTGCATCATTAATCATAGGAAATGCAAAAATAAATAATATAGTCCCTTTGGATTTTTCATGTGAATACTTACCTTTTCCTTTTTTTGTATATACAGTTGAGGTATTTAGGTAACCCCTAACCTTTTGCTTCAACAAGGAGGTACAGTATAAAAATATTACCACAGTCTTCATATGAGCAGTTCTCTCTAAGAAAGCCTCTAGATGAATATTTATTGAAAAAAGCAAAGTTGCAATACAGAATGACTTAGCTCAGCCTGAATATAATATTTTGGACCACCAATGTATAAAATTAAAAGCACATGGATTTTGAATTACTAGAAAAGGTTGTAATTGATTAGCACTGCATGAAAGTATTGAAGTTGAGTAAGTTTTGATTTGTGAATGGTTCTATTCAATAAAGATTAATCCTGTATGCTTGATAAAATCTTAGTGCCTCTAATGAGTTAGTTTTTTTTCTCTCCCCAGTTTATTTAACCATCAGATATTTCAGTGTTCTTCTAACAAAGTGGAACATTTCTATCTTAGTGAATTTTACATCAGTATGGCTGATTCAAATAATCCGGAGTATCAGTGGTTAGCTCAAAGGGGGTAATTGAATGAATAAATGTATTCTGTTCCTTACAAACCATTTAAATGTGGAGTATGGTTCCTTCGTGGATTTCATGTGCTTACAGACTGTCATTAACAAGATGTGTTCTTATTAACATGAATATGAGCCATTTTTGTATTGAGCATTGCGATTTTAGTAGGACTTTTTTGTGATCAGCTTGATGAGTTTCATTTTTACTTGCTATATCCATCTATTCTAGTCAGTTACAACAGTTCTTTATGATGGCTAAGACTACAATATTAACCAAAACCTTGTCTGATTTTATACTCTGACTTCCATGGAGTTGCAAAGTGCAGATGCAGAGAACGCATCTCGGTACTGAATTAGGATCCAGTTATTTATAAATGATATTAGTACATATTTCAGAACTACTGTGAGCTGAAAGGTCTTGTTTAATCCATGTCAACAAGAAGATTGCTAATAAACACACTTTTTATTAGTTACGTACTATTTATTCCGAGCAGTTTAGTATTGATTCACTTGGAACAAAAGGCAAAATTATGAGAGCCGTAGCCTATTTGAATTGGTAGGCTTAAATTTAAAAAAACTGAAAGGAAGGCATATACAAATAGAACACACTCAAACTTGGATTCAGTTCAGAGCATACCTGTTGGGCAGAATTAGTCTAATGAGTACAGAACCTAGTGTTTAGATAATTCAGACTTAAAGGAATAAGACTGTATGCTCTTGAAGTTACAGAAGACCCCTCCCCGTATCAGGTGATATGGAAATTTGCAGAAATACCACAGGTTGAAACAGATTAGCAGGTACGTATTGTTTGGAAACAATAAATGGATGAGTGATTTGGCTCTTTTTTTCTTTACAATAAAGCGTAAACATGAAAATAGGTATTTTCACAACTTTCAGGTATATTGATGACATGTTGATATAAGAGAGATTTTGTTTTAGACATTCATTGTAGTTTGTCTCTAAGGATATATTTACATACCCTTCTTTTACGCAGAATTCGGAAGAACTCATTGTCCCGGTTATAGCACTTTGCAGTAGGTTAAAGAATGACCAAAAGTAGACTAATTCAGCAGTCAGCACTGCATGTTATGATAATTTTAGGCAACTTACTTTCTTCTAATCTCTTTTGGAAGTAAAAGCAAAAGAAAGTCCCTATACATGTAAACTGTATTTCCTGTTGTAAACACTGGGATAATGTGGTCTGGCTACACTTCTGCTGTGCTTCATTAAGAGAGCAGTTTCAGTAGAAATGCTGCCTACAATTTAAAGACTATTTTTTTGTATCCGCACTTCACTCCAGTTTTTCTGTGAGGTATATCTATTAGAGCAATTGTAGACAGTACTGAGATGTAGCATTTCCAGTGCCTATGTGCATTTTAAACGCAACAGGTCTCTGTTCCTTTAAAACTTTTTCTTTATGTCTAATTGTGCTCATAGACTTAAACTACATTCATGTGCTTAGATAGGAGCCAGTTGCAATGCGTGAAGTAGGAGGGGTAAAAGGAACTCCAACCATCAGCTAGTTGCAATACAAGCTTAATCTATACCGAAAGCATATGTAGCATCTTTTTGACTAGGAAAAAAGGGAGGAATAAAGGAAATAGGTTTAACTACAGCCCCATTATAGCTTCATCCTGATGGACAGCATTAAGAAAATTTTGTAAGTTTTGAAAATGTTTTACTGTTCTTTCAGTTTGTTTTCCTCCTCTGTCTTAAATGACTCAGTGAGAAATCTTTCATATGTGTCTGACCACTGATCAAATGTGATCAGGGGTCAGCATTTTGCTATTGCCCTTTTAAACGAAAGCTTGAAAGCATTTAAGATTGTATACAAATCACTCAAAAGTTAGTCTCATTCAGTTTTATATAGGGGTTCTCTATCTCAAAAGACATTGATGTATATTGAATCCAACAGCAGATCTGAGAAGAATAAAAGGTTTGGAGCTAAATGATGTTAGAAGTACAATGTGTGTGCTCTCAGTAGGGTCATGCATGTAAATCTACATGGTACATGCATACGTGGAATGCTAATTCATAATTGCATGATTTTATGAAGGTGTTTTAAGACATCTGTGTTTACAGATCTGAATATTTAATCCAATATTTGGCAACATACCATTATATAAAGTAGCTTTAAAAATGCTAATTTCATCCACTTTTTTGAAACTTCAGGTTTTTTGGTGGCTTTTTTTTTTTAATGCAGAAACTGCTCTTTGCTTAGTCTTGACTTAAGTATGGTTAGAAAAACTGTATCTGAGCACTGATGCATTGTAAACCATGCCTTGCTGTGGAAAAGTGGAAACATTAACAGATTGTTGGTCTAACAGATTCCTTTTAGCATATTACTAGATGAAGTTTGATTTGAGACATCTAGGACAATTGCTAGGGCAGTGATGTGCAGGAAAGGATTTCAGATGCTATATTTTACCAAGGCAGACAAGGTTCTTTGGGTGAATCTGATATTTTACCAACTTTTTTTCAGATACAGAGAACTGGCTGTTAAATCATGTAACTTACTTCTGTTTCAGTAATTTGATTACCCAGTCATGTTATAACTGTATAGAAATGTTCCAATTTATTCCTAGTTTCTTCACCTGGTATTGTAAGATGTGGTTGATTCTATTAATTTAATACTTTAGCTTTTTACCTAGTTCAAAGAAGCATCGTACATCTCCAAGTACATGTCGCAGTACACATGGAGTCAGATAGGTGACAGATGAGCACACCTGCTGTCAAACGCCAAGGTATAAGCTGGTGATTTCATGTTGCCTAGCTTTTCAGTTAACAGTGTCGTTCTTAATATGCACGTATTACTTACAGTAACGTTTTTTTTTCACCTGACTAAATCTCCCATCTTCAAACCATAATATATCATTCAACAAGTTTGTTTTTCTGTTGTGACAATGCCCAGTGCTTACTCAGAAAATTTAAAAACGGATTGTGGTACTTACCCCAAAAGAAGTTTTGCTGACATGGTGTCACTGAGCTGAACAGACTGTTTGATGCCATAGTCCCCCTCTCTTTTCACACAGAACTTGTACCTTCTGATGTAAGTGCTGCTTGGAGCCTTAAACTGCAAACACAAACCATAGCCAAACCTTCCTTTAGTTTTACAGAGTGCTTGGAGTGCATAGACTCCTATATTTGTTTTTTTCTGTCAAAAAATTGTGAAGCGCTGGTAACATGTGAAAAGCAAGGAAACAAAACAAAAAAAAAAAAGAGAATGAGCAAATATTTGAAGGACCTACTATTACTGCATAGACTGTGGTTAGACAGCACTTACTGACTCTGTTGGTCTCAGTGGCTGGTAGTGACCTGCGGAGATTAACCATTTAAAAACCAGAGGCTTCTTGCTGTCCTCCTGGAGAAAGTTTGCACCGCACTTGTGGTTCTGTGGTTGTTTGTGAGGCGAATGAAGCATTCACACAATCCAAAAAAGCAAAAGCTTTAAAACTCCTTTTTTTGCAAGCACTGTTACTGGAGAGACAGAATCATGTGGTTTGTGACATCAGAGTACTCAAAGTAAAGTGGGACTGCCTACCACTGTGGCTTTTTCTTCCTTTCTATTTTTTTTTTTTTTTTATTTTGACAAAAGGCCCGTGGTAAGGCCCTTCCTGGCATCCAGAAAGATATAGCTTTTTAATTTTTGTGACTCATGAGGATTTGGAGGGAGTACAAAATGTGAAAGAGCCCAAACTCCTGTACAGTTAAAGCATATGGACAGCAGAACTTTATTTGTACTCTCACTTCAGGTTTCCCCCCCTCTTTTTTTTCTTTCCCCCCCCCTCCTGTCTCTAGCTTATTATTGTGTCTGTGGCAAAGTGAGCAAAATTGGCGCAAGTGGCTGTGTGAAATTCTGAACAACAGTGATGATTTACAATAATTTACATCTTTGGATTGTATCACGATCTTGGGTCTGCTTCATATTTGCTGGGTGGCTGGATTCCTTCTGTTTTACTTTTTCTTCTTGTCTTCCTATACTTGTGAATCTGTAACTCATTGTAAGAAATTTTACCTTTCGTAAGGTCTAGTAGCAGCTTGTTGGGGCTGTTTTGTACTGTAATTGGCTGTCATAGAAGTGTTAGTCTGGGGATTCCTTTACAAATTTTAAATCATGTCTGTCTTGCTTACATGTGTTCAAGACTAGCTGGCAGTTTTATATAATGACATTTAAGTGCAATTATATACCTTTTGTATTTTGTACAGTGTGTCATTTGGATGCTGTAAATTATTTGGGTACTGCTTTATACATTGTGCTTTTAGAATAAAAACTGTTGTAGGGATTTAATATGGACGCTTAACATAATGAATTGTATGGATTGTGGGATTTTGACTGCACTTACATTAATTGCTTCTTATAATTTTAATGTTACAGAGGAATAGCATAGTCTTTAGACTTTTTGGGGCACTGTAAATAACTTTATTCAGCAGTTATTGTTAACATCTATTTTAAAGATGAAGCATAAATTTGATGCATATGTTGGATTTGAACACTTATATCAGGTTTGTGTGTGCATTCACAATATTATCACATATTTAACTTTGACTTTGTGTAGCATAAACTTTTTACTATACCAGTACAGAATGGGTTAACAGCAGCAGTATTTTTTTTTTTTGTTTATAATAGAGGCTTTGAAATAAATTGCAAAATGCTGTGCATAGTAAGGAATAATATGCACAGACAGTGTGTATTAGTAGTCTTGATTTGCTCACTCAGATTCAGAACAAAATTGGAAACATCTTTGGGAAACTGTCTTATTTTTGCCCCTTTGGACATTTATATGTAGAACTCATTTTCTTGTTAGCATGATTGTATACCTTGGGCACTGCATTTTATAGTTTCATCAGAGTGTAGGATTTTTGGTATATGCGGGGAAGGGATAGAAGCATGGCAGAAAAAGAAAGTTGCTAAGGATTTTCAGCCTGTATTTGTATCACTTTTGATGTCTATAGCCCTGGCAACTAACCTCCCTCCTGCTTCCCCATTCTTCCTACCCCTACTTCCCGAATAAGAAAATGACCAGAAGTGGTGTGAAACTAATAAATGGAAAAGTGGGTGGAGACCGGGTTTGCCTTTTGTTCCTTTTTTTTTCCCCTTCTTTTGGTGGATGGAGGTGAGGAAATGGGAAAGGGGAATTTTCAATTAAAATCACAACTTGTGAAAGTTTTCTTTTTTGGAGGGCTGGTATGTATCAGAAAAACATAAAATCATTTTGTTTATCAACGTCTCTGTCATAATGCCTATTACAATGTATACTGTGCTTGTATTTTGGAACATTTTCAGTTCTTAAAAGTTGCCACATTTCCAGAATTCTTCTTAAAATTAGGAGTTATACAGTGAACTGTCATGTAAAAAAGTAAAAACCATTATTTAACTTGTCCCTTTTGAAGATGCATTTCTTGTACCTCTAAATGTTATATTACGGTACGACCATCATTGGAAACAAAAAAGGTAAGGGGGTAAAAATGATGAACTTTACTGGCAATTCTATCATAAAAACAAAGTACATTTGTTTAGGTTAGAAGTTTAATTAACTTTTAATGTAATAAAAGCATTTAGAGGGCCTATAATTTGTTGAATTTCAGTTCACAGAATTTGTACAAAGTGCAGACTTCTGCAAATTCAGTAACACATTGAAAATGTTTATCAGTTTGCATATTATGGTAATGAAAATTAATTTTCTTATAACTAAAATGTTGCCGGCAGACTAATTTTTTTTCATTCATTGAAAACCATCCTTTATAATTTTAAAACCGAAGAAGTTTATTACTAGTCAGTTCTTCAGTGTCTGAAAAGAAACTTGCCACAGAGGTGTTGTATCTTTTTTTTTTTTTTTAACTCTGTAAATTGAAATAATGTCTTTAATTCTTCAAGATAGCTGGGGCTTTTTGTTTGTTTGTCTGTTTCATTCCTTCACCGATATATTTGTAAGGTTATTTACCAATGTTCCCTTTTAATATGTTATCTGTGAGGTATAACTTTTTGAGTAGCACCATGGAGCTTTTTCAACTCGGATTTTAAGATTTAAATCACTAAAATAAATTTTCTATTTAGCATGGTAAAGTTTACCAAACAATATAAAAACTTGTTCCAGTGTCTGGTTGGAGTGTAGTTCTTAAACATGTTTTCTCTATTAATTTGGAATTTAAATATTTCTTGGCATTGGAAATGTTTCCTTTTTAGTGGGTATAGTGTGGTGGGGGGAGGAGGTTTCAAGCAAAATTGTGTTTCAACTCAATACCTGGCAACCCCTTTCTTCAAAAATAGCTTGCACTTTTAGTGCAATGAAGAAGAAATCTGAATTTTGAAAAGCTGTTGTGTAAACAAGTCTCTTGATTGCAGTCTTACATTTGACAGTCTTTTGTTTAAATGGCAGAACTAAAAAAAAAGAAAAATCAAAGTTAACTTAAAAAAAATCCACAGGGGATACTTTAAGTCACTGATACAATTACACTTACAAAAGGAGTATCAAGTTAAAGAATTTGCTTTGTAAATTATGGACTAGTTCTTTGATGACAAATTAAATCTCATTTTGAAATTAAAATCAATTGTAATACAAACCTAATGCCATCGTATCCTTTATCTTTTTGGAAATTTGTTTTGAAAACCTTTAAAGATTTGCTTTATCTTATTTCCAAACATTTTGCTTTTTGTCGCTCATACTTTTTATACAGCAAATAAACAGTACGATGCACTGGGGAAAGTTTATTTGTATTTAAATTTGTTTTGATGCTATGGTTAGAGGGGTTTAAAAATTCTACTTACTCTGGTAGGATGATGGTCTTGCAACTAAGTGTAATTTATTCAACGAGTAGATGATAGTTTAATAGTTTTCCACACAAAGTGACATAGATAATACCCTTTATTACTACTTCAGATGCTTCAACTCGACAGATTTTATTCCTTAGATCCGTATCTATTGGTGCTACATTTTTCTGTATCTGAACCAACCCGTATGCTTGGTTTCAGCATCTCACAATCAGAAGCCATTCTCACCCTCATTATAGTTTTCTTAGTGGTGTTGGAATTTACTTTTTGGTAGTTCTTACTAAATTGATGTAGACTTATTCTGTCCTAATGTGTATAATTGTAGTATTTTCATATTTTGTGGATGGGCTGTGTAGACTGGGATTTTTCACTTCCAGCATCTTTATAGTTGCTTAATACAGCCTGAATGTTAATATAAAAGATTTTTCCTTCTCTTTAATGGAATGTGAAAGTACCTATTAATAAAATAACATCCAGTAAAAATACTCTTACAAGTTAGGTTTTTTTTCCTAATGCCACTTTTTAAAAATACTGACTCTTGTCAGAGGTTTTTTTTGGCATCTGCAGGATAAATGAATGACAAATGTATCCACTTTGATTCTCCTCTTTGTGTCTTACTCTCCCTTGACTTCCATGCACTAATTTAACTAGAAAGATATGAAGCTGCTTGATTGATTTAGAAATCACAGATTGTGGGGGAAAAAAGAAGCTTTTTCTTCCCAGGTTAAGCAAATATTTGGTTGTCTGCCTCCTTTTCATTGAACTCATACTGTTAAAGATCAGTTTAAATCTGAACAGAAAACCACTATGACAGATTAAGATGACAGTAAGCCTTTGTTAATCAGTGATACATTTATTTAGTAGTAAGTAACATAATTGTTTTATGTTGCCTTGGGTTATTAACTTTCTCATTTATCATTACTCAGAAAAAATGTTCACCAATTCAACTTCAGTGATGAAGTATTCTGCCTGTGTTTGGGCCCGAAATAAGATTCTTCATCTAAAAAGTCAAATATCTCTCAATGGCTATTGCTTTTGCACATTTATAGCTCAGTTATTTTCCTGAATAGCAATGCTTTTTTACCCCCTGTTCTTTATGCGTGTATTTCTTCATCTGTACAGCAAGTGAGAAGATAATTCTACTTGGCTGTAGTCTTACAGTCAATATATAGGTTTAAAATCATTATAATCGTATTGCTATTTTCTCCTGTCTGTTTTCTTTAAAAAAAAAAAAAAAAAAAAAGTCAACTTGCAGAAAATATGGGAAACTTGTCTCATATAACAGCTGAGGATGTGGCTAGGTTAAAGCAGGAAACTGCTACCCACAATGCAATGTTACATACACTACCACTTAATAAAATTTATTTCAAACATGCTACTGACAAAACCAAAGAAAAATAATATCCTAACTATGCTAGTTAGTACACTAAATATATCTAGGGAAAAGTGAAAGTAATCTCTCTTGAGCCTTTTTGCTTATAGGATAAGGTATTACGAGTAATTAAACTACAGGAGATTCTAGTTGCTGAAACAGTGAACTATTTTTAGAAAATATTCACCTCTTGCTGGAAATTAATGGTTGTTCTCTTTTAATAACAGTTGAAGTTGCTTCTTTATGTTAAGTTTTGGTAGCTTACGCTCTTAGCTTTTGGGGTGTTTATGCTGTAATTGTGTGCTATAACCCGGTCAACTTAGTTTTCCTTTTTATTGGTCTTGGTCTTACCTGTACCTTTAACTTACATACCTGTACCCTACCCAAGTAACTTATTCTCTCCCCTTTCCAAAGAAGATACGAAGCTCAGTACTTTTTGTGTGTGGTTTGATGGAGAAAAGGTGGTCATGCTGTATTTAAGAATAGAACTAAGAAGAGCATTACAAAGTTTAGCTTCATTGCTATCACTTGCATAAAATTATCTCTTATTGTAGCCATCTTTGCATATTACAAATAATTTATGACAGCTAAATTAGATATTTTTGAGCCATTTATATATTTTGAATTGGTTTAGTGATCCCTGTGAAGACATCCATACTAGCTCATCCTAAATATCATGAGAGTTTTAGTTTAGAAATGACATGTTCTTTGTTTCTCATTGTTTTTAAATGCATGCATATTAAGGAGGATCCTATTATGGAAGAATTTTTTTGAAGTATTTTCCTCTATAGTTAGAGAACGCTTATCAAGAACAGCTGCTGCAGTGCTATGGATCCTATCCATGGACTCATGGTGGTCTGCTGAACAACGTTCTTCAACTTTGACAGGTGAGACAGAGACTCTCCAGTGCCACTGCTTTTGGATGAATCTAGCTGTGGTTGGAGAAAGTGCATCTTGCCAGAATATATGGGTAGGACCACACACAGCCTTTAAAATAGTTATTGTAAGCTTATTTTTAGGCAATATATGTCTTGACAGTTCTTTTATTTGCATGCCAGTTTCATTGCTGCTTATAGATTTTTTTTCATTTATTTTAGTAATGGCAATTGCAGATTTAAATCTGTATTTGTGAAGTTTCTGCATAACATTTACACTGGAAAAATACAAGCTTGCTCCATTCAAACCTCAATCAAGATTAGGAGACAGGCTTTTAAAAATATTATAGCAGAGCATTCATACTGCTGAGAATAGGTGTCAGTGTTTTCATATGAAGTCACAATTTTCAGGGGCATATTTCAGCAATAACACTTGCTTCTGGATTTAAAATTATACCAGTTTCAGTTGCTTCTGTGCTTGTATAAATATAAAATGATGTAGATTTAAGACATGGGATTTGTTCAATAAATTGTAAAGGGTAATTTTTTTTTAGATGGCCAAGTTATTAAACAGTTAAATTAGAATCTGTGCTTGATTTATGCAGCAACTACTAGACAATATTTTATAAGTATTTTTAACATGTAGAATATTTTATATGTCAAGCATCTATCTGGACAATTGGATGGATAATGCATATGAAATATTTGACTGACAGTCTGGAAGAGTTGCACACTGTAGGATTTATTTCGTAACTTTCAGAACAGATGCGTTCTATTGAACATGATACTGAGATACAGGGATGCTTTACAGTAAAGGCTTCATAACTAGTTACTTTTTTCATCTTCTGTAGTTCCTAGACTACCTTGCATTACCAATGTGTGCTTATTTCTTAGTGGAATGTTGTTGTTCATTCTTTATCAGCTAATATTTTTCACACTACTGCACTAAGCAACTTTACAGACAAATAAGATGACAGATATTTTTTGGGATGATGCTTTTGGACTTTCAGGGCACTAGCATGTTGTTGTTGTGAGGTCCAAATTAGAATACATGAGTTGCATTAAAACAGAAAAAAGCTTGTATGGGAAATGCATTCTGGATCAAACACAGCAGGCAGGCTTTAAACCAGCTATCAAAGGCAAAGCTTTCACTTAATTCTTGTGATCTATCCTGTGTATGTTAACTGTCTATGCAGAAGATGGAGCTATTCTGAAACATAAATGATATAAGAACATGCAAAGTTTTAGCTCTCTCTCACGCTAACTGGTAGGTGGGGTCACCTATAGGTAAGCTAAATTCAGCAGTTCTAGGATGGGGAAGTTTCACCAGAGCTCTTTGCAATTATCAGCAACAAAGAAGGGAAGCATTCCCTATGGCTGTAATTAATGTAGGTGGGAAAGAGCCACAGGTACTAGTGGAAATCCTGCAGGTCGGATAAGGCTTGTGGAGCCATTAGATCTCAGGGGGGAGGGGGCACTTTGGCAGTAGTGGCCGTGCTGCCTTAATTGGGTTGCTCCAGCCCATA